>NC_060149.1:399804964-400124119 GCF_021461385.2 Schistocerca piceifrons
AACATAACAATTTCCACAGATCATTACCCCATCACGGAAGCTATCTGTAACCCCGCTGTAGACCTTCCCCCCACGTTACATGTTGGGTGGAGGTGATACCCCTGCAGGACATCACAGTGGACTCTGTAGCATGCACATTTATATCCTCCTGGATAGCTCAATTCAACTGCCCTACATCCATCACCACCGACCAGGGAAGGCAGTTTGAATCCCTGCTGCATAACAAACTCTGCGTACTCTGTCGGGTGGATAGATTCTGCACTATGGATTACTACCCACAGAGCAACAGACTGGTTGAGTGGTGGCACTGGACTCTGAAAGTGGCCCTCAAGTGCCACAATGGCGAGTGGTCAGGCACTCTTCCCTGGGTTATGTTAGGAATACACATGGCTTACAAGACAGACCTCCAGGCTTCACTTGTGGAGATCCTGTATGGCAAGACCCTAGTTCTCCCCACAGAGTTCATCAACGACAAAGCAATTGTTGACCTGTCTGACCTCCTCACTCTAGTTGAGCATGTACCAGATGCACCCCCAATGACCATACACCCGTCCTCAGGTATTTCTGCATTCGGCACTGGACTCTTCTGAGTTTGCTATGTTATGGGGTGACACAGTCAAACTGGTATTACAGCTGCCTTATTCTGGCCTGCATTGAGTAGTGGCTCACATGGAAAATACTATGGACATTGTCATCAGTGGCCATTGGCAGGAAGTTTCCCTTTAATGCATTAAACCCGGCTGGACGATCGAGGAATCTGCACCACACCCTCTCGAGTTGAGTTTTCCTCTGTCAGGTGATGACCCTGATCTCATAGAGACTACCCACTCCCCTGCGCCCCACGATGATCATATGTGCACCAAGCCTACACCTGTGGGCAGCTCAGTTGTTGCGTGCAATAATACTCTACCCTCACTTCACTCAGGTACTGCGTGTGACAATCCACAAACTCAGGTCCAACCACATGTTGTGTGTGACATTACCCCATCGCAAGTGTTGGCACCCAATGCCCCCACAGAGTGTTCTAGTGTTTCTCCAGAACTACGTTATCCCCCCCCCCCCTCCTCCCCCCACCACAGTGACCCTATGTCCACTGTTAACGAAATTTGGATCTCAATCAATGCCTCTGAGTGCCCATGCAATGAGCTTTCCTTGCAGCTCCACGAGGGATCCATCTTTGTCCTCCTGCAATGTTCAGCACTGATGGGATGCTCAAGATTCATGTCCCCCTCTCTGCCTGTACTGCAACACCGACATCTTCTGTGCCAGTCCAGTTCATGTGGGCAGGTCGACCAGTCCGTCTCGCCCACTGGATGGCAGACTATACCAGTGCTATTCCACCCTGCACAGACAGCATGGACTCTTCACACACGCCTCTATCATCCAGCGAGCATCCCACAACACCACTACACAGGAAGACACCCACGTCCTTCCTCCAGTGCTCCACTCTCCAGGGGGGGCCTCTGTGGCAACCATTGACTGCCAGTAACAACTGACAACTGCCACCTGCGAAGTGAAGAGTAAACGGTCTCTGGGGAGTCATAGTTATTTGGATTGTTCTTGTTATGTGTAATTATATGAACCTTAATAAAAGTGCCTCATCGTAATAAGTTGGAGTCCCGTCCTAGAGTCAAACCTGTCTCCTCCCCAAAATTCACTCAAAATTCTCTGCTGCTTCTCTTTCGACCAATATTCATATAAAAATGTTTTCTCAAAGCTACATCATGAAGTACAACTATCAGCTACCTGAGCTGCCCATCCCTAAGCATCCCCTTTCAAAAAACCTCTCACAAATGACAAGTCATTCCATGTCTCAGGCAAATCATTAAATTTCCTAATAAAATCCGGTGGATGCTCTTCCCCATATGGTTTAAAATTATTAAATTTCTTACAACTAACAAATGAAGGACTGTTTGAAACACTGTACACTCTATGCTTTAGATTTTGTATCTCTTCCACCTTTTTCTCCATTTCAGCCAATTTTGAATCTACATTTTTATTTACTTTTACAAGTTTTCCCTCTACCACTATTGCACACTTGGTTTCCACCTCCATTTCAAAATCATTTTTTATATGATCGATTTGGTTCTCAAGCTTAAACCAGTTTTCAGCACAAAATTTTCTGGCTGCTTTGACGTCATCTTTACACTGTTTTTCAGAAGCCTCCGCCCTCCTACTATAGTCATCACAAAGTTTCTTTCTCTCTTCTACACATTTACTACTCTTTAATGTTAATTCCTAATTAGTATTCTGGACCACTTTCTTTGTCTTTTCATCACAATGTTTCCCTAATGCCTCAACCTTCTTATTTAATTCTGAAAGACTAGAGCTAACTACCTTAATTTCCTTTTTAATTTCTTTCTTCAGTTCATTTTTTAAGCTAGTCATGTCAGTTTTAATACTACTAATGTTTACTTTCATACTACCAATGTCTTCTTTCATACTATTTTCCCTCCTACTAATGTCTTCTTTTGTACACATACTACTCCAACTACTCATAATTTGCCTTAAGATCACTTCCACTTTTTCATCTGCCATAAACTTTTTCCCTTGCTGACTTTTGCTACTAGATTCCTCCTCCTTCACCTTAACAATCTCACCCACTTCAGTACTGTTTTCATCCATTTCGCTCACATCACCATACAATGTATATGATGCTTTTATCATTCCATCTACAATAGGACTTTTGCCCCATCATCCGAAGTTACATCCATGTTGGATTTATAGCCACTATCATCTACAGAACCAGTCCCCATTAAGTCTTTCTGTTCATTTAAAAACTTAACCTCCACAGCTTCATTATCAATTTTCACATCACTTCCCTGTTGTCCATTCTTGTCCACCACACTGTCATTTTCATTAAGGCCACTCATTATGTGTCACTTAATATAAAACAGCTTTTGATATGAATCACCTTACCTTATTCACTCTCCTCCTTTGTTTCAGACAAAACTAAATATACCATTATAATCAACAGGCTGTAAAGTGTTATATGGATAATAAAATTATGTGAAACTTTGTATGAATAGTATTTTGGCATTTTTAAATACATCTTGCCCATACATTAATGTGTATTTGTATATTCAGATGAAAAGTAAGGAAAAGACTTAGTTATTTAAGATGAGTGAAATAATAGCAGATGGATTTACTTTGCTTTGCTATGTTTCAAGTGGATACTCAGTCCATCCAATGAACATTTTTCATGCCTTCAAATGCTTCTGCCCCAGTATCTGCTTCATTGTGTACACAACAGCCAGCAAACGCATTGCCTGCCCCTGTCGTGCAGGTCATGCCTACTGAGTCCTACACCACTGCACAGCAGGAGGTGACCTAAGTTGATACACACATGACTCACAAGCTGACTGTGCCTACAAGGCAAAGTCATTCCCACTGATGACAGCAATTTCACCCATAGTTCATAATCCATATCCACCCTAGTACTATCACATGCACATGGCACAATCAAGTAACTACCAACAAGTATCTAGTGGATAATACATTTCATATTATCATGACTGTTTTGGGAGGTATGTCAGACACAACAAAAATCAGTGATTGGATGCAAAGTGATAACTTGAAAGATCGATCTTGTTTATAATGGCTTCTGACAAGTAAATAGTAAATGGCTGTTTTGCAATCCAGTATAACATTACAGAATGCATGCTCCTCCATAAGGAAAAATAAAAAATTCCATTTATGAATGAGCAGCATATAGTAATTAGTGCAGTAAGTGAGATGTGGTTAGCTCCACCGACTGTCATTTCCATATGCAGTTATAATAGTGTGCCCAGTGCCAGAGGGGATGGGTATAGAGCAACAGCACTTATAATGCAATTCCATATAAAATTTTAGATTTTGAGTTTGCTCATGCAGAATTTCAATACGTAAGTGTCTCCACTGTCTCAAGCACTGGAAACATTGATATAGTTTCTGTTTACAGAGTGCCAAATACTGACATAACTAAAGACCATCAATATACTCTCATCAGTTCCACTACTGAACCAAAATTAATAACGGAGGACATCAATGCACATCATCATGACCAGTTCAAGATGGCATCAGGTGTAGAGTGCAGATTAAATTAGATTAATTATTCATTCCATAGACCCATAAAAGAGGGAATCCTCCTGGGTGTGGAACATCTCAGATAAACACATTACAAAAATGTAATTAGAAAAACTTGAGTTTCATTAATTTTAATGATCCTCAGTCAATAAACAGTAAAATTATGTACATGAATTAAATTTAAACTTCTAATATTTACAGGTTTAATACTTACATCTGCTTTCATTTTATTCAACGTTCAGACATTTGCTAGTTTCTTGGCTATTACAACCAAGTATTGTCAAAAATTAAAGTAAATTATTCATTTCAGTGATCCTCAGTTAAGAACAGTCAGATTATGTACAAGATTTAAAATTAAACTTCCACTATTTACAGTCTTAAGACTTACATCTGCTTTCCATACATTCATCATTCACACAGTACGTAGCTACTTGGCTGGCACAACCAAGTATTGTCAAAAATTAAAGTATAATAAATTTTCATTAAAATGGTCTACTGCACTTGTTGAGAAACTCATGGATGGAATAGAAGGAGTTGGCTACCAAAAATTCTTTTAAATTATGTTTAAATTGTGCCTTGTCTGAAACTAAACTCTTATGTTACTGACATCAAGAAGTGTGTCAGCAGTGCTCAAGTAGCAGCATTACTGCATTTACTAGGCAATCTTGTATTTTAATAACCATTTAAATTTTGTGTCGAATTGTTTGTGCTCTCTGTAGATTAGTTCAGACATTCTTTGCACAACAGTATTTAGCATGGATAGGGACTGTGACCGCTGTGTTCCAATGCGGGCTGAGTTGCCATCCCTTCGCTCCCAGCTTCAGGCAGTGTTGGCTTCGGTCACACAGCTTGAGGCTGTTGCCAATGGGCATCACTGTGGTGGTCCGGATGGGGGTTTGTTGGGGACAGCCAGCTCGTCCCACGCATCCCCCGATCTGACTACGACTGTGGTTGCCCGGGATACTGCCCGCATTGAGGCTGATCCCTCACCTGTGGTAGAGTGGGAGGTCGTCTCAATGTGTGGCAGGGGGCGAAAGACATTCCAGAGGGCTGAACGGAAGGCCTCTCCAGTTTGTCTGACGAACCGGTTTCAGGCTCTGTCTCAGGCTGATACTGATCTTTGGCCTGACATGGCTGCTTGTCCTGTTCCAGAGGTTGCCCCTCAGTTTGCAAGATCCAGGCGGCCACAGGGGGTGGGCTTACTGGTAGTTGGGAACTCCATCGTCAGGCGCATAATGGGGCCCCTTAGGGATATGGCTGCAAGCGAGGGGAAGAAAACCAATGTGCGCTCCATGTGCATACCGAGGGGGAGTCATTCCAGATGTGGAAAGGGTCCTTCCAGATGCCATGAGGGGTACAGGGTGCATCCATCTGCAGGTGGTCGCTCATGTCGGCACCAATGATGTGTGTCGCTATGGATCGGAGGAAATTCTCTCTGGCTTCTGGCGGCTATCTGATTTGGTGAAGACTGCCAGTCTTGCTAGCGGTATGAAAGCAGAGCTCACCATATGCAGCATCATCGACCGGACTGACTGCGGACCTTTGGTACAGAGCCGAGTGGAGGGTCTCAATCAGAGGCTCGACTTGCGCAGTAGGGTGGTGGGGTTCTGGATTCTGCTGGATAGGTCAGGAGTCCACTAAACACAGCAGGTGGCTACACGGGTAGCAGAGGTTGTGTATCACGGACTTGGCAGTTTTTTTAGGTTAGATGGCCTTGGGAAAGTACAGAAAGGGCAACAGCCTCAATGGGTGCGGGGCAAAGTCAGGACATACGGGGACCAAGCAGCAATCGGTATTGTAATTGTAAACTGTCGAAGCTGCGTTGGTAAAGTACCGGAACTTCAAGCACTGATAGAAAGCACCGAAGCTGAAATCATTATAGGTACGGAAAGCTGGCTGAAGCCAGAGATAAATTCTGCCGAAATTTTTACGAAGGCACAGACGGTGTTTAGAAAGGATAGATTGCATGCAACCAGTGATGGCGTGTTTGTTACTGTTAGTAGTAGTTTATCCTGTAGTGAAGTAGAAGTGGATAGTTCCTGTGAATTACTATGGGTGGAGGTTACACTCAACAACCGAGCTGGGTTAATAATTGGCTCCTTTTACCGACCTCCTGACTCAGCAGCATCAGTGGCAGAACAACTGAGAGAAAATCTGGAATACATTTCACATAAATTTTCACAGCATGTTACAGTCTTAGGTGGAGATTTCAATTTACCACATATAGACTGCGACACTCAGATGTTTAGGATGGGTGGTAGGGACAGAGCATCGAGTGACAATATACTGAGTGCACTATCCAAAAATTAACTTGAGCAATCAAACAGAGAACCGACTCGTGGAGATAACATCTTGGACCTACTGATAACAAACAGACCCATTGCAGCATCCCTGAATATGGAAGTAAATAGGAATATAAAAAAGGGAGGAAGGTTTATCTGTTTAGCAAGAGTAATAGAAGGCAGATTTCAGACTACCTAACAGATCAAAATGAATATTTCTGTTCCGACTCTGACAATGTTGAGTGTATATGGAAAAAGGTCAAGGCAATCGTAAAATGCGTTTTAGACAGGTACGTGCCAAGTAAAACTGTGAGGGACAGGAAAAACCCACCGTGGTACAACAACAAAGTTAGGAAATTACTGTGAAAGCAAAGAGAGCTTCACTGCAAGTTTAAATGCAGCCAAAACCTCTCAGACAAATAGAAGCTATACGATGTCAAAGTTAGCATAACGAGGGCTATGTGTGAAGAGTTCAGTGAATTTGAATGTAAAATTCTATGTACCGACTTGACAGAAAATCCTAGGAAGTTCTGGTCTTACGTTAAATCAGTAATTGGCTCGAAACAGCATATCCAGACACTCTGGGATGACACGCGTAAAGCTAAAATACTAAACATATTTTCCAGAGCTGTTTCACAGAGGAAGACCGCACTGCAGTTCCTTCTCTAAATCACCACATGAACGAAAAAATGGCTGACATTGAAATAAGTGTCCAAGGAATAGAAAAGTAACTGAAATCACTCAACAGAGGAAAGTCCACTGGACCTGATGGGATACTAATTCGATTCTATACATAGTACGCGAAAGAACTTGCCCCCCTTCTAACAGCCGTTTACTGCAAGTCTCTAGCAGAACAGAAGGTTCCAAATGATTGGAAAAGAGCACAGTTAGCCCGAGTTTTCAAGAAGGGTCATCGAGCAGGTGCGCAAAACTATAGGCCTATATCTCTGACATCGATCTGTTGTAGAATTTTAGAACACGTTTTTTGCTCGCGTATCATGTCATTTCTGGAAGCCCAGAATCTACTCTGTAGGAATCAACATGGATTCCAGAAACAGCAATTGTGTGAGACCCAACTCACTTATTTGTTCATGAGACCCAGAAAATATTAGATACAGGCTCCCAGGTATATGCCATTTTCCTTGACTTCCGGAAGGCGTTGGATACAGTTCCGTACTGTCGCCTGATAAACAAAGTAAGAGCCCACGGAATATCAGACCAGCAGTGTGGCTGGATTGAAGAGTTTTTAGCAAGTAGAACACAGCATGTTGTTCTCAATGGAGAGACGTCTACAGATGTTAAAGTAACCTCTGGCGTGCCACAGGGGAGTGTTATGGGACCATTGCTTTTCACAGTATATATAATTGACCTAGTAGATAGTGTCAGAAGTTCCATGTGGCTTTTCGTGGATGATGCTGTAGTATACAGAGAAGTTACAGCATTAGAAAATTGCAGTAAAATGCATGAAGATCTGCAGCCGATAGGCACTTGGTGCAGGGAGTGGCAACTGACCCTTAACATAGACAAATGTAATGTATTGCGAATACATAGAAAGAAGGATCCTCTATTGCATGATTATATGATAGCAGAACAAACACTGGTAGCAGTTACTTCTGTCAAATATCTGGGAGTATGCGTACAGAACGATTTGAAGTGGAATGATCATATAAAATTAATTGTTGTTAAGGCGGGTACCAGGTTGAGATTCATTGGGAGAGTCCTTAGAAAATGTAGTCCATCTACAAAGGAGGTGGCTTACAAAACACTCATTCAACCTATACTTGAGTATTGCTCATCAGAGTGGGATCTTTACCAGGTCGGGTTGACAGAGGAGATAGAGAAGATCCAAAGAATAGCGGCGCGTTTTGTCACAGGGTAATTTGGTAAGCGTGATAGCGTTACGGAGATGTTTAGCAAACTCAAGTGGCAGACTCTGCAAGAGAGGTGCTCTGCATCGCGATGTAGCTTGCTGTCCTGGTTTCGAGAGGGTGCGTTTCTGGATGAGGTATTGAATATATTGCTTCCCACTACTTATACCTCCCGAGGAGATCACGAATGTAAAATTAGAGAGATTTGAGCATGCACGGAGGCTTTCTGGCAGTCGTTCTTCCCGCGAACTATACGCGACTGGAGCAGGAAAGGGAGGTAATGGCAGTGGTACGTAAAGTGCCCTCCACCACACACCGCTAGGTGGCTTGCAGAGTATAAATGTAGATGTAGATGTAGATGTAGAATGGTTGCTGGTAACTTATTGAAAGTATGTATTGCTGAATACTGAACACGTTTCTGGACAAGAGTAAGTGATTTTAAATCTTTATGTATATTGTTCTTAATCCTAGTATTGATACTGTGTACTAAGCAGTTAGTTGGAAAAAGAGATGTATTATTTACGACAAACATCATTAAGGAATAAATATACTGAGAAGCTGTGGCTAATATGCCCAATTCTTTGAATAGGTTTCGACATGATGTTTTTGGATTTACACTACTCATTACTCGTATTATACGCTTCTGTACTCAAAACATTTTTTCTCTGTTTGTGGAGTTACCCCAAAATATGATACCATATGACATAATGGAGTGAAAATAAGCAAAATATGCCAGTTTTTTGATATTTATATCTCCTATGTCTGACATCATTCGCATTGCAAACACAGACTTGTTTAGGCACTTCAGCAGTTCATTAGTATGTTGCTCCCAACAGAATTTATTATCAAGTTGTAATCCCAAGAATTTTACACTCTCAACTTCTCCTATTCCCATGTCATCATATTTTATACACACACCAGAAGGAAATCTCTTGGAAGTTCTGAACTGCACATAGTGGGTATTTTCAAAGTTTAATGACAGTGAATTGGCAATGAGCCACTTATTAATATCAGTAAAAATTTGATTAGCTGCCCTTTCTAAATTTATAATTGATTTACTATTTATGTAATGTTTGTATCATCTGCAAATGAGACAAACTTGGCATCTGGTAATGTAACAAATAACAGGTCATTAATATACAAACGAAACAGTAGTGGACCTAGTATAGAACCTTGGGGAACACCACATGTAATTTCTTCCCAGTCAGATGATGACTGAATGCCTGCTGCTGAAGTGTTATGTAATGACACCCTTTGTTTTCTATTAGTAAGATATGACTGAAACCACTTTGCAGCACTACCAGTGAAGCCATAATATTTTAATTTACTTAAAAGAATGCTGTGATTCACATAGTCAAACGCCTTTGACAGGTCACAGAATATGCCAGTTCCCTCTAATTTGTTGTCCAACGATTTAAGGACATTTTCGCTGTAAATGTAAATAGCTTTCTCAACATCAGAGCCCTTAAGAAACCCAAACTGTGACGTTGACAGTATGTTATTTTCACTAAGGTGCTTAAGTAGACACTTGAACATAACCTTTTCAAAGATTTTTGTAAAAGCTGGCAAAAGTGAGATCGGTTGGTAATTTAATGGCATTTCTTTGTACCCTATCCTGTGGAGAGGTATAACTTCAGCATATTTAAGCCAGTCCAGAAATGTTCCTGTGACAAGTGACTGATTACACAAATAACTTAAGATGTGACTAAGCTCTCATGAACACTCTTTAATTAACTTTGTTGATATATTATCATAACTACTAGAAACTTTGATTCCAAGGAATTTATGATGGATTCTGTTTCTTTGGGCGAAAAAGTGCCAATTCCATTTTACTGAGATTGCTTGTGTGCACTGGTCTCAGATATTCCATTGTATCATTTACTGAACCTGACAACCCCATGCTATCAGTAACAGAGACAAAATACTTGTTTAAATGGTTTGCAAAGCAACATGCATTTGTTACCAGGGTTTCATTTATTTTTAGAGCTATTTCTTCCTCCTCATTTCTGGTCCTACCTGTCTCTGACTTAACTATACCCCATATTGTTTTTATTTTATTGCTGGATGTATTTATCTTCTTCTCATAATGCAGGTGTTTAGATTTCTGGATAACCTTTTTCAATATTTTGCAGTAATTTTTGTAATTAGCTCTAATGCTAGTATCAGAGGTGTCCCTACGCATTAGATAGAGTTTCCTTTTTGTCTCATGTGATATCTATATTTCTTGTGTGATCCATGGTTTCTTATTAGACTTCTGCTTAATTTGAGTTACCTTCAGGGGAAAACAATTTTCAAATAAGATGCTAACTTTATTAATGAATGATTTGTATTTTCCATTTGTGTCTTGGGTACTGTAAACATCCATCCAATTAATTTCTTTGAACAATCTCCTAAATTTCTCAGTTTTTGACTGTTTTATTGGCCTTCTTTGGAAGTCACCCGTTGGGATTTGTTGTGATCTATCAAAGGCTTTTGATTGTGTAAATCATGGAATACTTCTAGATAAGCTTAAGTACTGTGGTATGAATGGGACAGTGCTCACATGGTTTAAATCATACCTAACTGGAAGAGTGCAGAAAGTTGAAATAAACAGTTCACATAATATGCAAAAAAACTGGTGATTTCTCAAACTGGGGAACTATCAAGAATGGGGTGCCGCAAGGTTCGGTCTTTGGTCCTCTGCTGTTCTTAATATATATTAATGACTTGCCATTCTATACTCAGGAAGATGCAAAGCTGGTACTTTTGCCGATGATGCAAGTATAGCTATCACACCCGACAGACAAGAATTAACTGGTGAAATTGTAAACGATGTTTTTCAGCAAACCATTAAGTGGTTCTCTGCAAATGGGCTCTCATTAAACCCTGACAAAACACAGTATATACAGTTCCACTCAGTAAATGGAATGATCCCATTAATAAACATAGAATTCGATCAGAAATTGGTAGCTAAGGTCGAATATTCAAAATTTCTAGGTGTATGCATTGAGGAGGGGTTGAACTAGAAAAAACACACTGAGGATCTGCTGAAACATTTGAGTTCAGCTACTTATGCTATTAGGTCATTGCAAATTTTGGCGATATACATCTGAGTAAATTAGCTTACCACACCTATTTTCATTCTCTGCTTTCGTATGGCATCATATTCTGGGGTAACTCATCATTGAGTAAAGGAGTGTTCATTGCACAAAAGTGTGTAATCAGAATAATTGCTAGGCTCATCGAAGATCATCCTGAAGACACTTATTTAAAAAGCTACAAATCTTCACTGTAGCCTCACAATATATATATTCACATATGAAATTTGTTATTAACAATCCGAACGAATTCAAAAGTAATAGCACTGTGCATGGCTACAACACTAGGAGAAAGGATGATCTTCACTGCTCAAGGTTAAATCTAACTGTGGCTCAGAAGGGGGTAAATTATGCTGCCACAAAAGTCTTTGGTCACTTACCTAATAGCATCAGTGGCAACTCCTTCTACTCATTAGATGAATTTTTGGATATAGTAAGTGGGTAGAGTAGAAATTAAATTGAATGACAATGTAACTGATTTCAGTAACTGTTCACTGCCAGTGTTTTTCAGGACACTTATATTAAACTCACCAGCAACTACTAGTTCTTTGTTTTTTTAATTTTAGATGAGATAATAAATTTTCAAGACCATTTATAAACAGGTTGAAATTTCCTGAAGGTGCTCTGTGTAAGGCTACTATTATAAAGGACCTATTATGAAATCCTATCTCTTTTGCACATGCTTCTAAGTGCTGCTCTAAGCAATATTTATTAATGTCAGTATTCTTAAACTTAAAACTGTTTTTAACAAATGTAGCAATTCCTCGTTTCTCCATCTTTTGTATACAGAAGTAGGAGGCTAACTTAAATTCTGTATGGTTTAACATATCTATACCAGTGGTCACATGATGTTCAGAGAGGCAGATTATATCAACTGGGTTCGATGACTCTAATTCATAAATGCACATAAGTAGTTCATTAATTTTACTTCCAAGCCCTCGAATATTATGATGCACTAAAGACAGTTAGCATTTCACATTTACTGAGATAAAATTGTGTGGAAATAAAATTTCTGCTGATTGCTGTAAATTTTTAACCAACAGCTGTGTTCGCTGATCCAATGTGCCAGGATTATGCTGTTTGATTTCTTTATCAAACTGAATGTTTGTTTCAATCTTTACTTCTCTCAGAACTTGACTTTGTTCTGTCCTACCTATTCTAAAAAAGGTGCTGCTCCAACACCTGTGACCACTGGTGTATTACCACTCATGGCAGTGCCTCCCCCTCCTACATTTCCTGCTATTAGCCCAGCCAGAGTACCCTTCCCTTTCCTGTTGATGTGTAGGCCATGTCTAGTATAATCCCACCTACTGAGAGAATCAACAGGAACCAAACCAATATGTGACCCTGCACCTGACCCAAGCAGCTGCTCCAACTCCAAATTAACTCTCCTGACAGAAGAGTTTAAATAATGTCGGTCATGGTGTCTCAGAACAGACACAAACTCAACACTGGTATGTCTCAATGCTGATGCAATCACTCCCAAAAAGGAATTAAATAAATAGTGCATCATGTAAGAAGTGCCAAAAACGTTTAGTTAAAGGAAATCTATGTGTTAAATGCAGCTTTTGGTAACATGAAAACTGCACCAAAGAATGTGTGCAATTCATTTTTGACAATATACAGTGGTCATGTGCCAACTGTTCAGAACAAAAAAGCGTCAAGAAAATTGTAGTTGTATGAAAACACCAGTTATTGTGGAGCACACACAAGAAAATGAGTGAAACATTAATAATGGACAAAGTCGTGAAAATGGGCGGAGTGATACACTTCCACAATACTCAAAAGTATGTGTAACAGTTTTGGAACAAGCTGAAGACTTTAAATCAGGGAAAAAATATAAATGGACCAAAGTGATATACAACAAATGAGTACACAAGCAGCGCAGTAGTGAAACAAATCCTCTCAAAGAAGAGTTCCTTGTTATTGGTGACAGTATGCTGAAAAACATCGCAGTACCAAACACAAGAATTTATGTGCATCCAGGAATCAAGTTTCAGCAAATGAATAAACATCTGAATAACTTATTAAGCTCAGAAGAAACTTCAAGAGAAGAATCCAGCCGGAACTACAATGCTATATTCCTACATGGGGGGACGAATTCTCTTCGAAGCAGCAGTGAGGAAGAAATTGTTAGTGAGACAAGAAACATGATTTGAACAACAAGACACCACTACAAAGCTTCTAGGATTGTAATAAGTGGCAATTCCAGTATCAAAGAGCATTGCAACAGATTAGGAGCTGTATTTATAGATCCTAATAAATTCTTGAGTACTAAAAGTCTGGGGAAAGATGACTTACATCTTAACAGATTGGGTTCCCAAACACTTAGCAAAATGTTTGCTGATACTTGTCAAATCGTAAGAAACAAGGGAAACCAAAAAGTGCTGGTGGTGATGTTAAAGAACATAAATGACTTCCATACAATAGTGAACATAAAATTATAAATACACTCCTGGAAATTGAAATAAGAACACCGTGAATTCATTGTCCCAGGAAGGGGAAACTTTATTGACACATTCCTGGGGTCAGATACATCACATGATCACACTGACAGAACCACAGGCACATAGACACAGGCAACAGAGCATGCACAATGTCGGCACTAGTACAGTGTATATCCACCTTTCGCAGCAATGCAGGCTGCTATTCTCCCATGGAGACGATCGTAGAGATGCTGGATGTAGTCCTGTGGAACGGCTTGCCATGCCATTTCCACCTGGCGCCTCAGTTGGACCAGCGTTCGTGCTGGACGTGCAGACCACGTGAGACGACGCTTCATCCAGTCCCAAACATGCTCAATGGGGGACAGATCCAGAGATCTTGCTGGCCAGGGTAGTTGACTTACACCTTCTAGAGCACGTTGGGTGGCACGGGATACATGCGGACGTGCATTGTCCTGTTGGAACAGCAAGTTCCCTTGCCGGTCTAGGAATGGTAGAACGATGGGTTCGATGACGGTTTGGATGTACCGTGCACCATTCAGTGTCCCCTCGACAATCACCAGTGGTGTACGGCCAGTGTAGGAGATCGCTCCCCACAACATGATGCCGGGTGTTGGCCCTGTGTGCCTCGGTCGTATGCAGTCCTGATTGTGGCGCTCACCTGCACTGCGCCAAACACGCATACGACCATCATTGGCACCAAGGCAGAAGCGACTCTCATCGCTGAAGACGACACGTCTCCATTCGTCCCTCCATTCACGCCTGTCGCGACACCACTGGAGGCGGGCTGCACGATGTTGGGGCGTGAGCGGAAGACGGCCTAACGGTGTGTGGGACTGTAGCCCAGCTTCATGGAGATGGTTGCGAATGGTCCTTGCCGATACCCCAGGAGCAACAGTGTCCCTAATTTGCTGGGAAGTGGCGGTGCGGTCCCCTACGGCACTGCGTAGGATCCTACGGTCTTGGCGTGCATCCGTGCGTCCCTGCGGTCCGGTCCCAGGTCGACGGGCACGTGCACCTTCCGCCGACCACTGGCGACAACATCGATGTACTGTGGAGACCTCACGCCCCACGTGTTGAGCAATTCGGCGGTACGTCCACCCGGCCTCCCGCATGCCCACTATACGCCCTCGCTCAAAGTCCGTCAACTGCACATACGGTTCACGTCCACGCTGTCGTGGCATGCTACCAGTGTTAAAGACTGCAATGGAGCTCCGTATGCCACAGCAAACTGGCTGACACTGATGACGGCGGTGCACAAATGCTGCGCAGCTAGCGCCATTCGACGGCCAACACCGCGGTTCCTGGTGTGTCCGCTGTGCCGTGCGTGTGATCATTGCTTGTACAGCCCTCTCGCAGTGTCCGGAGCAAGTATGGTGGGTCTGACACACCGGTGTCAATGTGTTCTTTTTTCCATTTCCAGGAGTGTAGAACTGAATGTTCATATATCATGCACTGTAATCTAAATGGATTAAATGCTGATTACTCTGATGACAAAAGCTCTAAAATAGATGAGCTTGAAATATTTTTGTCTGAGTTTAAAAATGTTAAAGTAAGTTGTTTAAATGTACAGTGGCTTAGTGAAGGTACAATAAAAATCTTAAGTAAAATTTAAAACTTTAAGATAACTACTAGGAGGTTCATGCATACTTATTCATTCAGATTTAGATTACCATGTAAGAAGTTACTTTAACTGTTTAAATGAAGAGTGTATTTTTGTGGGTTGCTGTGTTGAATTAAGGAACCTAAATGTTGTTATAATCGTGATTTATAAAATCCCAGGGAAAGTCACAACTGAGAATTTCCTATGCAAATTTCAGTTTTTCTAGAACACCTTAGTAAAGACAAAAAAGAAGAAAATTGTAATTGATGCTGATTTCAATGTCAACTTGTTGAGTGGAAGTGGTGAAACATCAAAATTTATTGGCTTAATAAAAAAAGTACAGTTTCAAATAAAATTTTTCAGAATCAATGAGGGAAAATCTTCAGTCAGCTACATCTATTGACAATATTTTAACAAATTATGTTTTTGAAGATGTACATAAATTTTGTTTAGATTTAGGAATTTCTAATCATTCAGTACTATTTGTAGAGTTGCCCAGATCAAGTAAGGAAGTTCTGTGTAAAAAGGTCTATGAAAAATGAAACTTTAATCAGGAAAATATCATTTTATTTCATGTCAAACTGAATGAGACTGAATGAGACTTTGACAAAAATATTTCAAGTACTGCAAATTTTTAAACATTCATAACTAATTTTTGATATGTTTTCAATCAAATGTTTCCATCTAAAACTTGTTTAAATAAAGTGACAAAAAAAAATTGAAATGGATCACTAAAGGCATAAAAATCTCCAGTGCTGAGAAAAGGCAGGTAGATAATGAACTAAGATATAATAAAAGTAATGAATTTGTTGAATATGTTAGACAATACAAAATTACATTTGAGAAAGTGGTCAAGGCAGTAAAACAAATGGCAAATAATAGTTTAATTTTAAGACATGAGAATAAATTAAAGGCAGTGTGATCAGTTGTGAAATCTGAATTAGATATTAAAGCGTCTAGTCATGAAATTTGTAAAATCAAACTTGAAAATAATAATCCACCTCAAATTTCAAAATGCTTCCATGAATTCTTCATAAATGTAGTGAAATCAGATGTCAGAGTCGCAGATTATGACAATTAAATATGTCTCTTCTGACTTGATCAAATGTTGGAATGCTTCACAAAATTTAAAGTAGTACCAGTAACAGAAGTATAAAACATTATATTAACACTGAAAAACAAAAATTCTTCAAGTTGGGATGGGATACCCACAAAAGTTCTCAAATTTGTGTGTAAAATAATAGGACACCCACCATCTTTAATAATACACCAGTTTTTTGAGCATGGACATTTCCCAGAGGAGCTATTGTGTGCAGAAGTGAAACCGCTGTTCAAAAAAGGGTCAACAGAGGACATGTGAAATTATCATCCCATATCACGTCTCCCAGTCCTGTCAAAAGCATTCGAAAAAGCTGCTGCTATACAGATCCAAAATTTTATTCAAAAACATGAGATTATTTTGAAAACTTGATTTGGCTTACAAAATGGAAAAAGCACTACAGATGCAATAAACAAGTTTGTTGATAAGATTAGCATATCATCTGAAATAAGAATAAAGTCGCAGGGCTCTTTTGTGATGTCACAAAAACTTTTGACTCAGTAAATTGTGCACTTCTTATCCACAAACATGACAAGTGTGGAATTAGAGGTAGTGCTTCACAGTGGCTTACTTCATACCTGTGCAATAGGAAACAAAGAGTGTTGTCTCAAAGAAGAACAGGAGCCAGAAACTATTCCTGTCAGCATCATCAATACAATAGATCATTTAGAAACTTGGTATCCCAAAAATCCATGTGGTCCAGTTCAGAATAAAACATTCAACATCCCAGGAAATTAAAATAAATCACAAAAATCAAAATCTGGAAGAAGTGGATTCTGTGAAATTATTAAACAAACTATATAGCTTTGCAATTGCAATGCAAATATTAGTTGATGCCACTGACATGGACACAAGGCAAATTGCATACCATAGCTACTTCCAGTCAGTTATAAAGTATGGTGTTGCTTTTTGGGGAAATCTGAGCAACTTAATGTGCATACTGAAATTACAGAAAAGAATTGTTAGAAACATGTGCACTGTACACCCAAGAAAATCATGTTGTCCATTATTTAAAAATCTGAAATTATTAACACTGTCCTCCCTACATATCTAGTATTATAATTTTTTATGTAACACTTTAGAATTATTCCAGGACAACTGCTTGGATCACACTTACAATACAGAAACAAAGAAAATTTTATGCTGTCTGCTCATCGTTTAGAATTATATGCTCAAACTCCGCAGTATATAGGAATGAAAATTTACAACAAGCTAAAAGCCAGGAACATGAGTATGAACCTAGATTCACTGAAAAGAAAGCTGCACGATACTCTACTTTATAATGCTACTACTCAGTCAAAGAATTCATGAATGATGAACTGAATATTTGAGTTGGATGGAGTTTATCAACTGTATTATTATGTAAATCTGTGAAGGTATCTTTTCACAAAAAGGTAACCATTGTTTTATGTCAATGAAAGTGTATGAACCATATTCTGATGTATCTGCTGTACTCTAATCAAATGATTGCTTATGTACGTTAAGAGATGAATAATTCACAATTCTGCACAGACATAGGTTGAAATTATAGTTTGGGAGTTTGATCACAGAGATCCTTGGTGAAAGTAACTTACTGATACTCAACAATGGGAGACTAATAATAATCAGTAATCCAAACCAACTAAACAGTGAACCAGCCAGTGTTTTGCATCTCCACCCATTGCTACAGCTTTTACAGGGGAGTTGGCAAGTGTTCACTAGACTCAGACCATTTACTACTCAGTCACAGATGTATACCAAAAAGTCCTGATATATCACTTATATATAACAGCTGCCAGTGGAACAAATGCAAGGCAAACTTCAGCCAATATAATACAGTAATAGCATCACTAATGAACAGATTTGAAGTTCGAGAAAACACAGTAGCAGATTACATCAATTTCAGAAAAAATATTGAGGAAGCAGTGAATATGTCCATTCCACAGTGTAAACTGTTTCTTCCATGAGAAAAGAAACTACCAGATGGGTGGGACAAAGAATGTAAAAACATGAAAGAGTTTCAGTTTAAGAATGCACTGAAATAATACAAATGACAAGTGACAGTAGAAAATTACATTAATTTAAACAGGGTGCAGGAAAAAGTGAAAAAAACTCTTAAAGGAAAAGAAAAGGGAAACCAGAGGGAATTTTGCAGTAGCTTACATGCAAGGACACTCATTTCATCTGTGTGAGAAAAAAAATAAATGCTTCAGAAGAATTCAAATATAGATGTCCACCTGCATTACTTTGCCAGTTATTATGATAGAATCATTTGTACAACACCTTAACAGCTGACTTAGTGGACCTTGTCATCAATGAAACTGATGCAAGATTAAAACATTTCTTGGATGAACACATTACAGTAAGTGACCTAAACTGAACACTGTCAGTTGGCACAAGTACAGCACCAGGTCCTGACAACATCTTTTACACCATGCTGTATAATTTGACAGAACAAGGAAAAACTTACCTGTGTAATACGGAAAGTAATTCTGGATCCAGTATGAATTATTTTCCTGACCTGAAGACAGTGTGAGCAGGTCCAGCATTGAAGCCTGGAAAATTCATGGAAAATTTGTTTTCACATAGATCTGTTGCACTGCACTCACATTCCTTGAAGCTGTTAGAATGAATAATTAATTATGGGATAGAATGAACATAACGGCCTATTACAGACTGGACAGAAAGTTTAACCTATGAAACACTAACATGGCTTATTACAGGTATCCAGCTTTGCCTCATCAACAGGAAGTTCCTAATAGCAGTTTATATGAATATTTAGAATGCCTATGATGCTGCTCCCCCCCATGAACCATGGACCTTGCCGTTTGTGGGGAGGCTTGCGTGCCTCAGCGATACAGATAGCTGTATCGTAGGTGCAACCACAACGGAGGGGTATCTGTTGAGAGGCCAGACAAACATGTGGTTCCTGAAGAGGGGCAGCAGCCTTTTCAGTAGTTGCAAGGGCAACAGTCTGGATGATTGACTGATCTGGCCTTGTAACAATAACCAAAACGGCCTTGCTGTGCTGGTACTGCGAACGGCTGAAAGCAAGGGGAAACTACAGCCGTAATTTTTCCCGAGGGCATGCAGCTTTACTGTATGATTACATGATGATGGCATCCTCTTGGGTAAAATATTCCGGAGGTAAAATAGTCCCCCATTCGGATCTCCGGGCGGGGACTACTCAAGAGGATGTCGTTATCAGGAGAAAGAAAACCGGCGTTCTACGGATCGGAGCGTGGAATGTCAGATCCCTTAATCGGGCAGGTAGGTTAGAAAATTTAAAAAGGGAAATGGATAGGTTGAAGTTAGATATAGTGGGAATTAGTGAAGTTCGGTGGCAGGAGGAACAAGACTTCTGGTCAGGTGACTACAGGGTTATAAACACAAAATCAAATAGGGGTAATGCAGGAGTAGGTTTAATAATGAATAGGAAAATAGGAATGCGGGTAAGCTACTACAAACAGCATAGTGAACGCATTATTGTGGCCAAGATAGATACGAAGCCCACGCCTACTACAGTAGTACAAGTTTATATGCCAACTAGCTCTGCAGATGACGAAGAAATTGAAGAAATGTATGATGAAATAAAAGAAATTATTCAGATTGTGAAGGGAGACGAAAATTTAATAGTCATGGGTGACTGGAATTCGAGTGTAGGAAAAGGGAGAGAAGGAAACATAGTAGGTGAATATGGATTGGGGGACAGAAATGAAAGAGGAAGCCGCCTGGTCGAATTTTGCACAGAGCACAACATAATCATAACTAACACTTGGTTTAAGAATCATGAAAGAAGGTTGTATACATGGAAGAACCCTGGAGATACTAAAAGGTATCAGATAGATTATATAATGGTAAGACAGAGATTTAGGAACCAGGTTTTAAATTGTAAGACATTTCCAGGGGCAGATGTGGACTCTGACCACAATCTATTGGTTATGACCTGTAGATTAAAACTGAAGAAACTGCAAAAAGGTGGGAATTTAAGGAGACGGGACCTGGATAAACTAAAAGAACCAGAGGTTGTACAGAGATTCAGGGAGAGCATAAGGGAGCAATTGACAGGAATGGGGGAAATAAATACAGTAGAAGAAGAATGGGTAGCTTTGAGGGATGAAGTAGTGAAGGCAGCAGAGGATCAAGTAGGTAAAAAGACGAGGGCTAGTAGAAATCCTTGGGTAACAGAAGAAATATTGAATTTAATTGATGAAAGGAGAAAATATAAAAATGCAGTAAGTGAAACAGGCAAAAAGGAATACAAACGTCTCAAAAATGAGATCAACAGGAAGTGCAAAATGGCTAAGCAGGGATGGCTAGAGGACAAATGTAAGGATGTAGAGGCCTATCTCACTAGGGGTAAGATAGATACCGCCTACAGGAAAATTAAAGAGACCTTTGGAGATAAGAGAACGACTTGTATGAATATCAAGAGCTCAGATGGAAACCCAGTTCTAAGCAAAGAAGGGAAAGCAGAAAGGTGGAAGGAGTATATAGAGGGTCTATACAAGGGCGATGTACTTGAGGACAATATTATGGAAATGGAAGAGGATGTAGATGAAGATGAAATGGGAGATATGATACTGCTTGAAGAGTTTGACAGAGCACTGAAAGACCTGAGTCGAAACAAGGCCCCCGGAGTAGACAATATTCCATTGGAACTACTGACGGCCGTGGGAGAGCCAGTCCTGACAAAACTCTACCATCTGGTGAGCAAGATGTATGAAACAGGCGAAATACCCTCAGACTTCAAGAAGAATATAATAATTCCAATCCCAAAGAAAGCAGGTGTTGACAGATGTGAAAATTACCGAACTATCAGCTTAATAAGTCACAGCTGCAAAATACTAACACGAATTCTTTACAGACGAATGGAAAAACTAGTAGAAGCCAACCTCGGGGAAGATCAGTTTGGATTCCGTAGAAACACTGGAACACGTGAGGCAATACTGACCTTACGACTTATCTTAGAAGAAAGATTAAGGAAAGGAAAACCTACGTTTCTAGCATTTGTAGACTTAGAGAAAGCTTTTGACAATGTTGACTGGAATACTCTCTTTCAAATTCTAAAGGTGGCAGGGGTAAAATACAGGGAGCGAAAGGCTATTTACAATTTGTACAGAAACCAGATGGCAGTTATAAGAGTCGAGGGACATGAAAGGGAAGCAGTGGTTGGGAAGGGAGTAAGACAGGGTTGTAGCCTCTCCCCGATGTTGTTCAATCTGTATATTGAGCAAGCAGTATAGGAAACAAAAGAAAAATTCGGAGTGGGTATTAAAATTCATGGAGAAGAAATAAAAACTTTGAGGTTCACCGATGACATTGTAATTCTGTCAGAGACAGCAAAGGACTTGCAAGAGCAGTTGAATGGAATGGACAGTGTCTTGAAAGGAGGATATAAGATGAACATCAACAAAAGCAAAACAAGGATAATGGAATGTAGTCTAATTAAGTCAGGTGATGCTGAAGGAATTAGATTAGGAAATGAGGCACTTAAAGTAGTAAAGGAGTTTTGCTATTTGGGGAGCAAAATAACTGATGATGGTCGAAGTAGAGAGGATATAAAATGTGGGCTGGCAATGGCAAGGAAAGCGTTTCTGAAGAAGAGAAATTTGTTAACATCCAGTATTGATTTAAGTGTCAGGAAGTCATTTCTGAAAGTATTTGTATGGAGTGTAGCCATGTATGGAAGTGAAACATGGACGATAAATAGTTTGGACAAGAAGAGAATAGAAGCTTTCAAAATGTGGTGCTACAGAAGAATGCTGAAGATTAGATGGGTAGATCACATAACTAATGAGGAAGTATTGAATAGGATTGGGGAGAAGAGAAGTTTGTGGCACAACTTGACCAGAAGAAGGGATCGGTTGGTAGGACATGTTCTGAGGCATCAAGGGATCACCAATTTAGTATTGGAGGGCAGCGTGGAGGGTAAAAATCGTAGAGGGAGACCAAGAGATGAATACACTAAGCAGATTCAGAAGGATGTAGGTTGCAGTAGGTACTGGGAGATGAAAAAGCTTGCACAGGATAGAGTAGCATGGAGAGCTGCATCAAACCAGTCTCAGGACTGAAGACCACAACAACAACAACATGATGCTGCTGACCTTTGGTTAATAGCAAAGAAGATGAAGTGACAATATCTCTCTTATCTTCATCAGCAAATTCATTTACTTAAGGACAACAACTTTGCATGAAGTTGCAAATAACAGTGCAGGACCCTGGAGGACAAGTAAGTGAATCCCACAATGATCTGTTCTATCACCAATACTGTTTAATATCTACGGTGCAGACATGCACACCATTTTGACAGCAACATCAACCTACTGCAACATGCTGATTATTCCTGTATATGCAAAAAAAAGCTACAGCCTTTAAGAGGGGCAACATAAAATTAACTTTGCAATCACAGCTCTCAGCTACGTGCTGTAAGAAAAAAGACTAACCATTTCACAGAACAAACATGCTGTGATATCTACAGCAGACACTGGATGCAAGAGATCCCATTTATGATGCTAGAACCCAGCCATGAAATACCTTGGCCTTTACATCAACTGTAAACTACACTGGACAGCACATGTAAATCAAGAAGTAACAAAATGTGCGGGAAACATTAATGCATTAACTGCAGTGGCACTGTAACATGGTGTGTGGACTACAACACCTACATGAACATGTATTGTGACCAAGCACGCTCACGTCTGGACTAAGAAGTATACACTTCAGGTCAGTGAGGGACACCATACCACAAAAACTTAATAAGATACAATACAAAGCACATAGAATATATCTTGGTGACATGAAATCAACCCCAACAAATGCGTTGCTTGTGGAAAGTAATGAACTGTCCCTACACGTCTGATGTTAGTATTTAAGCATAAAATTCCTAATGAGCAAGGCACAATTTTCAGTGTACACCTTTTTTATCCCACAAATGGAAACTTCCTGTAATACGTTACATGTCAAGTTATTCACTGTGTAAGAATCCGCATCTACTAGCAATGGAATATACAGGATAGGCAAAAATTAACTCCATATTAATAATTGTTTATAACTTTTTTTAATACTTAACCAGTTTCCATGAAACAAAAAAAATTTTTCTTGACAGTGGTAGAATTACACTGAAGATCCAAAGAAACTGGTACACGTGCCTAACACAACTTAGGGCCCCTGCGAGCATGCAGACGTGCCACGACACAACATGGCATGGACTTAACTAATGTCTGAAGTAGCGCTGGAGGGAACAGGCACCATGAATCCTGCAGGGCTGTCCACAAATCCGTAAGAGTACGAGGGCATGGAGATCTCTTCTGAACAGCATATTGCAAAGCATCCCAGATATGCTCAATAATGTTCATTTCTGGGGAGTTTGGTGGCCAGTGGAAGTGTTTAAACTCAGAAGAGTGTTCCTGAAGCCACTCTGTAGCAAATAAGGATGTGTGGGGTTTTGCATTGTCTTGCTGGAATTGCCCAAGTCTGTCAGATTGCACAATAGACATTAATGGATGCAGGCGATCAGACACGATGCTTACATACATGTCACCTGCCAGAGTCATATCTAGACGTATCAGGGATGCCATATCACTCCAACTGCACATGCCCCACACCATTACAGAGCCTCCACCAGTTTCAACAGTCCGCTGCTGACATGCAGGGTCCATGGATTCATGAGGTTGTCTCCATACCCATACACATTCAGCTACTTGATACAATTTGAAATGAGACTTGTCTCACCAGGCAACATGTTTCCAGTCATCAACAGTGCAATGTCAGTGTTGATGCGCCCAGGTGAGGTATAAAGCTTTTCGTCGTGCAGTCGAAAAGGGTGCATGAGAGGGCCTTCGGCTCTGAATGATGTTTCATTGAATGGTTCACACACTGACACTTGTTGATGGCCCAGCACTGAAATCTGCAGCAATTTGCAGAAGGGTTGACCTTCTGTCATGTTGAATGATCTTTTCAGTTGTCGTTGGTCCCTGTTCTTGCAGGATTTTTTTCCAGCTGCAGCAATGTTGGAGATTTTTTGTTTTGATGGATTCCTGATATTCATGGTACACTTGTTAAATGGTCGTATGGGAAAATCCCCACTTCATTGCTACCTCAGAGATGCTGTGTCACATTGCTCATGTGCTGACTATAACACCATGTTCATACTCACTTAAATCTTGATAACCTGCCATTGTAACAACAGTAACCAATCTAACAACTGCGCGAGACACTTGTTGTCTCATATAGGTGTTGCCAACTGCAGCAATGTATTCTGTTTGTTTACATATCTCTGTATTTGAATACGCATGCATATTCCAGCTCCTTTGGCACTTCAGTGTATTATCCACTGCTAAAATTTGACATAAGCACCATCATTATCGACTAGTTTCTGTAAACAGATGTTGATGTTTGCAACAGGCTTCTGCAGACAATCCAGCAGTATGTTTATTTTTATTTTTTATTTATTTTATTATCCATCTTTAGGCATTAAAAATGCAATTAATGTCATCATTTGTGTACGTATACAGTTTAAATAACTAACAGAAATGGTGTAATATATTGTAGATCATTATAGTCTAATAAGATACAAAAATTTGTCCTTGATGCTGCACAAGGTATTTGCATTATATTTACATGTATAAGTTTAATCTAAGTGAAACTATATTAGTACCGATACTTAAGATCATCTTTAGTGCACATTATAAACTTTTCTATTGTATGAAAAGCTTTTTCTCTAAGCCATTTCTTTCTGACACTTTTAAACTCATTCAGTGGCACATTATGTGCCTCTATTGGCAACATGTTAAATAATTTTACTCCCATGTACCTGTAACTATCTTGAGTTTTCTTTAGTCTAGCAACTGGGATGTCAATTTGCTGTTTTATACGTGTGTCATGGTGATGGATAGATTGTCATAGTTTGTGGCTGTGTTGGTTTTCATTTGTGTGTATCAGACAACTTAGAATAAAGAGGGCTGCAACTGTTAGTATTTTTAGATTTTTGTAATATGGTCTACAAGACTCATTATTTCTGACTCCATGGATGCATCTGACTGCCTTCTTTTGCCAAATGAAAACTTGTTTTGCTCCAGATGAGTTTCCCCACAACAAAGTGGCATATGTTAAATGGGTGTGGAAAAAGGTGTAGTATGCATTGAGTAATAAGTTACCACTAACACATGACCTTAGTTTACCTAACAAATATGTCACACGTGCTAACTTAGTACAAATATAATTGGTGTGACTCTTCCACGTTAATTTTGAGTCAAGATGGATCCCAAGTAGTTTAGCTGAGACACAGTCAATCTTAGCACTCTTAACACAAAAGCTAAAAAGAATATTTACAGTTTTATCATGCTTTATATGCAAGTCATTGAGTTGGAACCACTTGATGGCTGCTCTGAGATGAGCCTCACTTTCCTCGTTTAATTTTCCTAAATCTTTCCCAGCTGTAACAAAAGTTGTATCATCTGCATAGAGTGTGGGTTTACATAACATGGTGCTGGGCAAGTCATTTACATATATTATAAAAAGTAAAGGTCCAAACACAGAACCTTGTGGTACACCCTGCATGATATCAAAGACATTTGACCTCATATTGTTCAAATGCACAATTTGTTTTCTGTTGCTCAGATAGGATCTGATCAGAGGTGGTTCTGAGTCTCTAATACCATAGCAGTGCAGTTTTTCTAGTAGTATCCTGTGACAGAGAGAGTCAAATGCCTTGCTGAGATCCACAAGAGCGGCATTAACTGATAATCCTTATTTGAATGATGACAATATATACGAAACAACATCTTCAACTGCTTTTGCCATTGACAGGCCGGACCTGAAGCCATACTGAGAGTCACTAAGAATATTATTCACAGACAGATGTTGACTGATTTGGAGCTGTATGCAATATTCCACTACTTTTGATATGATGGGTACAAGGGAGATTGGACGGTAATTATTAGGACAAGACTTGTCACATTTCTTGTGTAGTGGAGTAATGACTGCCATTTTTAAGGATGAAGGGAAACAGCCACTGACAAACATCTGGTTCATAAAAGAACAGAGTGGATGTGCTATTACATCTGCTATTTTTTTATTACAAAATTGGAGAGACCATAAATGTCTTCTGATTTTGAGTAACTTAATTTTGCTATTGCAGTTTTAATATCTGTTACTTTTACTTCTTTCCATTTAAACATAGGAACCATATCCTCAAAATTTTGTAGAAATGAATTTCTATTATTTGAGATATGGTTGTTGTCACATTTATGGATATGTTCATTGGCAGCACTGTTATTCATACTGGCAACATTAATGAAGAAGGTGTTGAAATCATCCGGTGTGATACAAGCATCACATGAATTATTTTTGTTAAGATCTTTATTTCTACCCAGATGAGTCTTGATAACAGTCCAGGCTGCTTTGCATTCATTTTATGACTTATTAATATATTGCTTAACCTAATTTCTGCCTTGTATTTGTTCCTCAAACTTATGTAGTTTGCTTTTTCGGCTTCACTATTTTTTGATTTGTCATAGGAAATCATTAACAGAGTTCTGAGCCTTTGTAGGTCAGGTGTGAATCAGTTATGCACTGATGTGAGACCATGTTTCCTCATAGTTCCCTTATTTTTTCTCATTACTTTAGGGCAGCAAGTTTTAAATGTATCTGACAATGCACTAATGAATAATGTAAACACTTTTTCAATATGATTACTTTCCAGCAGAATGTAATTCCAATTTGTCATCTTTATTTGTGTTCTGTAGTTATCAATGTTCTCTTCATTCAAAAGCCTAATGTATTTAATTTTATTGGAGACAGATGCTGGCTCTTTTGTTATCAATTTTAACCAAATACCTTTATGGTCTGATAAAAAATGAGTATTGAATAGCCCTAGTTCATACCGATTTGTCTCAACATTTGTGATTACATTATCAAGGCAGGCAGACTGTCTTGTTGGGTTTTCATTAATGCAGTGCAGGTCATATGATCTTAGCACATTCAGAAGATTAAGTTGTTTAAGTGTGTTCTGCCTTATATCAATATTTATGTCACCAAAAATTAAAATTCTATATTTAGGCCACTTATCGAGGTGTAGTATCAGTTTCTGTAAGGCCTGTGCAAATACTTCAACATCATTATCAGGTGTGCGGTATACAGACACAATTATGAGTTTTAACATGGGCAGTAACATTGCTGCTATTTCCAGTACATTTTCTATAGAGTAATCATTAACACTAAGGGCACTGTACTCCAAATCTATACCACTACTAACATATATGGAGGCTCCCCCATAGTTGTGTGTTGGTTTACAATAACCTGTTACTAAATCAAAGCCTGGGGGTACATATAACTGCAGTTGGTCTTCACTTAACCAGTGTTCATTGATACATAATATAATATTCTTGTCCACTCCTAACAAAAAACTCAGGTCATCAGTTTTGTTTCTTAATGACCTGATATTTACATGTACAAATAATAATGAGTCATCCTCACAAAGGGGTAGGTCTGGATTCCTCTGTAGCAGTATATCAGTTTGTTCACTTTGCTTGTACATTCTTCTGTCACTTGTTGATTGTGTACTTACATCTCTGGCCAGTTTCTTGATCGTGTTGGATTCAGATTATGACAAGATGATTTCCCTGGTGCCATCCATAAAAAATCACTGCTCCTCTGTGGAACTTTTCTCACTCTAGAAGATGCACATACAGTAGCTTGTTTGTTTTCACTCATGTCTTGCATACTTGCTTTTCTCACTTCTACAGCTTTATTGCTTACACTCACTGGCTGAACACTTACATTTAAATCATCTGCTCTTTGAATGTTCTTATTCACTGACTGAAAACTTCCTTTTAACTGACCCACTTGACCTGGAGATGACAACATGACATTTATATGTGTAGATGATGTGCTGACAGTTCCTGGAGACTTTCTTCTTTGCTGGGAAGTGGACCGGATAATGGTTTCACTTCTGTTTATATGTGTAGTTGGTGCGCTGACAGTTTCTGGTGACTTTCTTCTCTGCTGAGAAGTGGACTGGATAACAGTGTCACTTCGGTTTATGATATGAACACCCTGTCCCAAAACTGGTTTCATCATATGTCTGCAGTTTACTGAGGAGGTAGCTACCTTTGTCAGTGTTGCCCTCCATGTGCACCTAGCAGAAGTAGCGATAGTTTTGCATACTTTCTGTTTTCCTTTTGTGTTGAGATGCATCCCATGTTTTGTGTAGTCTTCTCTATGTAGAAGTTGGTTCAAGTCAATTACAGTGACGTTTGTACATGGAGATGCCAGGTCCATTATAATACAGTTAAGATTGTACACCATATAGTTGTTTTCTGGCTTATCATATCTGTACAGGATTGTACAAAGTAGCAGCCTAGTATGACACATTCTTAAAATTAATCTTTGTACACTCGTTTTAAAAACTGCTGTGTTTCTAAGAACTTGGAGAATTTGCACCTCCATTCATCAAGAATTTTTGGTTTTGTGCAGTAAACTTTCTCTTTCACCCACCTCCAGAGGTATAACATGCAAGGCATTACATCAGGACTCCTTGATTACCATTCAAGTGGGGCCCAATATCCCAACCAGTGTCCTGGAAAATGGGTGTTGTGTCACACATGGACTGGATATACAAATTCTGGTGGTGGACCATCTTGCATAAAGATTAAGTCATTGCAATTATCCCATTTGGATAAAATACTGTGAACATAATTCTCAAGCATATCAAGGTACTGTTCTGCATTCATTGTGTCTTGAACGAGGTATGGACGCACAGCTTTCATGCATGTCATCCTGCGCCATACTATGACATTTAGGCAGTGTTGGCTTTTTTCAACAACCACCCTTGGATCATCTTTTGCCAATAGTAATAACTGTGGCAGTTGAACATTCCAACATGAAACACAGCTTCATCTGACTGCAGGATATTACCAAAAACATCAGACCAGTCTTCATACCAAGCAAGCATCATATCCCCATATTCCAACTAATGGTCGCAGGCTTCTGGTGATAGTTCCTGGCAGTAATGTGGTTTCCATGGACAAAAACTCAACTCTTTCTTCAGAAGAGTTCAGATTGTGTGTCAGGTTAAACCACCTTTGTGAGGTGCCTATTTTTGGGATTTCTGAGGACTTTGAGTGAATATTTCCTGAACCACTTGCACATTTTCCTCCATCCTGGATGTTGAGTGTTGACCACATCTCCTAACATCTGATACAGCTTCAAGTGACAATTCCTTATGGTGTTTGCATCACCAAAGCAAGAGGTCCTTTCACACTTTACCACCATCTCTGTACTTGTACGTAGGATCGCCATAATTTATATCGGGATGCAAGCAGAGCCTGCTCATGTAAGGTTAGACATTGGCCCACCACTAATATCTGCAATGACATAAATGAGATATAATGCAATAAATTCTACTATTGTAAGTAACAAGATGTTTTTGTTTCATGAAAATTAGTTACATATTTAAAAAGTTACAAACAATTTTCAATAGTTCAATGGAGACTTAATTCTTGCCCACCCGGTATAGAGGCAGCACCAGACATTCAAGTAGATGTCTCTGGAGAAAAACTGATCAAGTTTGACAAAATTCCTTCTATACTGTTGTTGAACCTGACATGTGATTTGCTCTGACAGATTCTTCAACTATTTCAAAGCATGCATTGTGTGAGCTCTGAGCCACATAAACACAGGTGAGAATACTGAATACAGATGGCTCAAGAAACCTGTAGGGAATCAGATGTGCCTTTTGGGATTCTATTGTGCAAGTATCATTTAAGTACAAGCTGCCAAAAGAGATTACAATAATGATGGCAGAGCGTATTATTATCTTGGAAGCCCTGAAATACTGCCATACATTACTATAGGGAAACAGTCATCTTCTTGGTCTCCCAATCTGCACTCACTCTCCTTCAATATTTTCATTGAGGGCATAAAAATCATCCAATAGCCCACAAGATGTTAGAATATGTAAACTAAATGGAAAGAAATGCCCACAGGGTTTCTGTCTATTGGATTAAAATGCACGACAACATACTATACATAGAGATTGCTGACACTCTTGCTAAGGAAGTGGTGATTTCAGGTAAAGAAGACTATAAACATGTTTCAGCAGATCAGTTTAGGGGAAGAGGATAAGGAATGAATGAGGGAAAGAATGGCAAGCTTCTCACACAGTTAAAGGAAATTGCTGTGCATAAATAACACCAGTGCTGCCAACCAAACCTTGATACCATGAACTCTACATACACAGAAATTCCTAGTTACTATAGCACAGCTGAAATTCTACTGCTGCCGCTTTGCTCAGCATATACACTGCATAAGCATGCCACCACCTCCACTTTGTGACATCACAAAGTGAAAGACAAAAATCACATATTTTTGGATTCATCAATCAGTGGGACCTCACATCAAAATTTCTAAGGAGTGTTGAGAGAAAGAAATACCAGTTACCAGTGGCAACATTATTAGCAACCACAGACTTTGCACTGTATAAAGAACTTTACTCCTTTCTAACAGAATCAAAGAGTAGTGTGTTTTACCAATTTTGATTTGTTATCTATACCACTCACATGTCATTCTGCTTTACTTATGTGGATGGCTGTATGGGTATGGGTAATACTCAAAGGTAAATAAAATTAAAAAAAACCTCTTTATGGTCCACAAATACATAATCTTCTATTTGAATTGCCCCTGAAGATGCTAACACCTTGTCTAGCCTGATCAGACACACATGGTTGGTTGGTTGGTATGTTGATTTGGGGGAGGGGAACAAATAGCATGGTCATTGGTCGCATCAGATTAGGGAAGAATGGGGAAGGAAGTCAACCATGTACTTTCATAGGAACTACACCAGCATTTAGTGAAATCACGGAACACTTAAATCAGGATGGCCGGATGTGGGTTTGAACCATTGATTTCCCAAATGCAAGTCCAGTGTTCTAACCACTGCACCACTTCACTCAGTCCACATACTGTCCCTGCACACATTAGAGTAGACTATTCAAATGCTGCCCCATCATGCAAGGGCATTCCCGGGCACTCCTCCACTCGCTTGTGGGCAGATGCATATAGTGTACGCTACTCCCCCAGATGGTCCAATTGTACTAGTCACTAAGTTGCCCTTACCTATGTGTGATCGGTCATTGCTGTATGGTCACACAGGCTACGGCCCTGCTGCCTGCCCACATGTCAGCTGTTTGTGCACCTGTGCCCATGCGTGATCCACACTGATTCCCAATAAATGTGTACAGAGTTGTACTAGCTGTAAGGCAGGGTACCACCCTACAACTAGTTTCACACAACCTTCCCAAAGGCTGTCCCACACATCTAGCAGTGTGCACTCCTACCAATATATGGCTATTTGTTGTTGCTGTAAAGACACAGGCAAGATCATGATCCTCCTTGCCACTACATGTTAAGAATACCATATGATCACTCCCCAAGTGCAACAGTTGAAAGACCCAATAAGAGAATGATGTGTACAAAACAGCTTATGTGGTGTCACATATATTGTGTCAGGACACATCTCAAATAGGCACCACAGGTTTTGACAGCAGAAGCACTACCACTGGACAATTGTGGTTCCAGCTGAGAAGGACTTACCTGAGGCCAGCAACCCAACAGCCACTCCATCTGTTCCAATACTACCCCCTGTAGAGTAGAAGCACAAACCTGAATTTCCTGGCCTTGTGTGCTGACCACAGAGGGCAAAAGGTCTAGTGACTGACCCTAACACCAATGATACAGATTGGCCACTAGATCCTGTAAGGCCACACAGCATACAGTGAGCAACATGTCCACAAAGACAGTGGTGTCCTTCTCAGCAGTATACATATCTGGACACACAGTCTTAAAAAATAAACTTCTACACTGATCATCCAGGAGTCATTAGTTGACTTCACATACCTGTGTGATTACTATGATGTCTACATACCTAAACTGGCTTATTCTCTCTGAATAGTCTTTCAGTTGTGTTATATTTGTACTTTTTCAAGCAGCCTCAACAGTTTAACTTCTAGCAGTCATGCTGTACTCTGTATTTCATTGTTATGAGCAATTGCTAGTGATTATTACTATACTCACTCCAGTTACTGTTCACTACCCTACTTTGTTTAATAAAACTGATTCCATAGTGGGACATGTCAAATATTTAGCTCATACTTCAATCTCTTAGTATCTATTGTCAATTCATTCCATCCTGTTTATATGAAAAAATAATTTAAAAATGTGAGCACAGTATCAGCTCCATTCAATCATCAAACTAACTGCTACAATATAAGAATTACATGAAATAAGACAAGTGGTGGTGATGAGTAAGGTGATATTTCTCAGGTGCCCAATAACAGTGCCCAAAATACCATCGGATGAGTAGGGTTAAAACAATTAATATACAGGAGGGTCCATTGATAGTGGCTGGGCCAAATATCCCATGAAATAAGCATCAAACAAAAAAATTACAAAGAACGAAACTCATCTGGCTTGAAGGGGAAAACCGGATGGCACTCTGGTTGGCTCGCTAGATGGCGCTGCCATAGGTCAAACGGATATCAACTGTGTTTTTTTTAAATAGGAACCCTCATTTTTTATTACATATTCATGTAGTACGTAAAGAAATATGAATGTTTTAGTTGGGCCACTTTTTTCGCTTTGTGATAGATGGCACTGTAATAGTCACAAACGTATAAGTACGTGGTATCACATAACATTCCACCAGTGTGGACGGTATTTGCTTCCTGATATGTTACCCGTGTTAAAATGGACCATTTCCAACTGCGGAAAAGGTCGATATCGTGTTGATGTATGGCTATTGTGATCAAAATGCCCAACGGGTATGTGCTATGTATGCTACTCGGTATCCTGCACGACACCATCCAAGTGTCCGGACTGTTCGCTGGATAGTTACGTTATTTAAGGGAACAGGAAGTGTTCAGCCACATGTGAAACGTCAACCAAGACCTCCAACAAATGATGATGCCCAAGTAGGTGTTTTTGCCACTGTCACGGCTTATCCACACATCAGTAGCAGATAAACTGCGTGAGAATCGGGAATCTCAAAAACGTTACTGTTGAGAATGCTACATCAACATCGATTGCACCTGTACCATATTTCTATGCACCGGGAATTGCATGATGACAACTTTGAACATCATGTACAGTTCTGCCCCTGGGCACAAGAGAAATTATGGGACGATGACAGATTTTTTGCACGCGTTCTATTTAGCGACGAAGCATCATTCACCAACAGTGGTAACGTAAACTGCCATAATATGCACAACTGGGCAACAGAAAATCCATGATGGCTGCGACAAGTGGAACATCAGTGACCTTGCTGGGTTAATGTATGGTGCAGCATTATGGGAGAAAGGATAATTGGCCCCCATTTTATCGATGACAATCTAAATGGTGCAATTTATGCTGATTACTACGTAATGTTCTACCAATATTACTACAAGATGTTTCACTGCATGACAGAATGGTGATGTTCTTCGAACATGATGGATGTCCAGCACATAGCTCGTGTGCGGTTGAAGTGGTATTGAATAGCATATTTCATGACAGGTGGATTGGTTGTCGAAGCACCATACCATGGCCTGCACATTCACTGCATCTGACATCCCCGGATCTCTTTCTGTGGGGAAAGTTGAAGGATATTTGCTATTGTGATCCACCGACAATGCCTGACAACATGCATCAGCACATTGTTAATGCATGTGCGAACATTATGGAAGGCAAACTACTCGCTGTTGAGAGGAATGTCGTTACACGTATTGCCAAAAGCATTGAGGTTGACGGACATCATTCTGAGCATTTATTGCATTAATGTGGTATTTGCAGGTAATCATGCTGTAACAGCATGCGTTCTCAGAAATGATAAGCTCACAAAGGTACATGTATCACATGGGAACAACTGAAATAAAATGTTCAAACATACCTACGTTCTGTATTTTAATTTAAAAAACCTAACTGTTACCAACTGTTTGTCTAAAATTGTGAGCCATATATCTGTGACTATTACAGCACCATCTATCACAAAGCAAAAAAAGTGGTCCAACTAAAACATTCATATTTCTTTATGTACTACATGAATATGTAATAAAAAATGGGGGTTCCTATCTAAAAAAACGCAATTGATATAATTTTGACCTATGGCAGCGCCACCTAGTGGGCCAACCATAGCCCCATCTGGTTTCCCCCTTCAAACTAGACAGTTTTTGTATTTTGTAGTTTTTTTCGTTTGACGCTTATTTTTTGAGATATTTGGCCCGATCACGATCAGTGGACCACCCTGTATATTCATTTAAATATTTACAAAGGAAAAGTGAAAACAGATGAACCAGATAAAATTATATAGCATACAAAAATGAGTATTTCAAAATCTTAAACATGGCTGCAAAACAGCAACTTTGTTTACCTGAAGAAGTTAAAAAGTCAGCCAACCAATTGTAAAAAAAAAAAAAAGGGTTACTAGCCTCTGACCTATGTTTTGATATTTCTAAAAATATCTTCTTCAGAAGGAGCGGGCCCTAAAAATGTATATAATCAGCTACAAAATTATTTTTACAAGCATAACAAAATATTAATAGGAAGAAATTTGTGAGATAACGATATTCACTTGCTACATCACATGCGGTACATTAGATTAGTGGAAGCTGAGCAGCTCCTGTCACATATAAAATTGACAAAACAAGGATTATCCCAAGCCATGGCAGTAGACAGTAGCCATATTACATTTAGCGTACATCAGAATGAATGCTCACTAGTAAATGACCACAGATTAGAGGTTCTTGTCAACATGAAATCGTAACAGGAGTCACAGGATAAAATATTTGCATAATTTATGCATACATCATGCCAAAGACTAAGGCCAATTGTTACACATACAGGGTGTTACAAAAAGGTATGGCCAAACTTTCAGGAAACATTCCTCACACACAAATAAACAAAAAAAAAGATGTTATGTGGACATGTGTCCGGAAACGCTTCATTTCCATGTTATAGCTCGTTTTAGTTTTGTCAGTATGTACTGTACTTCCTCGATTCACTGCCAGTTGGCCCAATTGAAGGAAGGTAATGTTGACTTCGGTGCTTGTGTTGACATGCAACTCATCGCTCTACAGTACTAGCATCAAGCACATCAGTACGTAGCATCAACAGGTTAGTGTTCATCACGAACGTGGTTTTGCAGTCAGTGCGATGTTTACAAATGTGGAGTTGGCAGATGCCCATTTGATGAATGGATTAGCACGGGGCAATAGCCATGGTGCGGTACGTTTGTATCAAGACAGATTTCTGGAACGAAGGTGTCCCGACAGGAAGACGTTCAAAGCAATTGATCGGCGTCTTAGGGAGCACGGAATATTCCAGCCTATGACTCGTGACTGGGGAAGACCTAAACGACGAGGACACCTGCAATGGACGAGGCAATTCTTCATGCAGTTGACGATAACCTTAATGTCAGTGCCAGAGAAGTTGCTGCTGTACAAGGTAACATTGACCACGCCACTGTATGCAGAGTGCTACGGGAGAACCAGTTGTTTCCATACCATGTACAGCGTGTGCACGCACTATCAGCAGCTGATTGGCCTCCACGGGTACACTTTTGCGAATGGTTCATCCAACAATGTGTCAATCCTCATTTCAGTGCAAATGTTCTCTTTACGGATGAGGCTTCATTCCAACGTGATCAAATTGTAAATTTTCACAATCAACATGTGTGGGCTGATGAGAATCCGCACGCAATTGTGCAATCACGTCATCAACACAGATTTTCTGTGAACGTTTGGGCAGGCATTGTTGGTGATGTCTTGATTGGGCCCCATGTTCTTCCACCTACGCTCAATGGAGCATGTTATCATGATTTCATACGGGATACTCTACCTGTGCTGCTAGAACATGTGCCTTTACAAGTACGACATAACATGTGGTTCATGCACGATGGAGCTCCTGCACATTTCAGTTGAAGTGTTCGTACACTTCTCAACAACAGATTCGGTGACCGATGGATTGGTAGAAGCAGACCAATTCCATGGCCGCCACGCTCTCCTGACCTCAACCCTCTTGACTTTCATTTATGGGGGCATTTGAAAGCTCTTGTCTACGCAACCCCGGTACCAAATGTAGAGACTCTTCGTGCTCGTATTGTGGATGGCTGCAATACAATACGCCATTCTCCAGGGCTGCATCAGCACATCAGGGATTCCATGCGACGGAGGGTGGATGCATGTATCCTCGCTAACGGAGGACATTTTGAACATTTCCTGTAACAAAGTGTTTGAACTCACACTGGTACGTTCTGTTGCTGTGTGTTTCCATTCCATGATTAATGTGATTTGAAGAGAAGTAATAAAATGAGCTCTAACATGGAAAGTAAGCGTTTCCGGACACATGTCCACATAACATATTTTCTTTCTTTGTGTGTGAGGAACGTTTCCTGAAAGTTTGGCCATACATTTTTGTAACACCCTGTATACAGGCTCAAGTGACCAGGAAAAATTGGGCTGCAGAGAATGCTATACACTTGGGCATAAGAACTGTGCCTTGTTTGTGTTGAATATCAGCATTTTCCATGAAAGAAAACAGCTGCCCTTAGTCTCTGGCATGATGTACTTATGCAAATATTTTATCCTGTGACTCCTGTTACAATTTTATGTTGACAAGAGCCTCTATGTGTGGGAATTTACTAGTGAGCATTCATTCTGAAGTACACTAAATGACTTGGGATAATTCTTGTTTTGTCAATTGTACATATGACAAGAGCCACTCAGCCTTAGCTAATCTAATGTACCATCATGTGATGTAACTTCACAAATATTTTTCTATTAATATTTTGTTATGTTTGTGAAAATAATTTTGTAACTGCTTATATACATTTTTAGGGCCCACTCCTTTGGAAGAAGATAGTTTTAGAAATATTGAAACCTAGTTCAAGGGCTCAGAAACCTTCATTTTGCAGCTGGTTGGCTGATTTTTTTCAGCCTCTTCAAAAATGAGTATGATGGGTACTCTGCAGTTCATTAGAATCTTTGCTGTACATGCACACATGAGAGTAGGATGTTCCAATGCTGCCCTATTGAACAAGGACACACCTAGGAATTTCAGATAAAATGCAACATTTTAGAACACATTCCTTATCCTAAAACTGGAATACTACACCCTCTGGTCAAGATGCAAAATGCACAAATTCATCCTCTCAAAACGTGGCATTGGTGCAATGCTGACATTGTGATGGCATAAAGAACCTGCAACTCAATTTATTTACTGTTCATTTAGTTTTCCATCACAGTTGCATATAATACATAGTCCAGTCACATTAATGTTGTTTGATGTCAATGTGCAATAACCACTCACAGGCAGCAGCTGGCAGCACTGGCAGCAATTTATCTGATGTCCAAAGGAGAATGATCATTGGCTTTCAGGCCAAGGGTGGAAGCATTTGTGAAACAGCTAAGTTTGTAAACTGTTTGCATGCCACCATGGTTAAAGTATTCTGTGCACAGCAAAATAGCGCTATCCAAATCTGGCATTGAGGCAATTGTAGTGCACTGTATGCCAGAGATGACAGGGGTGAATGAAAGCTGCAGAGATGTGTGCAAACAGACAGACATGCAGTTGTTGAGAAACTGATCACCCAGGTGAACCAAAGGGCCCAATAGTGTCTCCTCAATGAGTATTCAGCAAAATTTGCTGCACATGGGCCTCTGCAGCAGGCACCTGGTTCAGGCAACCATGCTGACTGGATGAAGGCTGGAATTTGCATGTCAGTAACACAGTTGGAATGAGGGTGACCTGTGGCCTTTTCAAATGAATCATGCTTTACACTCTATTAGACAGATCGCCGTTGGTGTGTACGCTGTGAAATGTCTGGAAACAAACACTATGGGACTGTTATGGTCTGGGGTGTGTATGAGCACCAGAATGAGTTTACCATATTCTCTAGCCACCAGATTCCCTGGATTTAAACCCAATCAAGAATATGTGGGGCTACCTCGACAGGTGCGATCGCATCATGGATTCTCAATTGAGAAACCTGGCATAGGTGGCCACAGCACTGGAATCAGCATGGCTCCATATCCCTGTCAGTACCTTCTAGAACTTCTTTGACTCTCTTCCTGCATGTCCCACAGCGATCCACATTGCAAAAGGTCATTATTCAGGTTTCTGACAGATGGTTACATTAATGTTACTGGACAGTGTATCTAATGGTGACTAGTTTCAAATACTTGCATGAATTTTCAAACAATAACAAATGTTATTTTGACTTGATGTATGAACAAGTCTTTCCACTGGAATTATGTTATAGTCAAATATTAGAGGTGTAGGCAATGGTTTGGAAATGAACCTGAGCGTTCAAAACTAGTCACCATTAAATATTACATGCAGCTATGATGGAAAACTCAATAACTAATAAAATGTGGTAAGTCTTAAATGTATATACTGCAATGACTATAGACTGATTTCTCACTAGGGTAAAAAGCTGTAACTCAGAGCGCAGCCCCCTTCATATGGTATTACATCAGAGTGGTTGGATGATGGTGCACTACAAAAAAGTTACACTCGTCATTGCTTACAGCTTGTTGTCACATACTCATAGCCAATCTTGCTCCCACTGACATGACTCTCTCACTCAGTAAGTAGATGATGAATAGCAGGGGGTAAAACCAAAAAAACTCTGCCCGTACAGGCCATGAAGGTCCAATGGTACTGAGTGGCCACCAAGTTGAGCCCATAGGTGTCACTGGATGTGGGTATGGAGGGGCACGTGGTCAGCACACCACTCTCCCAGCCATATGTCAATTTACAAGACCAGAGCAAGGGCTGAGTGCACCCAGCTTGCCAACTGTGCTCGCCAGATTGGATGGTCACCCATCCAGCCCAGCTCAACAGCACTTAACTTCAGTGATCTGACAGTAACCAGTGTTACCACTGCAGCCAGGCCTTTGGCAGCAGGGGGATAAAGGCACATTTTAAAGCAACTCATGCCTGACAAGCTTCTTGGGATGCAGTCTGTCCTGGAAGTTTTGTATAATATTTGATCATTTCTCCATCAGTGACACACAGCAGCTCTGCAATTACAAAATATTAAAGAATGCAACTTCAGTTGCTTTCAGAATGATTTATTGGCCTTCAAATTTTTATGTAATGATCAGGTGGCTGTCATAACATCTGATGTTGACCACTTTGGTAATCAAAATCTGCAGTGAATGACAAATAATAAATTTTTTAAAGCAATTGGAGCTGAAGTCTTTAATATCATAGTTCTGTTTGATTTTTTCTGTACCTGAGTGCATTTATTGCATTCTTTGGAAGACAATTAGAACAAGTAACACCGTTCCCTTGATCACACATAGTATATTACATTTGCAGCACCTGTCGAAATTACATTAAAATGTGTTATGGAGCTTAGCATCAGCACCAAACGACATGTGTCTGAGTGGTAGACATTCATAAAAAATACTGTTCTGTGCAGGAAGGTGCATGGGAACTGAAGCATAAGTAAAACATGGAATGAATAAACAAACATCACTGTATAATAGTTATGTTGAGAATACTCAACTTGTATGCTGAAGATCTGCATGTGATGCAGCATAAAATCCTTTGCCTACTGGTGGCATTGATTTGCACAATTGTAAGTCTCTGTATCATAGTTCTGTTGTGGCTGACTGAAGACAAAGTTCCACAAAGCCAACTATCCTAGCTGTGAGCTGACATCTCTGAGGCAACATAAACACTGAATAGCAATGTACATCTTTGTACTGCTAAGTGGCTCCGCTGGTGTCATCATAGACTAGACTGGCTGGGACCCAAAGAGCAACTGGGAAGTAACTGTTGAGTAAGTGGAACTGCCACTGCTGATGGCACCTCTATATGCAGTTGGGTCTCATGCCCTGGTGGTGCTGCAGCCTAGGGGGCATGGGCCTGGCACCGCTCAGGGTTGGACGGTGCCTGTTGCTGTAGTGACTGCTGGTGGACAGCTGCTGGACTTGTGCTGCTAACTTTGGAGTCTTCAACAATGACGGCCTGGTGTGGTATCAATTGTGTAATGATCACAAATCTAACTATGTACACTGCCATCTCTAAAATTGAAACCCTTGCCCTCCATCATCTGGAAGAGCATTCAACACCATCTCCATAAATTTTCCTACCTGCCGACACCCTACTCCCACCTTAGAGCACAACTACCCATCAGTATTTATCCTACCAATGATGAACCCTCTTGTCAGCCCCTCATAACACGTAAACCCTGCATAGCTGACCTTTCCAATTTGCCACATCCTCCGAAACTACCTCCCAACACTCCACAAAATCCAGAAACCAAACCAACCCAAAATATTGTTTTTATCCTTACCCCCTGAGCCCCACACCCAAGTATTTACAAGTTGGATGTGTCAAAGACCACATCCTACCATTCTCTAGAGTGGAAACACATTTCTACCAATCCTTCCAACCAAAGCCAACCTAATTCCAACACTGAACCCTCCCAATTTCTAGATTGGCAACACTTTGGTACCAATCCTTCCAACCAAAGCCAACCTAATTCCAACACTGAACCACGCCTCTCCCAGTTCATACCACCTTCCAACAGTGAACCTAGCTCCATTCCATCTAACCATCCACTGGTCACCTTCCAGGAATTCCTTACCTCCAACTTGGCCTCACCATCTTTCCCCACCTCCCTTTCTGAGGACACTAACCTTTCAACAGAAGAAAGGGCAGCCATCCACAACCTTAAAACATCCTAATGTAATCATACTCCCTGTAGACAAAGGCTCCACCACTGTCATGATGAATCACAGGACTATCTGACAGAAGGCTTCTACCAACTGTCTGGCTCCTCCACCTACAAGATCTGCCATAGTGATCAGAGAAGTCCAACACTACCTCTAATCTCCATTGAAATTCTTAGTACCATCCTAGAGCTTTTCCCAAGTACATTTCCCTTGTCATTCCAATGGCACCCCACACAACCACCTTCTACATGCTCTCCAAAATCCACAAACCAAACAATCCTGGATGTCCCATTATAGCTGGTTATTGTGCTTCCACCGAAAGCATTTCTGCTCTTGTTGACCAACACCTCGAACCAACTCACATAAAAAATACTAACCCTTTTCACATAAAGAATACTAACTCCTTCCTTCACTGACTCTCTACCATCCCAATCCCTCTACTGCCTGGATCCCTGATCATCATTGTTGGTGCCAACTCCCTATACACGAACATCCCTAATGTCCATGGGCCTGCCACTATCGAACACTACCACTTCCAACATCCTTCAGATTCCAGACGCATTACCTCACTCCTTACATATCTTACCAACTCTATCACCACACACAGCTGCTTCTCCAGTGAGGAGAAGGTCTATAAACAAATCCATGGCACAGACATTGGTATACACATGGCATTCTCCTGTGCCAACTTTTTATGGGCCATCTAGAGGAAAGCTTCCTAGCCTCCAAATCCCTTACTGCTTCAGGTTGATTGATGATATCTTCATCATCTGGACTCAGAGCCAAGACACCCAGTCACTATTCCTCCACAACCTTAACACTTATTTCCCATCCACTTCACCTGGTCCTCCACAGCTCAATGTGCCACCTTTCAGAACATTGACTTCCATCCCTCTGATGGCTCCATCTATGTCTCTGTGCATACTAAATTCCCTAAACACCAACAGTACCTGCATTTTGACAGCTCTCATCCCTTCCACACCAAAAAATTGTTCCCATACAGCCTGGCCACCCATGGACAGTGTATCTGCTGTGATGAGAATTCCCTTGCCCAGTACTCTAAAGGTCTCATGAGGGCCTTCACAGACAGGCATTACCCCCTGAAGCTAATCCACAAACAGATTTCCCATGACATATTGTCATATATCACTAATCCTCCCACAACCCCTAATAATCAGCTACCCCCATCCCCCTTGTCACACAATATAATCCTGGAGTGGAACAACTCAACCATATCTTTTACCAGGGTTTTGATTACCTACAATCATGCTCAGAAATGAAGGACATCCTACTCAAGAGCCTTCCTGCCCCTCCTAATGTGATTTTCTGTCACCTATACAACATGCACAACATGGTGGTCAACCTCTTGCCACAAGTGTCTTATTTCTGTTGAAGACTCAGATACAGGACCTGCCCAATGCATCCAGCCAGCAGTTCCTACTCCAATTTTATCCCACGAAAGCAACCATGTCATATATCAACTCTGCTGCATTCACTGCACGATTTTTGTGTCAGTATGACAATCAACCAGCTGTCCACCAGAAAGAATGGCCACCACCAGTTTGTGGCCAAGAACAAACTTGACCACCCAATAAGTAATGTTTACAAATGAACCATCCACAGGACATAAACTATAAAATTTCCACCGAGCGACACCAGCTATGCATTGACATATTTTTGTGTAATTGCATTATCAGTGTTAACGCAGTTGTTGAATTGATTTTGTGTATGCGCTTTATTTGTTTCATATCTGTCAAGAGATACAACAAAGTGTTCTAGCTGGCTATGGGCATTGCTGCATCAGATGTAGCTGGGCACTATTGAAGTCCAACTGGCAGGCAGCAAGCTCCTGCTGAGTTGGAAGACATTGTCGTACTTTTCCTTTGATTAAAACTGAAACAGAATTAAATGTAAAAATGCTGTTAACATTTTTGTCTCTGAGCTAGTAAGCAGATCATTCAAAAATTTTTCTGTGAAAAAAATCTTCATCCAATGTCTAGCAGTGATTGAGATGGTTATGAATAGAAGTAATGTGGAGATTCGACACACAGAGCAGATATAATGAAAAAGACTTTGAGAGTTAAACCTCAAAAGACAGATGGAGAGTTTGAGGTTATCTGTGGTGTCACCGCCAGACACCACACTTGCTATGTGGTAGCCTTTAAATCGGCCACGGTCCATTAGTATACGTCGGACCCGCGTGTCGCCACTGTCAGTGATAGCAGAGACCGAGCGCCACACACGGCAGGTCTAGAGAGACATCCTGGCACTCGCCCAAGTTGTACAGTCGACTTTGCTAGCGATGCTACACTGACAAATACGCTCTCATTTGCCGAGACGATAGTTAGAATAGCCTTCAGCTACGTCATTTGCTACGACCTAGCAAGGCGCCATAGCATTTGATATTTATTGTGTGAAGCATGTACTAACAGGAGCGATGTTCTCCAATTATGGATTAAAGTTAAGTATTCCAAGAACTACGTTCTTTTCTTTATAGGATAATTACTTTACCTTGTTCCAGACCTCACGCCAATCTGCGTGTAATTAAATGCGTGCATTTCGGCCTCCTCTAGCAACACGGTGTTGGCTCTTCTGCCAACACTACATTATCCAATTTTGCTATTGTGAAATGTGTGTAACTTCTAGATTGTTTTGGAGATCTACATCTACATCCACATTTATACTCCGCAAGCCACCCAACAGTGTGTGGCGGAGGGCACTTTACGTGCCACTGTCATTACGTCCCTTTCCTGTCCCAGTCGCGTATGGTTCGCGGGAAGAACGACTGTCTGAAAGCCTCCGTGCGTGCTCTAATCTCTCTAATTTTACATTCGTGATCTCCTCAGGAGGTATAAGTAGGGGGAAGCAATATATTGGATACCTCATCCAGAAACGCACCCTCTCGAAACCTGGCGAGCAAGCTACACCGCGATGCAGAGTGCCTCTCTTGCAGGGTCTGCCACTTGAGTTTGTTAAACATCTCTGTAACGCTATCACGGTTACCAAATAACCCTGTGATGAAACGCGCCGCTCTTCTTTGGATCTTCTCTATCTCCTCCGTCAACCCGATCTGGTACAGATGCCACACTGATGAGCAATACTCAAGTATAGGTTGAACGAGTGTTTTGTAAGTCACCTCCTTTGTTGATGGACTACATTTTCTAAGGACTCTCCCAATGAATCTCAACCTGGTAACCGCCTTACCAACAATTAATTTTATATGATCATTCCACTTCAAATCGTTCCGCACGCATACTCCCAGATATTTTACAGAAGTAACCGCTACCAGTGTTTGTTCCGCTAGCATATAATCATACAGTAAAGGATCCTTCTTTCTATGTATTCGCAATACATTACATTTGTTTATGTTAAGGGTCAGTTGCCACTCCCTGCACCAAGTGCCTATCCATTGCAGATCTTCCTGCATTTCGCTACAATTTTCTAATGCTGCAACTTCTCTGTATACTACAGCATCATCCGCAAAAAGCTGCATGGAACTTCCGACACTATCTACTAGGTCATTTATATATATTGTGAAAAGCAATGGTCCCATAACACCCCCCTGTGGCATGCCAGAGGTTACTTTAACGTCTGTAGACGTCTCTCCATTGAGAACAACATGCTGTGTTCTGTTTGCTAAAAACTCTTCAATCCAGCCACACAGCTGGTCTGATATTCCGTAGGCTCTTACTTTGTCTATCAGGCGACAGTGCGGAACTGTATCCAACGCCTTCCGGAAGTCAAGAAAAATAGCATCTACCTGGGAGCCTGTATCTAATATTTTCTTCGTCTCATGAACAAATAAAGCGAGTTGGGTCTCACACAATCGCTGTTTCTGGAATCCACGTTGATTCCTACATAGTAGATTCTGGGTTTCCAAAAACGACATGATACTCGAGCAAAAAACATGTTCTAAAATTCTACAACAGACCGACGTCAGAGATATAGGTCTATAGTTTTGCGCATCTGCTCGACGACCCTTCTTGAAGACTGGGACTACCTGTGCTCTTTTCCAATCATTTGGAACCTTCAGTTCCTCTAGAGACTTGCGGTACACGGCTGTTAGAAGGGGGGCAAGTTCTTTCGCGTACTCTGTGTAGAATCGAATTGGTATCCCGTCAGGTCCAGTGGACTTTCCTCTGTTGAGTGATTCCAGTTGCTTTTCTATTCCTTGGACACTTATTTCAATGTCAGCCATTTTTTCGTTTGTGCGAGGATTTAGATAAGGAACTGCAGTGCAGTCTTCCTCTGTGAAACAGCTTTGGAAAAAGGTGTTTAGTATTTCAGCTTTACGCGTGTCATCCTCTGTTTCAATGCCATCATCATCCCGGAGTGTCTGGATATGCTGTTTCGAGCCACTTACTGATTTAACGTAAGACCAGAACTTCCTAGGATTTTCTGTCAAGTCGGTACATAGAATTTTACTTTCGAATTCACTGAACACTTCACGCATAGCCCTCCTCACGCTAACTTTGACATCGTTTAGCTTCTGTTTGTCTGAGAGGTTTTGGCTGCATTTAAACTTGGAGTGAAGCTCTCTTTGCTTTTGCAGTAGTTTCCTAACTTTGTTGTTGTACCACAGTGGGTTTTTCCCATCCCTCACAGTTTTACTCGGCACGTACCTGTCTAAAACACATTTTACGATTGCCTTGATTTTTTTCCATAAACACTCAACATTGTCAGTGTCGGAACAGAAATTTTCATTTTGATCTGTTAGGTAGTCTGAAATCTATCTTCTATTACTCTTGCTAAACAGATAAACCTTCCTCCCTTTTTTTATATTCCTATTAACTTTCATATTCATGGATGCTGCAATGGCCTTATGATCACTGTTTTGCACATACAGAGTCGAAAAGTTCGGGTCTGTTTGTTATCAGTAGGTCCAAGATGTTATCTCCATGAGTCGGTTCTCTGTTTAATTGCTCGAGTTAATTTTCGGATAGTGCACTCAGTATAATGTCACTCGATGCTCTGTCCCTACCACCCGTCCTAAACATCCGAGTGTCCCAGTCTATATGTGGTAAATTGAAATCTCCACCTAAGACTATAACATGCTGAGAAAATTTATGTGAAATGTATTCCAAATTTTCTCTCAGTTGTTCTGCCACTAATGCTGCTGAGTCGGGAGGTCAGTAAAAGGAGCCAATTATTAACCTAGCTCGGTTGTTGAGTGTAACCTCCACCCATAATAATTCACAGGAACTATCCACTTCTACTTCACTACAGGATAAACTACTACTAACAGCGACAAACACTCCACCACCGGTTGCATGCAATCTATCCTTTCTAAACACCGTCGGTACCTTTGTAAAAATTTCGGCAGAATTTATCTTTTTGTACCTCTTGAACCTTTTGTACCTTTCTGTACCTATAACGATTTCAGCTTCGGTGCTTTCTATCAGCACTTGAAGTTCCGGTGCTTTACCAACGCAGCTTCGACAGTTTACAATTACAATACTGATTGCTGCTTGGTCCCCGCATGTCCTGACTTTGCCCCACACCCGTTGAGGCTGTTGCCCTTTCTGTACTTGTCCAAGGCCATCTAACCTAAAAAACCGCCCAGCCCACGCCACACAACCCCTGCTACCCGTGTAGCCGCTTGTTGCGTGTAGTGGACTCCTGACATATCCAGCGGAACCTGAAACCCCACCACACTATGGCGCAATTCGAGGAATCTGCAGCCCACACGGTCGCAGAACCGTCTCAGCCTCTGATTGAGACCCTCCACTCGGCTCTGTACCAAAGGTCTGCAGTCAGTCCTGTCGACGATGCTGCAGATGGTGAGCTCTGCTTTTATCCCGCTAGCGAGACTGGCAGTCTTCACCAAATCAGATATCCGCCGGAAGCCAGAGAGGATTTCCTCCGATCCATAGCAACACACATCATTGGTGCCGACATGAGCGACCACCTGCAGATGGGTGCACCCTGTACCCTTCATGGCATCCGGAAGGACCCTTTCCATTTCTGGAATGACTCCCCCCGGTATGCACACGGAGTGCACATTAGTTTTCTTCCCCTCTCTTACTGCCATATCCCTAAGGGGCCCCATTACGCACCTGACGTTGGAGCTCCCAACTACCAGTAAGCCCACCCTCTGCGACCGCCCGGATCTTGCAGACTGAGGGGCAACCTCTGGAACAGGACAAGCAGCCATGTCAGGCCGAAGATCAGTATCAGCCTGAGACAGAGCCTGAAACCGATTCGTCAGACAAACTGGAGCGGCCTTCCATTCAGCCCTCCGGAATGTCTTTCGCCCCCTGCCACACATTGAGACGACCTCCCACTCTACCACAGGTGAGGGATCAGCCTCAATGCGGGCAGTATCCCGGGCAACCACAGTCGTAGTCCGATCGGGGGATGCGTGGGACGAGTTGGCTGTCCCCAACAAACCCCCATCCAGACCACCACAGTGATGCCCATTGGCAACAGCCTCAAGCTGTGTGACCGAAGCCAACAAACACTGCCTGAAGCTGGGAGCGAAGGGATGCCAACTCAGCCTGCATCCGAACACAGCAGTTGCAGTCCCTATCCATGCTAAAAACTGTTGTGCAAAGAACGTCTGAACTAATCTACAGAGAGCACAAACAAATCGACACAAAATTTAAACGGTTATTAGAATACAAGATTGCCTAGTAAATGCAGTAATGCTGCTACTTGTGCACTGCTGACACACTGCTCGGCGGCAGAAGGAGGCTACGCGATTTTACACTATTCAGGGACTAAAATGCGATGCTACAACTCTCAAATACTGTAATACGCTAGAAATTTACGAATTAAACAATGCAATTTGTCTGGTCATGAAATGTTCGTCTAGTAACTAGAATTGAGCGAGACCAGAGCGCACCAGCCGATGGACCAATGGCGTCATTGGGTAATTACCAGTACAATGCAGACACATACAGCAGGGATGTCTGACAACACAGACAACTTGGCAAAATACCAAGACCAGAGAGTAAAACCAAATCAGATACCAATACATAGCAACTATCAGTGGGCAGAACAATGATGAATAGATAAATGATTATGAGCACTGTCAGAACACAACTGCGGTCTGAGGCTGAGCCCCTGTGCTGCCAGCTTTATAGGACCACTGTGAGTGCCAATAGGTTGGTGCAGCAGGTGTGGCCCATACATAACACTGTGGCAGTGACAGCAGCACTAACAGATTCTAGGGGCACTGCCTAGAGGCTGTCATCTATGTCCATGTCTTCTGGCAAGCTGTCGAAATTGTCAGACTGAGATACCAGATCCCCCCCCCCTCCCCCCCCCCCCCCTCCCCTGAAATGGTTGCATAGGGCCCTGGACATTGTTTTGGGAGGTGAACAGGTGGTGTCCCATCAGTGGACGCTGCCAGCTAGTAGAAGGAATGTGGGACTTTGGGCACTGCGCTGGGTAGCTGCAGTGTGGGGGATGACTTCGGAGCAGATGGAGGCTGTGATGATGTCTCAATCTTCACACCCGTGCTCACGGGAGGTACCAACAGAGCCCTGGAGCACAAATGCTAGTCATGGAGGGATGAGTGAGGGTGGGGACACCAACTTACAGCGATCCACCACTGGAGGTGTAGGCTGTACACGGGGATGGGGTTGGTTCTTGTGCCAATTCTCCAGACCTCTTGGGGTATCAACTGTTGTAAGGCACCACCCATGAGTGGCCACTACTGTAGCTGGCATCCATGAGGGTTTTGTCCCATAGGAATGTGCAGAAATGGCCAAACATGGAAAGTATCGTCCAGCATGTCAGGTCTGGTGTACCTTGGGTTGGGATGCCAGAAGATGGAAGAGGGTTCAAGGCAGTCGACCATGGAGGAGTTCTGCTGGGCTGTGGTCATGGACAGGGGTGGAATTGTGGGAGCTCAGGAACATTGTGAGTGCTGCTGTCATGGTAGATGCATCCGCAGTCTTCAACGTTTGTTTCCTAAATGTGGGCACAATCTGCTCTGCTTTGCCGTTGGAGCAGGGGTGAAATGGAGGGCTACACAAATGTTTGATGTCAATGGTGGTGCAAAATTATTCAAAAGCCATAGCTGCGAATTTGGGCCAACTGCCAGTTACGATGGTGCGAGGAAGCCCTACAGTGATGAGAATCTGCAGCAGGGCATTGAGTGTGGCAGCTGCGGTGGTGGACACCATGCTGGTCACATAGGAGTAGTCTGAATAAGTATCCATGGCAATGAGCCACATAGAGACAAGGAAGAGGCCAGCAAAGCCAAGGTGAACGTGATCTCAAGGACAATGAGGGGTAGACCAAGGGTCGAAAGACAGGTAGAGCAGCCTGATGGTGAGCACATGAAGAACAGTGGCACACCATAGCCTCCACATCCTTGTTCAGTCGTGGCCAATAGACAAGTCACCTGGCAATGGCTTTCATCCATGATATACCCCAATGCCACGATGGAGATATTCCAAGGTGTGAGTGCATAAGGTAGTTAGGATGACAACAAGGTGGGTACCCACCTCCGCCTCTAACAGGAGCACATTGGAGATGACGGACCAATGATTGGAGAGGCGAGCCCAGGCCTGGAGCTCAGAATCAGCTGAATTTGAAACTTAAAGGGCCACCCATGGAGTACATAGTGTATGACACGCCTCGAGATAATGTTGTGGCGCATGTCTGCAACAACGTGAGTAGTCGTAATGGGAAACCTGTGTTGTAATTCCATGTCAATGTAAAAATAGGAGCTCTCCAGTTGGTCAAATGCATTGGTGTTTGCGTGTTGTACAGTAGGCTTGTAGTTGACGGTCTAATTGTAGGAGCTAAGGAAAAAAGCCCAATGCTGGGGCCTTTGAGCCGTCTACCCTGGAAGCTGAGAATGTGGCCCAAAGAGTGCTACTAACAGTTTATGGTCTGTAATGAGGGTAAACCACATCCCAAATAGGTACACATGGAATTTCCTCATGGCAAAGACGATCACCAATGCTTCTTTCTCGACCTGGGAGTAATTAGGTCAGGCAGGCGTCAGTGTTCTGGATGCATAGGTGATTGGATGCTCTGTACCATCATAATTACGGTGTGCCTGCACTGTACAAATGCTGCAGGGAGAAGCTTTGGCAACCAAAACAACGAGATGTGACAGGGAAAAGGAGGTAAAGCAGGTTGCAGAACATAACATGCGCTCCAGCTGTGTGAAGGCCTGGTCACAGGCTGCTGACCCCTGAAACGGAACACATTTCTTCCACAATAGGTTGAGGGGATGCATAATGTGTGTTGCCTGTGGTAGGAATAATAATTCACTTTCCCAAAAAAGCCTGCAACTCCTGGAGGTTTTGGGGACATGGGTGAGAGTCAATAGCACAAACATTATGGTCAGTGGGCTGAATCCTGTCTTTGGTGAGGAAGTGACCAAGGTGGAACACTTGTTCCTGAAAAAACTGGCATTTGTGCAGATGGTACTTGAGCCCTGCATCACGAAATGCAGTAAAGAGAGTACATGGGTTATGCAGGTGGTCTTGGTGCGTAGTACCCATAACCGTTAAGTCATGAAGGGAACTGGTACAAGCTGGGTTGGACATGATTAACTGTTCCATGTCTATCTGGAAGATTGCTGGAGCAGAAGATATTCCAAAAGACAAGCACTTGTATTTGTATAAGCCAAAAGGTGTATTGATGAAAAAAATGTATTGCAGTTCCATATCTAATGGAATTTTTAAATAATTATCAGCAAGATCTATTAAAAAAAAAAAAAAAAACATTCACTTCCAACAGGCTTTAAGAGGAGATCCTCTTCATGTAGTATGGGGTAGGTTTCCACCAGATCTTGGGCACTCATCGTTGACTTAAAATCTTCACAAAGCCGGAGGGAGCCATGTGGCTTCTGGACGACAACCAGGGGTGTGGTCCAAGCATTAGTTTTGACCAGTTATATGACCCCAGCGTCATGAAGGTGATTGAGTTTGAGCTTAACGGCCGTCTGTAAGGAGAATGGAAGAGGAAATGCTCAACAGAAATGGGGCACTGCATCTGGACGTAAAGAAATATGCACCTCAAAATTGGTGATGCACCCCAGACCAGGCACAATCAGAGGCGCAAAAGAGGCACAAAGGTCATCAAGTTCCTGGAAGAGGACTGTGTTGGAAATGGTCTGAACTTTGTCCATGATGGAGAATCCAAACAGTGAGCAAGCATCCAGGTCAAAAATTTTGCCAGTTGAATGGCTGCTGACAACATACAGCATTAGTGGCCATGTAACCATCTTGTATGTTGCCATAGTGGTGAATTGACCTCTGAGGGGAATAGAGCTGTCACCATATGCAACCAGTTCGCGAGAGGGTGGGGCCAGTGCCCAGTAACCCAGATGAACGTATGTCGGGAGACTGACCAGCGACATCATCAGTCCAGTGTTGCCTTGAAAATGAATGTCCTGATGAACAATCATGAGATCAATAAACAACTTGGGAGTGGGCCATAAGATGTTCATTTACTGCCTGCGCGATCTTAAAAGAGTGTGCTATTTTCAGTACGTCATCTAAAGAAGGATTGCCTAGCTTGAGGGCCACAATGCGAACTTCGGGATTGGGAGCCAACTGGACGACTACGTCACGAATCAGGAAATCAGCATATGAGGTTTTACCAGGTGGGTTGGCACAGGTGAAATCACAACAATGACTCAGACCTTGCAAACCTGTCACCCATGAGCGATAAGACTGGCCAGATTGCTTGTGGTACTGATGGAGCTCATGCAGGATGTGAACAGGTGGAACTGCTGTGAATAATAGTTTGACAGCAACAAATACATTACCTTGAAAGTGAGTGCAACTGGGTTTGAGAAGGGAGCAAACTTCTTAGTAAGAAAAATGTCTCCAGAGTAGCCCAGGAAAGGATGAGTGACCAATGGAGAGCGTCATCAGAAGCCAGAAAAGTGGTGAGGTACTGTTTCAGGCACTGCAAATACATGCCCCAATCCTCCTAGGTATCGTTAAATGCAGAATTTCGGGTGGGCAAGACTACAGCTGGAAGATGACCACAGTCTGGACATGTTGTGAGCCTGGTACCCATAATCATTCTGTCACAAGCTGAATTTCCTGATGCAAATGGTCTGTTTGCTGCTGGAACTGCTGTTGGAACTGCTGCTGCAGCAGCAGCTGTTGCTCTTGCGATGGGCCAAATGGTATCAACAGGGAATCACTGGTACAATGCACACACATAACAGGGTGACTGATGAGGCAGACAACTCAGCAAAATACCACGACCAGAGAGCAAAACCAAATTGAATACCAAGATGTAGCAACTATCAGCGACCAGGGCAAGAATGAACAGAAAAATGATCATGAGCACTGTCAGAACAAGACTGCAGACTGAGCCCCTGCACTGCCAGCTTTATACGACTACTGTGAGTGGCGATAGGCTGGCATGGAGGGCGTGGCCCATGCATAGTGCTGTGGCATGACAGTAGCACTTGCAAATTATAGAGCACTGCCTGGTGGCTATCGTCTACATCCAAGCCTTCTGGCTGTCAAAATTGTCAGACCACGATATCAGAATTTCAGTGCTGCATTAGAAAAATATGCAAAGTCAGTGACTGTATGGGCGAATTTCATATGTGTTTGAGCCATGCTGCATGGATGTAGCTTGCACCAAGCTCGTGAGTATGTCTGTGGTGCTGTGATGTGAGGCTCTCTTTGGTTTGCTTGGACAGAGTAGGCTGAGGCAGCATGCAGGGAGCAATTTCTAGTGGTTTCCATTGAAAGAGGTCACTGGCAGTCTATTTTGGCTATGAGGTGCTCAGTATGGATGAACTTGTTTTGGAGATTGCTGGGCGAGTAAGCAGAAACATCATAAACACACCAAGGAGGACATTCCTGCACTGAGGATGCACCACGACCAGAAAACTTGCAGCCTGTGGCGACGTCTTTTTCCAGATCTTCCTGTTGTTGGTGATTTGTCCAGAGGATGAAGGCTTGATGCTCCTGACCTTATTAAGACTGGGTGAACATCATAATTATCCTCATACATTGGTGGTTTTCCTCAGATCCAGGCAGTGGAGTGTTTAGCACAGTTCTTGGAATATTATTTGACAGCTTGCCCATTTGCTCTGTTGTGGTGCATCACTTTCTTCTTTATTTCGACACCTGCCCATATTGCTTATTTAGTATGCTTTTGGCATGTTCATGCTGATCTAGCAATGCAATGCTCGGACTCCCTCTTGGATGTAATTTGTTTTCACCTTTGGCTTCTATTGTCAACCGTTTGTGTTGTATTGCAATCACCTGTTGATTGGGATCTATAGGTTATCATTTTCAGACTGGTGTACCTGGTACAAATTTTTTTGAAGCATGTCTGGGTATTTGAGCCATTTTTGCTATTTCGTGTTTGAATCTGTTAAAAGTTGCAACCTCTCTTGTGGCCCCCTCTTTTTTTTAATTACATTAAAGAATTTTGGTGTATTATAGAAATCATTTATCAGTCTTGGCATGTGCCTGTGCAGCCTAGCCAGACCTTGTGCATGCCTGTTTTGGCTGACGTGTTGGCTGGGGCCTTGGCTAGTTTCAGGACATGCTGTTGGCAATCACACCTAACAGGCACCACTTCTGTCTGTATTCTGCCCATTATGTTTGGTATTTTTGTCTTTTAGTGTTTGTAAAATTTACTATTGTGTGCATGTGGTTTTTTTTCTGTTTATGAGGACATTTGAATAAAACTTAAATGTCTCTTGAAACAGCACTCACATTCTGTTATCTATCTTGTAAGTTTTAATGGGGTTCTGTTTTATGTTCTTTCTAATGAAATAGTGATTCCCTTGTTAAAGTAACTTTAATTCACAATAATTGTCTGAAGCTCAATTCACATTTGTAATATTCCTAATGTGTTAATCTGAGCACACACAGAGGTATCATAGTGCCATGCCACATTCTGGTAGCAAGAGCGTGGTTTTGTTGTTTACTTTCTGGGATTTTTGGTCAATTGAGCATTGTTCATTTCTATATTTGTTATTTTTAGGTTTTGGTTAATTCTGTTCTTGGTTCAGAGACTATCAGTTGTTGAAGGATGCAGGTTTTCTCTGAAATACCAGGTGATTGGGCTGGATGTATTGTGAAGGAGCAGCTCAGGTACAAGTGCAAGAGTCATGACCAATCCAAAGAGGGTGACATATTGGATTTGCGTTTATGACGTACTCGTGCTCCCAGTGCAAATTACGCCAGAGCGTACTGGGTAGGTAAGTGCTGTGCTGGAATACTGTTCAGCCTCTCCCAGTGATTTGGGTAAGAATATTGACTTCCTAGAGGGCAGTCCCCTTCTCAGTCCCAAATCTATAGGCTTCAGAAGCAGATTTTTCACTTAAGTAATCGTACCGAGGATTTAAGTTTTGTAACAACTGACATGTCTTTAAAAGGTGGGGTTAGCAAGTTACTCATTGGGATAATGGTCTTGCACAGAAAGTTAAGTGCTTTAGAGTGGCAAAAGATGTTACATGGAACCATCAAGGACAGTTTGTCAATGGAAAACTCCATTTAGGACCTACGTCTGTCAGGCGCCCAGAAGGATTGCGCTTCTGGGCATTTTGCCAAGTTTCTGAACTCTGTCTGCAATGTGATACAGGGAATAGATTATTTATCAATTGATGCTGTTTGTTGTTTAGTAAAGTTTTTGTTGTTTTTGGTCTACCTGGAAAGGCAAATCAGTGTTTTTAATATTCTTTGGGCGGTAGCTTTTCAGATGATATCTCCTTTGTGTAAAGGTTCATTAGCTGACTTGATTAGTGCTCTTTTAGCTGTTCGTGGCAGTATACAAGAGTTGCAGGCCCACATTTTAAGAGAATAGCTCTCTGAAAGAGTTCGGAGTGATTTAATTAATCAGCATATTTTTTGTGTTCAGAGCGCTGGGGAATTACTGGCTATGTATATAAGTGAAATACACCCTGCCAGGGTCACTTTTGATGTGAATTTATCAGAGTCACAAGTTGTCAGTATTATTGAACAGGGAGTTAATCCTGAGGATTGTTCCCACATTTTGTTTTCAAAAGAACCAGCCACCTACTAAGATCTAGATCTTTTGATTACTAATATCATTGCGGTTTCTCAAGTGGATGCAAGGCACAGTTCTGATGAGCAGGTACTACGTATAGTTCATGCTAAACGTAACGTCTCGGGCAAGGGTAAGAGAATGCTTGGGCTTTGCTATCGTTGCAGTGAACCTGGGCATTTTGCTCATTATTGTGTCCCCCAAGGGAAGCCTTCAAATGGCTAATGCCAGGTTAAAGGTAGGCACTCAGCTTCACACACCTTTCATGAGCTTGTAACATGGTGGTGGGTGTTAAAGGTTCTTCTTTGCCTTTGCTTGTGCCTACCTCAATGATGAGCTAGAGTGTGCCTTGCTCGACTCCAGTAGTACTATGTTCTTGTTGAGCTACCGGTGGTATTCCAGATATCAGCATATTTGTAGACTACCCAAGGTACAACCCACCACAGGAAGCTGTAGGACAGTTAACAGGCAACAACTGAATTCGGTAGGCACACTGAGCGTGTGTTGTGGAATTGGCGAATTTTCCTGGCCTGTTCAGGTCACTGTGGTTAAGTGGTTGTGTACCCTGTTAGGGTGTGATTTTATAGGAAAAACTGGGTTAGTGTTGGAATACGCTCGGGGTGTCTTTTATTTCAGATTTCACACATCTTTAAAGATTTTGTCCTGTAAGCATACTCATCATCTAGGTGTTTGTTCTATAGTTTGTGAATCTAGTGAGTCTGAGTTGAGTCATTTATCTAATAAAGAGGAACAACAGATGTTGCAACTACTTCATGATTTCCCTCATGTGTTAACTGACAGGTTAGGTATGACTAATAAAATAGAGTACTGAATTCAGTTATCAGATCGAGAGCCTGTTATGCAGTCTCTACAGACTTTCACCACCTAAGATGAGAGTGTTAAGACAGGAAGTTGATAAAATGTTGTCAGATAGAGTGATTTGCCCTTCGACCTTCCCTTATGCGTCGTCCATATTTTTGGTCAGAAAGGCAAATGGGGTGGTTTTCATCCTGTGCTTTATTATTGCGCCTTGAATCGAAAGGTAGTTTTCGAATCTGTCCCTCTTCCTGACCTTCACCATTGCTTCACCTGGTCCACTGGTAGTACTTTATGGTAGTTGATCTAAATCAAGTGTATTACTGGATACCACTGGTGGAGGAATCCAAGGTTGCCACAGCATTCGTCATAGACTGGAACTTTTATGAATTTAACAGGGTACCCTTTCATCTCTCTAAGCCATGCTGTTTAGGTAGCTGGATTCTGGTGTGGGTGACCTAAAGTTCCAGTTCATTTATAATTATTTGGATGATGTTGTGGTATATAGTAAAACATTTTCTGAGCATTTGGAACAGCTCCATCAGGTACTGGGTAGGCTGGGAAAGGCAGGTCTTAATGGTGAAGCCATCAAAGGTCTCAAAGGTCTACCACGTAGGCCCTGAAATTTCTTTTTTGGGGCACCTGGTTTCTGCTGGTGACATCCATGTGGACCACTCACAAACTCAGCCACTAGATAGGTTCCAATCTCCAAACACCAAGAAAGGGATACCAAAGTTCATGGGTACGATAAATGTTCTTCGAAATTATATTCCACATTTTGCCCAGATAGCGGCCCCTTTGAATGCAACTTTTCACTAAAGTTAGGAATCTTTGATGGATAAAGGACTGCATGGCTCCTCAAACTGACTCCCAAATAAATATTTTCATTGTAGAAGATAAGATTTATAATACAAAACTGTCCTTGCACAACATGGTGATGTGGAACCCATTTTAATACATTTTTTGTTTTTAATTCCACACATTTTTTCTTTAGTAGTAATTTTATTTGTGTGAGTCTGCTGGGAGGAGAAAGTGAGCTGCACATTGATAGTGGTATCTGCATTTTACTGATTGCTGGAGGAGGTGACTTTCTTTGTAACTGACACTGCATGTCTGTGTAAGAAGACTACCTTAAGTTTCTACATAACTACTCTGAATAGGGTGGAAATGTAGTGTTGTGCCTTACAGGACATTTTAACGATTTTTCTACAATTACATAAATTCCTATTTTTCAGTTATTAGCATGTAATACAAGATTATTATAAATGATTGAAGTGATTTGACAGATTTGCTGTAGCTATATTATTTGACCTATTGTCACTGGGCTTTGCACACACATAGAAAACCTCAAAAAGTTTTTTTTTAATTTTATTTTTTAAGTGCTCCATACGTGTCCCCCTACTGATTCTGCAGATAGCAAGTCAATAATCACGTTATGCCCACATTTGGTGTGCCACGTCAGTCTATTCAAAACCACTGTTGCTGTGAGCTTTTAGTTCTTGTAGGTTTGTCAGTAGCAGAGGCATAAACACTCGATCCTTCACATAACACCCACACAAAAAACTGCATGGGGCTAGGTCAGTAGAGTGTGGTGGTCATGACATGATCTGCTAATAATCAACCCCACTATGACCGATCCAGCAGTTTCTCAATTTTCTGTTTAGGAATTCACAAACTTCATGACAGAAGTGGAGTGGAGCACCATCCTGTCAGTAGATGGAGTCCACACTGTCAGTCTCCAGCTGTGGCACTAGCCAGTTTTCCAGGATGTCCAGATATACATGTCCTGTCTTTTCCCAAAAAAAAAAAAAAAAGTGTGTGTGTGTGGGGGGGGGGGGGGGGGGGGGGGCAGTAAACTTTAAACCATGAGACTCCACAGAACACATTAATTTTTGGTGAACCCTAAGTGTGCTGCATGATAGCATGGGGATTCTCTGTTCCCCTGATTTGCACATGGTGCCTGTTCACTGTGTCATTCACAAAAAATGATGTGTCATCAGTGAAGACGAGTTTCTTGCAAAAACCATCTTCTTCCATAAGATGTTGCAACTGTGTCAAAAATTCAAAGTGTATGACTTTGCTATTGGGAGTCAGGACTTGAAGCAATTGTAAGCAGTAAGGCTTCAGCTTCAGGCATTTTCTGAAGATCTTCCAAACAGTTGGTTGTGGTATGTTCAGCTCTCTGTTTGTTCTGTTAGTCAACACCTGTGGGATACGTGTGAAACTCACTCAAATACTGTCAAGCATTCCTTCACACACTGCAGGCCCACCCAGAATTCCTCTTGCAGAGGGCATCCTGAAGCATTAAACTGCGCACACCATCCCTGATGGAGTTGGCAGTTGATGGATTCTTGTTGAACTTTGTTCTGAAGTGTCATTGCACCGTTATGGTAGACTGATGTGAATGCATTTCAAGCACAACATATGCTTTCCCAGCACCTGATATCATCTTGCCTAACAGCTCACTGCCGTACTCTTGTGACAGAAACCTGAAGTGCGGCTGCAACAATAAAAAACTTTTTGAGTTTTTCTATAGGAGTGTTGAGCTTTGTGACAATATGTCAATTAATGTAGCTACTGTGAATTCACGAAATCCTCCAGTTTATTTCATTTTTGTTTGTGTTACTTAGGCAAAGAAGAACCAGTGAGCTATTTAATCTTAATATAAACATCCACTGCAGTAAATGCAGAGTGTACATCATTCTATTTCTGCACGTCAGCTTGCAACTGTGTTCTTAGCATCTTATCAGTTGCACTTTCCATAGAAGCTACGGATTTGCTTGTCCATAGCCATGCTGCACCACGTGTCTCACCATCCTCCCAACTCATTCACATGTAGTTCATTCCTGTTGCTGCAGAATGCAAGAAAATAATACAGTGCCTAAAGTACAAGCAACAAAAAATTATTGTCTGCAGCAGTATGTTTGGAACTGAGGGGTATTTTTAGTTCAGATGGATGTGTCCTCTTCTACCAACCAAGTGGGAAAGCAATAAAGGTTGAACAGCAATCTCAAGTTACACAACACTTGAAGTGGAAGAAAAATATTGCTGCAGCTTTATCGCTGATGTTAGAACAACCTCTAATTAGTGATGCATTTCCAGGTTCTTCTACAGGCCTTCATACATTTTCACTTTATTATGAAGATTTATATAGGACGTTTGTATCAGTTAACATACCACTTTCTATGATAAATAATCCAGTGTTAATGAAGTTTCTCTCCAAATATTCAAATCTTGATACTCCTGAAGAGTCAATGTTGAGAAAAAAGTTACCAAAAAAGGGTACAATAAATTTGGTGCATGTGTGAAAATGAGAAAATCTGGGTTATATTAGATGAAACTTCAGACTCTTCTGGCAGGAAAGTACGAAATGTCATTCTTATGGTTTTAAAAAACGACGATGTGATTCTGAAGAAATCTTTTGTGCTAGCAAGCCACAAAATTACTACTGTGAACCAAATGACAGTTACAAGATTATTTCATGAAGCAATGCAAACATTGTGTCCTGGTGGTGTGGAGTGTTTTGCTGTTAATCATACAAGGTGTCTGACAAATGAGCACTTGATTTCAAAATTAAATATCTTGATAACTAAGATCAACAGAGGAGTGTGACAAATGCTATGTCTATTGTGAAAGCTGCAAGAATTTTATACTGAAGTTTTGAAATACTTCAAAAACCTATTAACATGTGGCACTGTAATCTCAATATTGTTTGTTATAAATAGTGCGCCACTGCTCAGAGCAATCAGTTCCACAGCTGGGACGTGAAAGAAGGTTGGAGTACCCAAGGAATAGGTTGACATCATGTATTCCATTGAAGATGTTTTTCTGATACTGGAATACCACAGGTTAGAACACAGCCCTGTGGTGATGATTTAATGTTCCAAAAGGACACAATGTGAAAACCATTTGCAAGCTCTTTGCCAAGTTCCAATGGACAGGAAGTGTGGATGATGATCTAACAGGGAATGTTGGCCCTAAGCTCACTGCAGTTACTCCTCAAAATGTTGTCACAGTTTCCAGAATTATCTAGCAAGATCCACAGAAATCCTTCCCAAGAACTGCACCAGAGACTAGATGAAACTGTTCCAGTATGCAGAAAATACTGAGACAGACCCTACACATTTCTGTTCCATATCCAAAGCCACCTGTGGGAGCCACATTCTCACAATGATTGATAATGAAGGATTTGGTGTTGGCTGCATCTGGTTCAAATATGAAACACATTTCCAACTCAATGTAGTCATGAATAAACAAAACTGGTGATTTTGGGATTCCAAAAACTCCGATTTGTGTGAAGTGACACCACTGTATTCCGCAAAAGTTAATGTTTGAGCCACATCACACCAAACAGAGGTTTTGCTTTCTTGGTGAATAATTTGGGAACAGAGTCATTGTGCTGGATTGTTGCACTTTTACTGGCACAGGGATGGACTGGCCTCCATATTTACCCAGTCTAATTCCATGTGAATTCTTTTTATGGGGCACATTGAAATACAATGTCTACCAGAACCACCACACCATGCTGGATGAGCTTGCATTTGCAATCTGTGTGGCATCTGAATTCACTTCCATTGAGACACCACAGGATGTGATGGAAAATTACATTGTTCATTTGCGCCACCTCTGTACTGCAAGTGATGGACATTTTGAAAAGATTGTGAATGTGATTGCAAAGATTGTTTGCAGAGGACGAATTTACTTATGCACACTGATACTGTATGAGCTACACAGTGTACAGCGCCATCTGTTGGCTTTTTGAACTATTTCAAAACTTCTGTATAAAATACTTACAGCTTAGACAGTAAACACACCTTTTGTTGCACTCATCTATCATTCTTAGTTTTTGAGATATTTAATTTTGAAATCAGGGACTCCTTTGCTGGTCATCCCGTAGATGCTGCAGCATATATCAAGAAGGCAGCAGATCTTGTTGTTAGTTATCCTAAAATGATCTTTGTTACATGCACTGCAGATGGTTTACACAGAGTATGTGAAGAAAATAGAGCAGTATATCCTAATGTGAATAAATTCATTTCTAATAGGAAAAGAATGTTCATTAATTTGCCGAGAATAATTCACGTATTCAAGGTTAAAAATCACACTGTACCACTGCCATCCACCCCAGCAACAATACAGTGGTGGAACTTGGCTTGCTGCTGTCCAGTCCAGATTGCTTTGAGGGTTTTGCCTTAGTGATTACTGTACTGGACAAAGATGATGCAACTACAGTTGGAATCCTTCACAAAATGTTAAGTGACACAGTGTTAAAAAATGACTTGCCATATATATCTGCTAATATTTGTTTCCTTAGCAGCACAATTGACAAACCTGAAATGAGGTGCGTCCTCCTTTCAGAAACAGTTGAGCATATTCATGACATCAAAAGAAAACTTAACAGTCTTAGTGGATCTGCAGCACAAATGCTACAAAATAAATTCAGACACGTGTTTGATAACAAACGTGAGTTTCAAACTATGTGCAAAATTTAAAACGTGTTACATCACCATCAAGAAGAGGATACCAATGTGCCCTGCCATAAATTTCCCAGACTGACACTCAGTGGCATGGAGTGCTCATTTTGCCAGTATAAGGCAGTGCTTCACGATAATTGTGTCATTTGTGATGGACTACTTGAGGTTTAATCTCTTTGTGCATAGTAAATCATCATCAGTTTGTGAGGCATAGCATAAAGTGCATTCATGAGTGCTGCACATTGTTCATATTCACATAAATAAACTGAATTATAATTAAATACTTTTACTTTTTTGTCACATATTTCAAGAATTTTTAAAAGATAGAAAATTTCCTGTATTTTAGCATCCAAAAATTTGAGGCCTGCTCATTATGCACCTTTCATCCTGGCTCAAAATGACACAACTGTCAAAATAATTGAGGCAGCATTGTTGATACAAATGTTGAGTGGTGTTATTGTTATTCAGCACTGTTGAGTTAAACACACTGTTTCTGGTTCATGTGATGCTTTGGTATTATTGCCATACATAGGCTGACCTTTACATGCTCACATGTTTGGCCCAAAATATGTCATTTGAACAAAACATACCATCTGAAACAACAATGAGATTTTTTTTTAAGGAGTTTAGTTTAGGATGCATAACATCTGCTTTTACATATTCTGAAGGTATCGGAATGTGGAATATCAGTATTAATGTTACATTTAATCTGACAGATGGTAACCAGTTTAGCAGAAGAGTCATATTTCTAAATAATTTTACAACTGTAAAACTGAGCAACTTAGTTACAGTTAGCACTTTTTGTACCATAATCTCATACATATATTACCATTACATTTAATTTACATATATATGGAACTGTATAACCTTTGTCCTTTAATTTTGAGAGCAATAAAGTTGCTATGTGCAATGAGATATTCAAAACACAGAATATTAATTGACACAAAGTCCCCCCCCCCCCCCACCTCAACCCTCCAAGGTGTGGACAACGTTGTGACATGAAGCCTTAGACAGCAAAGGTAGACTAAAATTCATATGTCACATGATTTGGTGTTTCTTTATGACACGCAGTTATATAACTTTTTTATAAATTTGCCCAGCTGTATGAATTTTATTTTGTCCATACACCATAAAACATGTCATAAAGTTTGCCAATTTTGAGAGATTTATTTTTCTAATTTTGTTAAAATCCAAATTATAGACCTATTCTAAGTGAAACAAAATGAGAATTTAAAAAACTAAACTGCAGTATGCAACGTAATTAAACAAAACTTATACACTCATTTATGCAAATGTTGGGGTGTAAATGTATGAGGACAAAAAAGGTTGCTACACTTACATTTAACAAACTGCCCTCTAGGTAAGGTATTTAGTTCAAACTGATTGACACTTGCTCACAAGTTCAGTGGTATCAGAAGAACAAAGTCATGACACATTTAATATAATGTTTTAAGCAACTGTAAACCATATTTGCAAACAAAGTTATAATGTGAAAGTAAAGTGTCTTTTTTACTAAATCATCCCTAATTCCATTAATGAGACTTGCTTCATACAATTTCAACTGTCACACTTGTTTCTGCGGGTATATGTTGTGTCATAGTGTTACCCCCATAAACTACAGAAATAACTTTTTTTGGTTTCCAGCGGCCAAATAAAATCTGTTTTAAAATTTAATTCTTATACAAAATGGTCAACACATGTAACTTATTTATTTCAACTTACCTACAGTTAGTCAGCTATTCAAAGCTGTCAGCAGTAGCAGTTTCCAAGACATCTATAAACACGTTTTTCCACCTGCAAACAAAATGTCTTTGCGACCAGCTGAAGTGAATGCACCCAGTTGTAGCTTCCATCACTAATGGCAACACTATCAAGAAGCATACTGGAGTGGCAGCACTATGCAACAACATACCGCAGAAGAGCTTTATGTTGGATGTTGGTGCGAGTTACAGTATGTACGAATAACATGCTAGAGCACACTTTTTATCACAAAGTTATACCTCTACCCAGTTTTACAGTACGTTCAGAATTCCTGCTATAACATGAAATGCCGTTAGAATGTAAAATAGTGACACTTTCCCAAATTTTCTTTTCTTTTCACAATTTAAACATGAAGTAAACAAAGTAAATAATAGATGTTTTTCGTCTAACATGAAATTAATGTATGTTGAAAACTGTAGGTGATGAAAACAATTGGTTTCCTACAAAATGTATGTAGGCAAATCCATGGCAGTAAACAATAAATTCATCTCTGTGATTATATGTGCACACTTGCAATTTTGAAATATATGTTCACCTCTCATGGAACTATCAGGAAGGAAACAAATACATTAATCAGTGACAACATTTTAATGTACAAAACAAACAGTATTTAATCAGAGGTATTATAAAGTTTACATCCAATAGCTCTAGTATAGGTGCTCCTGACATTAGCCACTCTTACAATTTAGAGGTTACAGTAACATGATACACTCTGAAAGAATGTTTCTAATGCACTCAATATTAGAACATTACAATGTTCTTTCCAATAATGAAGGTGATACAAATATTACATGTTTTTCACTGTACATATATTAATACAATCAGTTTTTAAAATTGCAACTTATGACATGCTGCATGCACAACAAAGAGTATATTTCAAATATGTTTTAGAGATAATGTAGCTTACAACAATTATGTATGAAATAGATTCCAAATAAACAATCACAAAATGTGTGTTTATAGGAGTGACCCAAAATTGAAATTTTTTGTGTGTGAATAAATAAATACATACATACATACAAACTTATGGTTCTCCTTGAGAGGCGGAGGTTTTGATAAACTGCTATGATGGTTTTTGCCAGATTATGGAGTATGTTGTTGTTCTGAATTCAAGAAACATGTCAGACATTACTTTGATATTGACATCATAATGCAATGATATCCCGCTGAACAGGTACGTTTTCTTTCAAAAATAAAGTCATACACTGAAACCTTGAAAATTGTTCTTCCCACATAAAACTGACATAGTGCCACTGTAGCTTTAAGTTTAACCTGCATAACAAGCTCTCCAGTGTATTCTATGGCAATACTTATGACAAACCAAGAAACACAATTTCACTGCTCGTATCAAACTTTTGTCACAGAATACAATTATTAATCATTGTTTGCTCCAGTTATACTCAGCAAATATTCTTCCAAACTGCTGTTTATCTTCTGCCGTCATAACATTGTACTATAAAAGTTTAATTGTTATGATTTTGCAATGTTTTAAGTATACTGCCTTTACAAGATGAAAATGCAAACAGAAAGCTGATCCATTTTCCTATGTGAACAACAATAGTTTGTCCGTGTTGCAAAAAATATTATTGATTTTCAAATAACTCCCAATTAGTTTTCCTCTGAGACTCTCTCTGCACCCAAGCTCCCACCACACTTTTAATTTCTATATTCATACCTGCTCGGAAATAATTGTTTCTTATGTTGAACAAATACATTTTCTGTGTGTTTTGGTATACAATACTTGAAGGAATTTTAGATATGGACACAAAATATTTTTAAGAAAGCCATCTTTCACACACTACAATTCCAATGAGAAGTAGCATACAGTAAAATGTTACATGACAGCATTACTTTTCATATAACACCCAAGCAATAGGTATTGTATTTAACTCTTTACATATTTACACTAATTGCTCAACAGTATTTAAAATTAGTACTGTTAATCATTTAGTAAGTTTCACTTAGAACCAGGCAAAATGCATAAATGTAAGAAAGATGAATAAAATGTAACACTGAGAACATATCAAGTTTGAAAAAGGTGAGGGAGTAGTGACTTGATGTAAGAAACAAAGAAACTGTCTCATTTCAGACAGCTAATATCTTTCAAAACAAGACACGGAAAAAAATTTCTTATAGTGAGGTTTTCTTTTAGTTTCAACAAAAAAGTCTAACACATTTACCTTTTTGCCTTGGACTTCAGTTTCTTTACAGAGCCAAATGTATAAAATCATGAGTCAGAAATAATAGTCAACTATAATAGTCAAGAGCCACTGGAATAACATGAAAGCTGTATACATAAACAGAGCATAACAGTTATTTCACATGATCTTTGCATATTTTCTGAAATGCCTCCTAATAAGATTATGTCTACACAATGACACTTATCAGAGTTTGATTACAAACTTCTATATCACCTCATGCACCTCTTCATAAACTCAAGTATATTCACCAATGAGCAATATACATGGTGCACTCCCAAATTGTCTCCACTGCACCTTGCAATATACTGATTCTCCAAAGTCGTACAGGATGGATTCCACTTATGGTTAAAGACTGCTGGTGAAACTGAATCAATACTGAAGTCTTTACATTCAACTTTTTGGTGATTTGTATGTCCTACCACTGATAGCAAGTTTCTAGATGACAATGTTCCATGTCACTGAGCTAAGAATACTTATTAACTAACCTTTTATGGGAAGTAAAATATACACAAAGTGAACTGAAGTGCCAAAAAATTCTTTTGTTTATTTCTATCCATAAAATGCTATGAATATCCTGTGTAAATTCTTAAGGTGTTGCCCTAAAGATCTTACTTTCTTTCAGAATTGTTCACAGTTTAGAATCTAACTACAAACGATTGAAATTATCTGATAACAGCCAAGAGGTAATGACGGTACTTCACTTACATTGCAGACTTTGGCAATCTTTTGGTTTTCTTCCTTTTCACTATTTTATTACATCAAATACAGACCCATATGATCCCATGATCAATTACTGCACATGAAAGTGTACCTTTCCTTTGGATAGGCCACCTTCTTTGAGCCAAATAATATTTGGATGTTTAAAAAATTTGTTTATATTTCAAGCACAATTACTTGACAAGAGCAGGCGGCATACAGAACATAGTAGAGTTCACAACTTTTAGAACTGTTTTCCCACATACTTGCACAGTCCCCCATGGTCAATCATTGTTAAAGAATGCATCTTCTCATGATATTCCTCATTGTAATGAAACAATTAAATAGTATGACTTCTGGATGACTTGCCCACATATTTTCTATTTCTACCATTTCAGTCATTTTTAAAGCTTTTTTTATGATTAAAACAGTGAATGAGAGGACAGTCCACTAGTGGTCTTTGGGACAAAGTGCTGAGTGGCAGACAGGCATGCCAAGAGGAGAAAGAGGAGGAGGAGGAGGAGGAGGAGGAGGAATGATCAGTAATGCTTCCAAACTTCTTTTTAGGATTGGTAAGGATGCCTGTACACATTCACAAGTGCATAGGGTGAGGAGAGGGAAGGGAACAGAGAAATTTCAATTGCTGTGCAGGAAACGCCCTAAGAAAAAAAGGGGCAGAATTGCAAGCTAGGTGACAAGAAAAGTGCTTGGAGGATAGGTAACTTTCCTGTCATACTGTACACTCTTTTGCCTCCAAACTTTTCTGATGTTTCCTTGTTACTGTTATTTTTGCCTTTCACCAATATTTTTATTTATCTTGTCTTTTTTATGACACTTTCTCTTCTACTTGAATACTGTTTCATGACCCTTTCAGATGACCATCAACCACTCAATACTTCATATTGATAGTGAATGATCTGGTACCCAATTACTATTCAAAATTGTTCAATTTCATCAGGAAATTCACCATGCATATTTCTTACAAGAAAAGTAAAACTTAAATAACCTGTTTTCAGTGAAGTTTCTGGCAATGTGGTATAAATGCAGCTAATTTATCATTAAAATTTTATTTGGCCATGTATCTTCTCAGAAAATATATTTCACCAACACTCACGGACCTTCTGCAATTACAAAAAATATGCTGTCACAAATTTCATTGCAGGAGATACAACAACGATGGGAAAGAGGAAGAGTTGGAGGAGGAGGACATACACAACAAATAATAAAATAGAAGGTGTATATTAATGTGGGTGGTGGTGGTGGTGGTGGTGGTGGTGGTGGTGGGGGTGGCAAAGAGGGGAAAGGAGGGGGTGAGATTTATGAAACTACAAGTGTTTTAAATTTTGCATAAACCACAGGCAAGTTACTCCGGGGTTGTGATTTAAATTAATGGAGAACCATTAGACAAACTGTGGATGCAACCATATGCATTCTTCCATGTTATAGCTCAGTCACTTTTAGAATGCTGCTACGATAAAGTATAAATAACTAAGTCTTGATGAAAAATAGTACAAACCAAATTATTACCACTTACAGAACAGGTATAGAGGTACCCTTTATTACAGCACCTAACTACATATTTCTAATGTGCATCTGTAACTATGTTAGACACATCACATCAACAGCATTTTTATCAATATTAACTTCAGGGCAGGCAGTAACAGAAATATTTAATCTACCGATTATCCATTTCCTTTCAGTTCTCTGAGCAACTATTTTTCCACTTCATTTTGCCAAATAGCAGTGCAGTCATTATACATAGCTCCATATTCTTCAAGCTATTTCCATAATTGTTAGCATGAAGCTAAATGTGTATACATATCTATATGTTCCAGTATAAACCAATTTTCATATATCTTTTATATTATTTCTAATCTAGTTTTCTGCTTATGGTTTAACATGTAATATACTATTTGTATCACTGTTTTAGAAGGCATTTAGAGGAATTCACAGTACTTCCACAAAAAACCATCAATGTTTTTGGAAAAAAGAAAAATTGCTGTCACCCCTGGAATTATATACTTTATGCTTTTGGCCAGAAAACTAAATATTCCAAGGATAAAGGAAAATAAGTTTAGATACTATTTTTGAATGCCACTTTTAGTACTTTCACACAAAGAGGCATCCAGTTAAGAGCAATGTTACCCCATCTTATAAAGTGCATTTAAGTTTACAAAATAAATAATCTGAAGTTGAAAAGTGAATTTAAGTTTGGCAGTGGTAATGAGATGTAACTTATATATGCCTTACTTATTATGCACGGCATATTTCATTTTCAAAAAGATGCACAATTAATAAATTGCACAAAGGAGCCATGGAGAAGGAGAAAGCTACCTCTTATCCTAGCAGCTTTAGTACACACATTCCATTAAATGCAGAAAAAGGTATGGATCTCACAAAATAGCTACTCTTCCAAACCATTCATAATTTCTTTTCCCTACTCCAGGCACCATGAAGTATTTTCAAATGTATTGTCCCCTTCTAACTACTGTTTCAATGATTCAATCAGAACAAGTAAATTGGATCCAGCCAAGATGAATCATTTCACAACATTGTGCTTAACAGTATTCTAAAATATACATCTCTACGTCATTTTCTCCATAACTACAATTCCTGTAACTATCCTTATCATAAAACTGCATATCACTCCATTCATTCATAGTGATGCAACTACTACAGGTCTTATGAACAATGATGTTATGAAATACTTTTCAAAGGCCAAAATTACGTTCACATTTGTATAAAAGTAGATCCGTAAGTTTATTGAGATTTGAGCAATGAACTGTTTACTATCCTCAATGTCAGTCAGTCTTGCAGTATTTGAATTTGTTTATAACTCCAGTTTTGTGAGCGTAAGTGTTCAAATCAACAATAGTATTTTATACACAGTGGTATATGAGAAATGAGCTTCAATTAGTTAATAATTTTATACAATGAGTGATTAAAGTAAAATAGAAACCTGAATTACTTTATAGATCATGTGTTAAGTTTAAATTTAATTGAGCTGTCTGAATAGGTAGAAGCTAATAGTTCAGTTCACAGCTTTTAAAGTCAATGTATTTTCACTAGTTGCCTTAGTTATGAACGAATTACTTTTAAAAATGAGCCTTTTTCAGTCTTTCTTCATTTCAGTTAAAACTATGATTGTAAATTTGTTACCATAAGCCTTTTGTATCCACATAATAAATGTTTGTGATAAAAATCTCTAGTCATTTACTGAATGATCTGTACAATATCTGTCACAGCACATATAACACCTGGCCATTCAGGAAAATTTTCTATGCTGTCAACAGAAATTAATATTGCAGACTTTGGCAATCTTTTGGTTTTCTTTCTTTTCGCTATTTTATTACATCAAATACAGACCCAAAGATATACATATCATCATTATCTGTTGCCTACTCAAAAAATCATTAACAGCAACTCCTTACCAATAAAAATACTTTCCACCAGAGCAATATCATGTCACAAATTTTATGCTAATTTTCATTCTGCAGTTATCTGACCATATTAAAACTCCCAACCATCAAAGAACTTTCCTTAATGCTTGTATTAAAGATTAAAAATTCAGATTCAGATTGTAAAATCCTAACAATATAATTGCATACAATGCATTTTACCTGAGCATTCACTACTACTGATGATATTAACAATGAACAAAGACACAGAGCCTATCCAGCTAGTGGGGAAATCCTGTCAATATCAAATATTGTGCAAATCCATGAACTTTGTATCTGTTACAGGTTTCTGGCAGTGTGCGGTCAGGTTGTGTTTTAATTTTTTTTCCTATTGTTGCACAGTTATACAACAAATCTCAATACTACTCTGGACATACTGCACAGCAATCCTAAATTTGCAGATAAATTACAATTATTAATTTAAACTAATAGTCTTATGTTAGACATGCACATACCATTACATCTATAACTTAATTTGGAAAACAAGAAATATCTTAATTTTAATTCAAGACACTGATATGTTAGAGAACAATAAAGCAGACAATAACTTTATAGCTACTGCTGTGGGAGTGGCTGATAAATATTCCATGCAGGATAGAACAATCTGAAAGAAGAGACAAATTTCACATTAGCTGACACAAGTCACTTGCGGGAGCTTTAAGTCAATTAAAAGATTCACACAACACACGGATAATTTTTGGTTTTGTTAATACATAAAAATAAAAAGTTAAAATTATTGAATACATTAGATAAATAATAATCTGTCAACATCCTCACCCTCACCCTCACCCTCACCCTCACCCCCCCCCCCCCACACACACACACACACACACACACACACACACACACACACACGGATGAAGGCAGGGAGGAATGGGGGAAGTATGGCGGCAGGGAGGAGAGGGAGGGTACAGAGGGAAGGAGGGAGGGAGAAATGGGGAGGTACAAAAGGAGGAAGAGACAGATCGGGGAAGGAGAGAGAGGAATACAAGTAATTTGAAATGGGGTGTCTTGAATGAAGACTGTTGTGTGAGGCTCTACTATTATTCTTCACACACAGGCAAAGTTCACATTCTGGAGTGGGCAGTTTGGCAATGCGGTCTATCCCTGCGGTTGAACCGCATCATCATTTGACATACAGATCCCACAATATCTGGCAATTTAGCTGCACATCTGCCTACCCCCAGGGTGGTTATAATATGCCGAGTTATACCTGTGCATTGGGTTTCTGTTTAGTTGTGTGCCATTTAAGACGTGTGTGTGCAGTGAGTGCGGGCAGAGTTCGTGCCACTAGCTGGCTGGCAGTTGGTGAGTGGTCTGGTGACATTGGCCAGCAGCTGAGGCAGCATGGCTCTACGTAGGTTTTTCGCGGGCTGGTCGTGACAACAAAACTTTCAAGTTGAATTGTACTTATTTGCTCACGTGCAACACAAATATTGCTGAGCACAGGGAAGCACAAGGTGTCAAATGAAAGAGACTTTGATTACAAATGCAATGATATAAGGATATGATCTGGAAATGACATATGTGGTGATACAGACACAAATAGATTTGAATACAACTAGTGCACTAAATAATTCATAACTTTTAAAATGTTCATTCAATTTGTAGGTCTCAGTAAGACACGTCAACAGAACTACTTACATGATCATTAACTTTAATAATTAAGCTGTGAGAGACATTTTAATTGGAAAATTATTTGAAATCAGCATATCTTTTGAATGAAAACAGAGATATTGATAGCATGGCAGTATATTTTGGCATCAAGAGCTATTCACCACAAACACCATGTAGATGTTAAGATCTATTATTTTATTATCCATTTTTATTGTTTTATGCTAAATTTTCATAGTTTTCCCCAAAATTTAACTTTGATTAAAGATATATGAATTCTAACAACAGCAACGGAAAGAGGAGAAAAAATACTATAAAACTGATGTACCACTCATATTTGTACAATAAATAGTAAAGGTACTATGAGAATGAACAATTCTCACCACTGCAAGCAGAAATTGTAAATATTTGAATTTTGAGGGCAAACTACAGTGCCTAAAAATTATTATTAATTATGTTTACATTGTGAAATTTTAGCGTGCAGATAATGGCGCAATATTGATCACACTTGTATATAAAAAGTTGTATAAGAGGACTGGTGATCACATGAGTCCTTATGTAACATCAATTGGTGTGCTTTTTGTGGGTGGGGGTGCCAAGAGATGGAGAAGCGTTACAGTTTTCTGGAGGGGGTGACTGAGGTCAGCATCAGAGCTCCTCAGGGTCTTTTGTCAGCAGTCAGTCAGTCTTCAGTTGGTGATTCGGTATGATCAAAGTTGGGAAGAGTTGTATGAGTGGTGGTCCAGCCTGTCTACTTAGGTGTTTGAAATATTTCCCATTCTGTGGGATGTTATAGATATCTCCCATTCTGTTGGAATGCATTTGATTTCCTTCATCATCATTTTCTCAACTGCTGAAAACAAAGAAATAGTCTTCTTGCACACTTTTATTGACTTTCCATGAATTTATGTTAGCAATCAACTGTGAGAAACAAAGAATTGAACAAGTTTCTCATATGCATTAAAGGACACCATGACTGTAATGTGTATTACCAATGAATGATTTAGTGATGGTATAGTATATTTCAGATATCCATTTCAATAAATCTCTCAAAACTAATTTAAAAAGTAACATAAACAAAACTATTCCACAGAGCCAATGAGAAGATAAATTAGTGTCCAGAATCTCACTGACAATGAGGTCATTATAGATGGGGCACAAACTAGGGGGGGGGGGGGGGGGGGGGGTTAGTAAAAAAAATCAAGGATAAGATACCAGAACAGGCACAATTAAAAGGGTGCAGGTGACTGTGGCTAGGGGACTACTTAGAAATAATGGGTGTCCGAGCTATTCTGTGACACATCGAAATCCCACACCTAATATTTTGGGATGAAGTCCACACATCATACACAAATTTAAAACACAAACTACAACTTACCTCATTATCCATTAAAAATAGAGAGCAAGTCCTGTGGGAGACCCAGATCTGCCCTCAGATTGTAATAGAACACACACACAATACGAATATGTCATATCGACAGCTATATTTCACATCTGTGAAAAACTGGTGGCCCTTCACAACACTAGGCAATATCCCACTTTATGATTTGTAAGGGCTACTTCTTGAGTTTGTTGTGGTCAGAAGAAGATAAGTCATGGTCACACTGAAGGTTCCACCAAATGCAGCTCATTATTCCTCACTTTCAGCCACTGAGCCTCCCATCAACATCTGATCTTCTTTGCCACAAATAAGGTAACAGCCAGCAGGGCGACTGAACACCAAGCGGGAGGCAGAAAGAGAGCAGATCTCTTTGGCAGCTGGATTAGCGAGTTCATTTCCCCAGACCCCTACGTGCCTTGGAACCCAGCTGAAATGTATTTCCTTGACCTGCCTTTACAAGAGATGAAGAACATCCTGCACTTCTTGCACCATCTGATCTGTGGGGTACATCTGATCAATGGCACAAAAGGCACTTTGGGAATCTGAGCAGGTGAGGACTTTCTTGCCATGTAGATATCTCATCTGCTCCAGAGCCCTCAGGATACCAAACAATTCCACATAATAAACTTAAAACTGCTCTGGGAGTCCTATCCTGAGGACAATGTCAAGGAAAGCAATGAAACAGCCAATAAAATCCCCTTGGTTGGATCCCACCTGTGTAGCAAAACCCAAATGGTGATTTGAAATCTCATTACATGTAAGTTTAAAAATATAATCTGGAGTACAACCCTCCAAGCATGCAGTCAATTCGAGAAGAAACTTGAGCCTCTCTAGTATCCAGGGGGACTCCTTACTCCACCTCTGCCTTTGGACCTCAATACCCTCCACCTGCAGGAACTCAAGGCTCTCCCTGCACTAATCCCAAATGGCCATGTTGGCCCCAGACAGTTATGAAACAAATGTTCCAGTGGCAGTTGGGCAACAGAGATGAATGCTGGTGATTTTGGAACAGAGTCCCATATGCTTGGTGTACCGCGAAGAGGAGACGGCAAGTAGACATTAAAGGATCACCAGCCACAGCACATAGGCTAGCAACTGATCTTGTGCGATAAGCTCCTGTTGACAGCCTAACACCCTTGTAGTGAACAGCGTCCACCATTCTGAGGTACAAACGTCTTGCAGATCCATAAATCTGGCATTCATATTCAAGTCAGGGCCACAAGAGTACTTTAAAGAGTTGGAGCAGATGTGCCCTATCGGCTCCCAAAAAACCTGTGACTAATGCTTTTAAAGGTGTGTTTACACCTGTGCACCTTGCAGCTCATTGCCATGCAGCTGTAACTTATCACACGTGGAAAAAGATGCGACCAGTGTGAACACAGGTGTGAATGGAATTGTTCACATGCACATGTTGAGGAAGATGCATGCACCTGCACGCGTGATTCTACTTCTGTGTGGGACAAGCTACAGACGCTTGGTGACAAGCCGCAAGACGCACAGGTGTAAATACACCTTATGGATGTTTAAAGCCTTGAGGCATCTTATCTTGAGTTTTTTAAAGTGTGGCAGCCACATTAGACTCTCATCAAAAGTGAGGCCACAATATTTCACTGTTTCCTTAAAGGTGCAAACAGTATCCTTCAGATTGAAAAAAAAAGGTGAATTAAAAAGAGTGTGGCTGTGATTAAAAGCTACACAAACAGTTTTCTACAATGAGAATTTAAAACCTGTGCTGTTTGACCATTCCTCCAGCTGCCTGATCGTCAAATTCAATTGCCAAGTTGCTGTTGCAAGACTGGAGGCGGCACAAAAGAAGAAGAAGTCATCCACATACAAAAAACATTATACTGCAAACTTAATATAGTTTATTGCAATGGTGAATGCTGCAACACTTAAATAAACTCCCTTGAAGGACACCACTCTCCTGCTTAAAATCATCAGACAGGTGACGCCCAACCTCATATCTCATATACCTGCCAGAAAGGGAGGATTGTATGAACCCCACTGAAAGGGCCACAACAAAATACTGTGCCTCCGTTTACTATTACAGGCCTTTTCCAAATCAAAGAAGACACCAATAAAGTGTTGCTTACAGAGGAAAGCTTGTTGAATTGCTGCTTCCAGCAGGTTCAGGTTATTGACTGTGGTGTGCTACCTCCTTCATAGCGTCCTGGTTTCGAGAACCAATACTAGGCACTGGTTGACCATACACTCCAATCGCTTTCCTATGCATCTTATGACACTAACATTATGATAACTACAGGGGTTTAGTCTGATCCTTCCCTGGATTTAAAATCGGGATTAAAATAGATTCTTTCCACAAGCTAGGAAAGTCTCCAGTCATTCAAATTTCATTAAACAGAGGATGGAGAAGCTCCTTTGACCCATGTCCAACAGTTCCAAAATGCTGTACATTATCATGTCTGGGCAGAGTATCATGAGCTACTGACGTGGAATCCAACTTCCACAGAGAGAAAGGGTGGTTGTATTCCTCAATGTTGGTGGAATGGAAAACAAAACCAAACCTCTACTGTGTCTCCTGATAATGACAGAATGCTGGATCATTGCTAAAATTGATTGTAATGCTCTCATAAATCTGAGCCATTATTGGAGCAATGCCTTTTGGTGATGTTAGGAGACACCCCTGCTCTCATACAGTTGCTATTGGCTGTCATTAGTTCTGCCTTGAGATCATCTTGATGGCTCCCCATACCTTACTTGCAAATGTGAACCTACTGATGGAGTTCAGGAACTCTTGCCAAGTCTTCTGCTTACTCCCTCAAATTATCCTCCTCACCTTTGCCTTTGGCATTCGAAAGGTTGCAAGATTCGCATCTGTAGGGCACCAATTGAATCTTTGCATAGCCGCCCTCCTGTCCCTGATTGCAGAACAACACTCATCATTCCACCAAGAGACAGGCTGCCTCTTAGGTGTTCCCCTGAATTTCAGGATAGCTGCATCAGTGGCACCATGGATCACGCCTGTAATGTGATCCGCCCAGTCCTGGACATCTTCACACTGCTCAAAAACAGCAAACTGCCTGTTACCAGTCAGCCTTTCTGAAGAGCTGTCTCGGTGACACCCTTTCAGTATCTGCTACATCCGTCAGAGTTATCTTGACAGGGTAGTGTTCGCAACAATAAAGGTCAATGTCCACTCCCAACTGAGCAGTGTCTGCAAGAGCACGTGAATGGGAGAAGAGGTCTATAGCTGTGGATGATCCCGTAGTGCTGCTAAAATGTGTAGCCTGACCCTTGTTCATCAACAGATATCTGTAATTTGTGTCAGATCCTCAAGTATCTGACCCCAGGGGAAAAGTGAGGTTCTCACTGTCAATGGACTCATGGCGAAGTAGGTACACCGAGCACACCATGACAGCAACATGGACCAAAATCCAAACAGCGACCGCTTGTAGCATTGTGGTTAAAGGCACATGTGAAGAGTGCAAAATGTCCATGACGAACACTGCTACCCCACCTTTTGCCTTGTCACAAGTATCATTGTCTTTTCTGTAGACGTGATAGCCCCCAAGTACAGGTGCATCAGTCAGTTTAAAAAGAGTCTTTTGAAGACAGAGGCAGAAAGATCCATCCTGTATGATGAGTCTCAATTCCTCCAGATGGGTACTGTATCCATTCATATTCCACTGGAGTATGGGAGCCATTTCAGCAGTGTGTTTTTGACTTATCACTATCCTTCACCCAGGTTGGCAAAGTAGTTGTTGAGTGAGGGGTAGTGCAGGGGCTGCCTGGGTATTGTGAGGAGGCACCTAAACTCATGATGTCCTCATCAGTGAGACATGGCACAAAGACATCTGATGTGCCCCAGCACAGCTTTTGATCCGAATGTCGTGATGCTTCGATGATGATGGGGGAAGAGGGCACTGAGAGGCACTCTGCTTTTGGAGTGCCTTGTCAATGCTCACTGTGAAAATGTTGCTGGTACTTTTTGACATAGCTGCCTGAAACGCTACGTCTTTGCTTACTTTCCTTTGTCACATACAGGTGAAAGTATAGGTGCTGGTGGTGGATTACGGTGCGCTGGACACCGTCTGTGTGGAAGTGTCGACCTTGGGAACAGGTTTCTGCACCATGGAAGCATATGAAGTGGCAAATACAGAGGGCTTTGTCGCATTATATTCTTTTTTTGGCTTCTGCTATAGTATCCGCTTGGTCACTTTTATTTCCTTAATTTTGTGTCCCTTAGCGGAAACAGGACAATCTCGGCTCCAGACTGGGTGGCTCCCAGAGCAGTTGATGCAGACTGCTGTACACATACACCTGTCATGTTTGGCCAAATCTCTGGCATCTGTAGGACAGTGTAGGGTTAGGTATACAAGGTCGAACCCTAAGATGAAGGAACCTTGCCATAATATGTTCAAGCAACATTGTAGAATTGAAGGTCACAATTTCTCCATCATTCCTTCACATCCTTTGCTCCACATTCCTGTGATGTCCATTCTTGTTTAAGTTCTGTGATGTCAATGTCCATATATGTGACTATCCCCTTGCTAAAATTAAGGGAGTTGTGCTAATCAACAATTACATCACAGTCACCCAATTTTTGTGACTTCCTAAGAAGTTCCCCCTACTGTGCCCTGTTAGACTCAACTGACAAGGAACCATTTTGTAACTGCTTAACAGACTTTAAGGTACCAGTAAGCCCTTTTAAGCCTTTATGGATATAGAAGGGGTCACTTTTTCAAACGTCCCCTCCTCCTTCTCGATCACTACAAATACATTTTGGCTGCCTACTCCTTCAGCCCTGTTACTAAATACAAGTTGATTATCAGGAAGATTAGCCATCCTCCTTCATTTGGATGAGTGGGTGCAAGTATTCTCAGATGGTACATCCGTCACTCTGGGGGTTCATAAATTTGAGTTCAAGGGTTCCGTCCCAGTCCCATGAGCAGCTAGAGAACTAAGAGTCCACTCACACAGAGCTCCACTTTCCACATTAAGCCTTATACAACTGAGGGGCAATGGTTTCCCAAGAGCTTGCCTGCTAACTACTGTTCTACCTCAATAGCCATGCAACTCATCGGAGCACAGCACACCTTGAGACTCTTTAGATATTGATTTTTACCATCCTGAAGCCAATATCCCCACACCCTGTGACACATGAAGTTCCACTGCTGCACTACAGTGTTTGTTGAAGCATGCCCAGAATTTATGGTGGCAGAGGACTGGTGGCACTTACTAGTCCCCAGCTGAAGAACCCTGGGGAGCACCAAGCCCAAGTCCAGCAAATGAATGCTGACCCCCTGGGGGCACTGAAGACACATCAGCTCTGTCTTGAGGCTGAAGATTGGTCATCCTCATCATCACCACCTTCAGGCTGAAGACTGACCATGATCTTCCAGCTGAAGACTGATCATTGTTGTAATCTTCAGGATGAAAACTGGAAACCATTGTCATCTGCGGGCAGAATACTGGTCATTGTCATTGTCATCATCATCATCATCATCATCATCATCATCATCATCATCATCATTGTCTTTTTCAGTTTGAAGATGAACTGTCATCATCAACTTCAGGTAAAAAACAGGATGTCTCATCATCATTGTCTTCAGGCTGAAGAATGGTTGTCACCATTACAAGTGTCATCTTCAGGCTGAAGACTGGTCATGGTTGTCATCATCATTGTCTTCAGGTTGAAGACTGGTCATCATTGTCTTCAGGCTGAACAGTGGTCGTCACTGTCTTCAGGATGAACAGCGGTCATCACCATCTACAAGCAGAGCAATGGTCATCATCATCTTCAGGCCAACGACTAGTAGTTGTCGTCTTCAGGCAGAAGATTGGTCTGATGCAGCTTTCCATTATAGTCTATCCTGTCCAAGTCATCATATCAGCATCACCACTGCAATTTACATCCATTTGAACCTCCTTGCTATATTTGAGCTCAGGTCTGCCTTTGCAGTTTTTAGCCTTCTGCAATTGCTTCCATATCGTATTGATAAGTTAGCTCAGGATGTGTCCTATCACCCGATTCCTGTCAGTTTGTTGTTTACCCAATTTGAATCAGTACCTCCGCATTTGTTATTCGATCTACCCACCTAGTCTTCAGCACATTTCTCTAGCAATATATTTCAAATGCTTCAATTCTTTCCTTGTCTGAATGTGTTAGTGATGATTACAGTACTCAATGTGGACAATTTTACCATTCAGCTAATTCTTTCATTTCTTTCCCTTAGTCCACATTCTCCTGCTATTTTTGTTTCTCTTTCTTTTCCTACTAATGAATTCCAGTCTCCCATTTCATCTCCTTTAACTATCTCAATAATTTCTTTTATTTCACAGTAGACTGTTTCAATCTCTCTGTCATCTGCAGAGTTAGTTGGCATATATATGGGGTAGACAAATGAAAATGAGACAGACTTTATAACGAGCATGGTGTGGATGTTGGTAACGAAATTAGGTGTGTGTCAATGGAAGTGCCCTCTATAGGGAATCTGAAAGGTACAGTGCACATATTCACCACGTATCATTTCTCTGTTAAACGTGCCTGATGTGAGGTCATCAAGTCGTATGTGCATCCGACTTCACTATGGAGGCCAGGAAAGAGGAACAGCAAGGTGTAGTGCAGTTTTTGACTGTAGAAGTAGTTTCAGGAAGTGAAAATCACACCCAAATTTCTGCAGTGTATGGTGAACACAGTATGCCACATGCAAATGTGGAATAAACAATTTCAAGGAGGTCAAGAGTCATCTAAAGACAACAGTGAGCCAGGAAAGGTTCATTGTGTCCATACTCCTTGTCATTTCTGCAGTGGTTGCTGCCATCAGAAATGACCAATGGTGGAAGGTGGAAGATATTCAGCTCATGTTGGGCATCAGTCATGATACCGCTCATGCCATCATGGCAGAGCACACGCCATCATGACAGAGCAACTGAATTTGAACAGAATGTCTACATCACTATGCCACCAGGAATAGTATCACTGTGAAAAATACTGTTTCCTATCCTCTAATGTTGCAGGAGATGAAACACAGTGTCATCATTTTGAGGCTGAGAGCAACAATGGAAGCACATGGATTCACCCCACTGAAAAAATCCAAAACAGTACACACCAATTCCAAGGAAGTCATGATGAGCTTTCTCTTTGACTGCAACGGACAGAGTACATTGACTTTCCAGAACATGGCACCACAATTAATGCATAGGATACTTCACAAAAATTGAAGTACGCCATCATGTCCAAACACCCAGGAAAGTTGATGAACACCATCATCATTGTGTTGCAGGATAATGCCTGCCCAAATATTGCTATAGATGTTTCACTGTGAAATCTTTACATGTCCTCCATACAATCCTGACCTCTCCCTACATGATTTCCACATTTTTTGGTGTGCTGAAGAATGGAATTTGTGGCCATCAGTTTGCTTCATATGCAGAGTGCACACCTGGGTACAATCGTGGTTCTGCAGACAACCACAAACATTTTTCATGAAGGCATTGACCATCTTGTCTCACAGTGGAATAAATGTATTGACAGTTATGATGATTACTTTTGAAACAATACGCAGTTTACTTACTTTTCTTCCATCTGTCTCATTTTTATGTGACTGCCCCTTATAAACTTGCACTACTATGGTGGGTCTGATTGTTATTAGATCTACTCCTGAACTATTCCTATTTGATCTTGTATTTAGAACCATGTACTCAGCTGACTAGAAGTTATTTTCTACTGGCTACTGCATTTTACTAAATCCCACTATATTTAACATCAGCAATCCAGCTCCCGTTTTAAAATTTCTAATCTACTGGGTGATCAAAAAGTCAGTATAAATTTGAAAACTTAATAAACCACAGAATAATGTAGATAGAGAGGTAAAAATTGACACACATGCTTGGAATGACATGGTGTTTTATTAGGAAAAAAAACCCACACTATATGGCTAGACGCGTGAAAGATCTCTTGCGCGCTCTCATTTGGTGATGATCGTGTGCTCAGCCGCCACTTTCGTCATGCTTGGCCTCCCAGGTCCCCAGACCTCAGTCCGTGCGATTATTGGCTTTTGGGTTACCTGAAGTTGCAAGTGTATCGTGATCGACCGACATCACTAGGGAGGCTGAAAGACAACATCCGACACCAATGCCTCACCATAACTCTGGACATGCTTTACAGTGCTGTTCACAACATTATTCCTCGACTACAGCTATTGTTGAGGAATAATGGTGGACATATTGAGCATTTCCTGTAAAGAACATCATCATTGCTTTGTCTTACTTTGTTATGCTAATTATTGCTATTCTGATCAGATGGAGCACCATCTGTCGGACATTTTTTGGATGTTTGTATTTTTTTTTTATTCTAATAAAACCCCATGTCATTCAAAGCATGTGGGTCAATTTGCACCTCTCTATCTACATTATTCCGTGATTTATTCAGTTTTCAAATTTATACTGACTTATCACCCGGTACCTATATGAATAAGGGATCTAATGTTCCATGCTCTGACATGTAGAACACCAATTTCGTTCTTCCTGATGGCAACATCCTCAAGTAGTCTCCATCCAGAGATACAAATGGGAGACTATTTTACATTCAAACAATGGAAAATCCTTGCTGGAATGTTGGCTCCAGCTGTCAGAGACTGTGGTTAGGTGTGTAAGAGGTGTGTGTGTGTGTGTGTGTGTGTGTGTGTGTGTGAGTGTTTTCGACAAAGGCCTTGTTGGCCAAAAGCTTACTTTCTGACAGTCTTTTTGCTGTGCCTATCTGCGACCCTGTTATATGGTGAGTAATAACTACCTTTTTCTTAATTTTGTTACTATTTTACATTCGGCGTATAATAACCAAAAGATTCAGGGCTGCATGTGCTTGTGAAAAATAATGTCTGTAGTTCCCCCTTGCTTTCAGCCATTCGCAGCACAAATATGACAAGGTCCTGTTGACAAATGTTATAAGACACCACCAGTCAATCATTCAGACTGTTGCTCCTGCTCCTACTGAAAAAGTTGTTGCCATTCTTCAGAAACCACAGTTCAATTTGGCCTTTCCACAGATATCTCTCGGTTGTGGTTGCACCTACAGTACAGCTATTTGTATCATTGAGGCACCCAAGCCATCCCACCTCAAAAAGGATCTCGGTTCGGGGATTGCGGCTGGATATGCAAGTAAATTAAATGTTTTTTTCCAAAAGTACTTTTTACATCAATGACGATCATTTTCTTTCCTTTGACACACCAGTAAATGTTAACAAAAGTCTTGACGACAAAAGTAAATATAAGATACTGAGAAAACTGGAGTGATACACAAATAAATTCTAATTCTCTAATGCAGTCAGGGTGGTGGTCTAACTGTTAACCAAGCGACCTACTTGTTGAGCACCACTTACTGAGTGTTAGAAGGAATTCCTTTTCTCTTCCAGAGGGCAACTGCAAATTAATTATATGAGAAGTGAGTAGGCTGCCAAAGTTTATAATGGCTGTCACTAACAAAGAACAGGACAGCATCTGTGCCTGTAGATGTACACATTTCCTGTAGAGTACCTTAAACAGTTAAGGGCTGAATTGCACTCTAACAAAACCAAGGTTTGGTAGTGGGGGAGGAAGGGCACAGGGTGGGGGAGGCTGGTAAAAGGTAGGATTACAGGTGGTATTGGAAGCACTGATAGGGAAAGAAACACAAATAAACATGGCATAGAGGAACTGGGAGCCAATGACTTCTCTTTGTCTTTTTTGTTTGTTTCTCTGTTTTGCACATAATTAGAACCACACATCGTTCAGTGTTACTTCATTGCATGTTTTATATCCTTACCAAATATAAATTGCATTTCATAAGTAAAAAAAATTAGAAGCTCACGTAACTGCTGCACTCTTATGTAGCCAAAACAATTACTTTTGACATAAATACAGTTTACATACACGAACACAAAATAATCTGTTTAGTTACTGGTGGTATTTTGTAATCAACGGAACATTTTTCATCATGATTGAAGGCCAATGTGGTCACTGGGTCCCTTCCCAATTGAAAACATTCAGAGCATTATGGACAAGACCCTCCAACCAGCTCGGGATTTTGACAATCTAACATGACAATTGGACAGAATTGCATTACTGACTTGTTCAATTTGTGAAGCTCTTTCTCTTGAATAAATCATACAATTTTTCTGGAATTGTAATCATTTATTTGTCTGTACATGTACATCGCATCTACTGATTTCCATCCCATTTGGATAATTCCTACGCGGTGCGTCCTTTTTTTATCTTAAGAGTGTACACATGTACCAAGGTATATGTATATGTGGATGAATGTCTGAATTTTTCTACATCTGTAGACATACAGAACTTTTTGATGACTGCTGTAAATTTATTTTAATATTTAATCTCTACTTAGAGAATGATTAACAATTATGTTAACACACACACACTTTCTACATGTTACCCAGTTTGTAACAACCGTACAAGAAAACAGGACATGAGGATGAAATGTATTCTGTAAATCAGCAGTCATCAAACTGCAGCCCACAAGCCGCATGTGGCCCAAATCAAGTACTCATGTGGCCCACAGTTCTCATCCATATTTTATTATAATACTAGTGACCCACCCTAACTCTGCATGGGTAGCATGAAGTAAGTGTGGCCAGGCAACTTGTCTGACAAAGCAGTAATTTTGTTTACGGGGCGTCGTGTAGAGTTATGATTAAAATTCAGAGAACAATATAAGGTAACTAAACATCAACATTTCATATAAATTAAATGATTGAAGCAGCTCATGCCATTTGCCAGTATAAGGCAGCTGCTGAAGGAGTCAGAGGACTGTCAGACTGCAATCCACTAAAAATGAGCAGGGCAGTCGCACCAGTCTGCTCTCTCTCTCTCTCTCTCTCTCTCTCTCTCTCTCTGTGTGTGTGTGTGTGTGTGTGTGTGTGTGTGTGTGTGTGTGTGTGTGTGTGTGTGTGTGTGTGTGAGAGAGAGAGAGAGAGAGAGAGAGAGAGAGAGAGAGAGAGAGAGAGTGAGTTCTTGTTATAATAATAATAATTTTATGTGGCCCTATGTTCTGGTGCAAGTCTTTCAACTAAACTACACTATGGCGACTTCTTATGTCTCCCTTACCAGTTATCTAACCTGGAAAAGGTGACCCACAATTTTTCTTCTGGCAATTTAATTCCATGACCTTTTAGTTTTCAGACATGCGCTAGACCACCAGGCCTAACTCAGATTCTGCTTAAGCTTTGCTGCTGTCTGGAGTTCCGGTGGCTGTACTGTTAGATGGCATTATTTTATCTAGCAACTAGTATTAAGATCATGTAGCTTTCCTTCTCACTGACAAAAATATTCACAGCTGCAGTAATATTTTAAAATGTTTGGTTGGTTGGTTAATATGGCCATGAGCTAAGTAAGTTAGCTGTTTACCTCTGAGGCAGAGGCATAAGTAGTGTGCCCACTGCAGTGTTAGAGGATGTGAGTGGTCGAATGTTTTACTGTTTGTCTTCAAGTTACAACTACCCACGGGCATGCACGACATACACTGATCAACTGCTGTGATATAAATTTTGACACAGATGTTACATACTTATGTATGCGCGTTAGAGAGATGGTCATCTTCAAATGCAGTCTTATTTGTAGCAAGGAACATTAAATTAATTACGGCTGTTCTAATACAATGTAGTGTGTAGGAGAAAACTGACATTAAATGTCATTTGCACCCACAGTAAAACCAACAACACTTGACAACACAGCTGTAAGATCACTGAGGGTGGTAGCAATATGAAATAGAGAACAATCAACACAAAGTTTCCGAGTGGTGACTACTTTTAACTATTGGTACTTGCCCGGCAGTGTACTTCTCGCACCAGTATTACAGCAAGTCTATGGGGGCTCATGAAGACACTAATTTATGTAGATTACCAATTAATAACAAGGATGGCACATATGTGGTATGAGGTTCCATCCTGCAGTGTCAGTATTGGCTCTTGAGCAAAAAAGTTTAATGATCACTGCTCTAAATGGTGATTAATTATTAAAATAAATTTACAATAGCCTTTGAATTAATTATAGAAATGAATGATAAGCTACACAACTTGCTATTAGCTACTAAACACTGGCTGCCATGACCAAAAGGATACACAAACAAAGCACTTTTCGTTCGCAAGAACATAATACTGATGTTGCTTTGTGCTCAGTTTTTGGTTGACGGAGCACATAAGTTTTCTCATGTTGAAGATGGAATGAACAAGAATATAACCATTTTGTTTGAACTGGACATTCTTTGTATACTTTCCATCGGAAGTGTGGACTACAGCATTGACATTCTTCCAGATATCACTCTTCCTCTAATGGAGGACATTTACAATTTCATCACTTAATATTCATCTTACAACCTCCACAGACTCACGAAATGCAGCTTTGTTAAAGGCCATCTGATCCTGACAATTGGTCCTTTCACCTAGTCAGTGCACAGCATGATTGTGCACTCAACCTCTGTAAGCAGTCATTACTAACCTCACTCCGGCACGCTTCAGTGAGAGAGAAGAGTTGACGAGTAGGGAGTGACTGCAGCACACTGCTCTCACACTCATCATATTTGCAGAACTACAGCAGGAAGGAAGCTTTTATAGCACTGACAGAACAACGGCATCTTGATCTCTGTATGCAACCCTCAACATTAGACTCGTACTCGCTCCATTTCTGATCTCTAGGACTTACCTTCAGGAGGCAGAATTCCAGTACTATAGTCAAAAAAGTAAGTTCAAGTAAGAAAACACTATTCCTTGCTTCCAAAAATAATAGTTGAGAACTGAGGAAGGACCTGATAGATCTGAATAATAGGATTAGTTTTAAATGTGTCTGTTAACAGTACTGGAATTTTATCTCCTAAAAGTAAGCACTGTCTGGCCATTCTGGCTCCAAACATATGATGCATCTGTTTTGTAATACACATAGACTCCAATATACAAGGGCTATCCACAAAGTACATTACGTTTTGGAATTAAAAATAAATAAAGTATTGGAAAATCTTTTTTTTATATGCAGATGAAAGCCACACTTAAATACTACTTTTCTACATAGTTGCCATTTAAATTAAGGCACTTATCGTAGTGATGGACGAGCTTGGAAATTCCTTCATCGTAAAATTCGGCCGCCTGCGCCTTCAACCAAGTGGTTAATCAGTAACCCGGTAGAAATACGATTTTTGTGGATTTCCTGGAAAGAGGCACTACAATAAACTCTCAAAGGCATTGCCAAACTCTGCACAACCTCAGAAGAGCAATACAAAACAAGCGCAGGGGAAAGTTGGGCTCAAAGTTCTTGCTGATTCACGACAACGCCCGGGCCCACACGGCAAATGCCACTCGCGAAGTTCTGTAATCTTTTAAGTGGGAGTTGTTTCCTCATCCGCCGTACAGTCCCGACCTGGCACCGAGCGACTTCCACTTATTCCCAGCAATGAAGAAGTGGTTGGCTATGCAGCGTTTTGATGACAACACACAGCTTCAAGAAGAGGTAACTACGTGGTTGAAGGTGCAGGCGGCCGAATTTTACGACAAAGAAATTTCCAAGCTCGTCCATCGCTACAATAAGTGCCTTAATTTAAATGGCAACTATGTAGAAAAGTAGTATTGAAGTGTGGCTTTCATCTATATATAATAAAACAAATTTCCAATACTTTATTTATTTTTAATTCCAAAACGTAATGTACTTTGTGGATAGCCCTCGTATTGTACTATTAAATGAAGACATGGTTCGGCTGAGGTTATTGCTTTATGTTACAGCCCCAGAAGAAACACCTTCATTTGACCACTATTTGATGGCTGTGAACACAATTATGGAGAAAATTATTGTAGTACTATTTGGAGCAGGAATAACTAGAAAGTAATGCCATCCATTTTCATCCTATTACTTTATCCTCACATAGACAGCAAGAAAAATAATTGTCAATTTTCTCCCATTTGAATCTCTCTTTGCAGAATGATGTACAATTTCGTATTAAAATTTCTGAGGGAAAAACTTGGTTAAAACAATATGTTAAACTGACAATCCTATTTGATTCTCTCATTATCTTCTACAATAAACCATCTGAATGCGAGTGAGGGTTTCAGAAATGAAACTCAACAGACTGGTCATGTCTGTCCTGGAAGTTATATTCATGAACTGAAAAGATTCTGAGATATCACCGCCCTTCATTAATAAAATCTAATACTTATCACTGTCCTACAACACTGTGAGAAATTTGTGTAAAGAAGTATACTCAATTGAGCCACTGAACTAGAGCAGATACTAACTAAATAACATTTGTAAAGTTATAAAGAGGAAAAGTCATTCACAAATTTCATAGGCCTTTATGACCAGTTTTCATTCCAAGTCACTAGGAACCACTAATCAAAACTGAGATCTGACAGTAAATTCTTCCATTACAATAATATTCCAGCATACTTGTCGTTAAGTCTGCACTAACAATTTAGCTACTGGTAAGTTCCAAAATTATTGTCCACTAAGCCTTAATCCCAAATTCCAATCCTTTGTAACTGTGTTTGCTTTCACATTTTCAGACTCAAATGGAAGAACAACAATTTTACCCAGATGAAGAGCTGAAGTGTGGAGTGACTAATGTGCCTTGTTGACAGAAGACATTTGGGAAAAATTATTTTGCTCAAGTAATTATAAAGGACTAGCAAACCAGGCAATGTTTCACAATTGCTAAATATGTAGGCAATTGGATATATGTACTAAACTCCTTCTACTTTCTCCTCCTCTCCCCCCCCCCCCCCCCCTCCCCCCATCCATCTTCTCTTCTCTCATCTGTCTGACCTCGAGCTACGTTTTCTGTTATTGTAAACAAGACTGCGAAATTGTGATGGGAACTGAATTCACTTAAAATAAGTACGCAAATCAGTTAGGATCATTTATAGTTACGGGCGATTCAGATTCCCTAGTAGTACTCTAATCATAAACTGATAAACCATAAATATAACTATCCTTTTTTTCTGCAAAATTAATGTCAAACAAGGGAACAAAAAAAATCTCATTGTTGTGTGTGCAAGTTTTATATAGAATTGTACAAGGGGAAAGAATATATATGGGAGAAATAATTTTTCTAATGGTTTTCCATGCCCTGCTACTGCAGTTAAAACTAACTACGAGAAAGAAAACAAAATCGCACATTTTCACAGCATAGCATTTTCTTTCTACCAGTAAGTTTTAATAGCAAACCTGTACATTGTCATTAAAAATAAATAAATATATTTCCAATGTCCGTCTGAATATTTATTAGTGTACTGTGGAAAATTCTGAAGCAAATCAGCAAAGAACTTTTGAAATTTTCACTAACAACACTTCCCTTTTATATATTGCACATATTAAAATACATATAGCCCATGTCCATTTGAACGTTTATTAGAGCATCATGTAAAAATCTGAAGTAAATCAGTCAAGTACTTTTCGAGATTATTGGTAACAACATTAAATGACGACTTGTTTTTATATGGTACGAAGATAGTTTGAAAAGTTCTCGGATCAGAATAGAAAAAAAGTACTTACATCACTGAAACTTTTTTATTTTTCAATGTAGTCTCCTTGCTGATAAATGCACTTGGTCCAACGATATTCCAGTGCCTTGATCCCATCTTGAAAATGAGTTTCCTCCAGGCCTGCAAAATAGTTGTCAACTCCGGCTATCAATCCTTCGTTTGAAAGGAATCTTTGTCCACCAAGAAAAATTTTCAGTTTTGGGAAGAGATGGAAGCCTGAGAGAGCCATATCAGGTGAATAAGGCAGGTGTTGCAACAATTCATTCCTTAGTTTGTGTAATTTTGCCACGGCGACGACACACACGTGCAGGCGCGCGTCAAGAGGCACAGCACCCATCTTCCAGATAATTTTTTCATTTTTAATTATGCTGTTAAAATGTGATATATCCCTTCAGATGACATCTGGAAAGTGTGAGCAATTTCATGCTCTTTCAATCGGCAATCCCCCGCAACCATTTTGTGCACTTTTGAAATGGTTTCTGGAGTAGTGACACATCTTGGCTGACCACTACGTGTATCATCATCTAAGCTCTCCCGACCAAATTTAAATTCATTTGTCCGCATGGCAACAGTTGAATATGAAGGAGCAGAGTCCCCCAGAATATTCTGGAAATCGGCACGAATGTCCTTCGCTTTAATACCTTTCTTTACAAAGTACTTAATCACAGCTCGAATCTCGATTTTTTCCATTTTCACAAATCACTATATGTGTACAACAATAGAGCCACGTCACCACCACAACTCTCTTCCAAGAGCACTGACATGGCACATATTTACAGGCAACAGTCCAATGACTATCATGTGAACAACTCATTGCGCTAGCGCTGATCTCTCGAGGTGATTCTGAGAACTTTTCAAACCACCCTTGTGGTATAGATGACGAGAAACAATGAGTGAAGAGAAAAATATTCTGAAATAACATGTGAATTTTGTTTATTTATAGAAGTACTTGTGTTCCAGAGGACCAGAACAGCTTCATCTACACTCCTGGAAATGGAAAAAAGAACACATTGACACCGGTGTGTCAGACCCACCATACTTGCTCTGGACACTGCGAGAGGGCTGTACAAGCAATGATCACACGCACGGCACAGCGGACACACCAGGAACCGCGGTGTTGGCCGTCGAATGGCGCTAGCTGCGCAGCATTTGTGCACCGCCGCCGTCAGTGTCAGCCAGTTTGCCGTGGCATACGGAGCTCCATCGCAGTCTTTAACACTGGTAGCATGCCGCGACAGCGTGGACGTGAACCGTATGTGCAGTTGACGGACTTTGAGCGAGGGCGTATAGTGGGCATGCGGGAGGCCGGGTGGACGCACCGCCGAATTGCTCAACACGTGGGGCGTGAGGTCTCCACAGTACATCGATGTTGTCGCCAGTGGTTGGCGGAAGGTGCACGTGCCCGTCGACCTGGGACCGGACCGCAGCGATGCACGGATGCACGCCAAGACCGTAGGATCCTACACAGTGCCGTAGGGGACCGCTCCGCCACTTCCCAGCAAATTAGGGACACTGTTGCTCCTGGGGTATCGGCGAGGACCATTCGCAACCGTCTCCATGAAGCTGGGCTACGGTCCCACACACCGTTAGGCCGTCTTCCGCTCACGCCCCAACATCGTGCAGCCCGCCTCCAGTGGTGTCGCGACAGGCGTGAATGGAGGGACGAATGGAGACGTGTCGTCTTCAGCGATGAGAGTCGCTTCTGCCTTGGTGCCAATGATGGTCGTATGCGTGTTTGGCGCCGTGCAGGTGAGCGCCACAATCAGGACTGCATACGACCGAGGCACACAGGGCCAACACCCAGCATCATGGTGTGGGGAGCGATCTCCTACACTGGCCGTACACCACTGGTGATCGTCGAGGGGACACTGAATAGTGCACGGTACATCCAAACCGTCATCGAACCCATCGTTCTACCATTCCTAGACCGGCAAGGGAACTTGCTGTTCCAACAGGACAATGCACGTCCGCATGTATCCCGTGCCACCCAACGTGCTCTAGAAGGTGTAAGTCAACTACCCTGGCCAGCAAGATCTCCGGATCTGTCCCCCATTGAGCATGTTTGGGACTGGATGAAGCGTCGTCTCACGCGGTCTGCACGTCCAGCACGAACACTGGTCCAACTGAGGCGCCAGGTGGAAATGGCATGGCAAGCCGTTCCACAGGACTACATCCAGCATCTCTACGATCGTCTCCATGGGAGAATAGCAGCCTGCATTGCTGCGAAAGGTGGATATACACTGTACTAGTGCCGACATTGTGCATGCTCTGTTGCCTGTGTCTATGTGCCTGTGGTTCTGTCAGTGTGATCATGTGATGTATCTGACCCCAGGAAAGTGTCAATAAAGTTTCCCCTTCCTGGGACAATGAATTCACGGTGTTCTTATTTCAATTTCCAGGAGTGTATTACACTCTTAAGAGTGAAACAATACTGCCACTAACTCATACAACACAAACCATCCACATTGTAAATAGTGTAAATTTTCGCAACTTCTGTTGAACATGTTTACAGTAAGAACGAATTTTCAAAGTAGTCAAGAATCAAGTAAATTATTGTCATCATCATAAAATATTAACTACACGGCAATAATTGGTATCTCTGTCTTAGATAAAAACTACTTATCATGGTCAAAATATATGATAGCATTAACAAACAATTACACACAGTTATAATTTATTATATATATATATATATATATATATATATATATATATATATATATATATATATATATATAATAATATGACAACCAAAATATCGTTGATAGTTACCTTACACTTTTTCTTTCTTGACTTGTACCACTTCCTCCTGCTGCCCTCCACGATACAATTTGAGCAATTCTAGGGCCTCTTGAGCCTGCCGTTTCTCTGATAAGAATCTTCCACTTGCTTCCTTCAGTTGCACCAAAAATATTTCACTAGAAAAGTCAATATTTCATTATAAATATAGCTATATAGTTTCAGCAAGCAGGTAACATTTATACTTAACAAAAAAACAGATCAACATTAAGACGTTGTATGAGTCAGTATAAACCAGAATGCAACTTCACATAACACACTAAAATATTTAAAAGCCCATAAGGGTCTGTACAGCACAGCAGGTTGTGCAAATTCTCAGAGCTTCACAATTACATGTGGTGGGGCACATTTTCGTTGTTACAACATATCAGGACAGAGTTACTTTCACAACATATACAGAACAAAAAGGAAGGCAAGTAAGTGGTGCCATATTGTGCACCAAGCTGCTTCACGTCAGCACCTGCCATCCAGGAACAAATACGGGAATACCTGCAACATTCTGTGTCAGCCTGCACCACTGATTTGAGACTAGCAGCAGCTGGACTATGGAATTACTGCCCTATGTGTAGGCTGCCATAACACCACAACAGAAACACCTGCATTTGGGGTAATGCTGTGACCAGGAGGCACGGACTGCTGATGAATGGCATCACATTATGTTCGGCGATGAATCGCGGTTTTGAAAATATGATGGAGACCTGTGGAGAGGTCCCGTTCTTCCAATGTTATGGAGAGGCACAGTGATATTACTCCTGGTGTCATGGTATGGGGGAGCATCAGGTATGACTTCTGGTCATGGCTGGTAGTGATTGAGGGAACTCTGAGGGCACAACAATGTGTCACGGACATCCCACATCCTCGTGAGCTAAGTCTCATGTGACAGTATTAGATCCCCAGATGTGTTCCTGACAGAACGTGTGTGGGACCAGCTCAGGCATCAGCTCTGTCCCAGCACCAGTATCCAGAATATCAAGGAACAGTTACAACACTTACGCTTCAGAAGAGGATAAAATCGGTGCATGCATTCAGGCCAGAGGGGGTGCAACTCCATACTGATAAATGGGCTCATACTGCTATATTCTTTGTAACTTTGACTTAATTTGTAATTACTGAAATAACATCACACATGCTCTCAACACTTGAAGTTTCATTTTGTTTTCTCCTCCCCTTCTGGGTGCTGCTTCTGTCAGGCAGTGTATGTGGATGTATATGTACTAAGTAATATACTTTGAAACACTGAGCGGATACCTATCAATTATTGTGATACAATAAGTTTTGTGTGCTTTGTCACATTTGGTTCTTGGGGCACAATACATTATCAAACTCTCTGAATGACTAACATAAAAAATCGAAATTCTGGATGCTTGCTCCCGCCTGGACAAATTTCTGTCCATAAAGCCTGACTCTAGTGAGGGTTGGCTGATCTTCTGGACATGTTAACCATCTGACAACATCCAAGAGGTGTGTGTAACTTATAGGGTTCTATTGACACAAAAAGCATGACTCATAATTGATTAACAGTTTCAATAGAGGAAGAACAGACGGCCTTACTGGAATCAACGTAACTTAGCAATCATATGTGAATCAATTGTTTAGCAGTTTTCAAGTCGTGTAGATAAGCCAAACATTGGATCAGAGTTTGCAGTTTGTCTGGATGGGCATGAGAAACAAAAATTCTGAAGATCACTCAAAATGTTCTTAACTTGAACATGATTTTTCTATCTTTTATTAGCTGATTATTGCTACATGTGATGAAGCTATAAATGTTTATCGACAGATTTGTCAGGTAAGGGTTGTTACAATGCTTTACTCTGCTGGTGCTGTACAAAAAGCAGAGGGGTGTTTAGCAGTAATGAGAACATATTTTTAAAACATTTGTTGTAAAGGTTACAGTAACATAACATAACGTTACATGGTATTTCTTACTATTGCAAAATCACACTGTAAAATTCTATGTAAGTACTGCCAATGACCCTAATATGACATATCAAAATAAAAAAAGAGAACAGAAAGAACATATATGCACTACCAAAGTAAAAAAGAAAAATGAGATTTTTAATGAAATAGTAGGACCACATCCACAATTCTTTAAAGAATCGAACTCCCATGTATAAACCAGCTTCAAATGTCTGAGTGCTGTGAATTATATGCATTGAGACATAGGTACAGTTTATAACTTTAATACTTGACTTATTGTGTTTCATCTTTAAGTGGACACAGACAGAAGGCTGCTAATACTTTGTGTGTTCTGTCAGGACTGAGCACACATAAATGCTTACACACTTTGCAAAAGCATTGTCGCAATTTGCAACAACAAAGTGAATGTTATCTCAAAGATTACGTTTGGTCATAAGGCTAATTTTGTGACAAAGATCTTTCAGTGTGATCTTGTATCAAGAAAATAATACATGGTACAATGACTTTACACATAATGAGTTGCGTATAAAAAAAAATGTGAAGTATGTCATTTTCATTGGGAACAGGAACATGTATTTTTTGTAACAGAGAGAAATGGCACATGTATTTGTTTTATGTATCAAATTACTATTGCTTTCCTGAAAAATACAAACACTGAGAGACATTTCAAAACTGTACACCTAAGTGAGAAGGTTGAGTGTCTTTTATACTGTAAACTGAGGAAAAAAAAATCAAGCAAAATCTGTTCACAAAATCAGTAGACAAAAGTGTTGCTGCCACTCTTGTTTCTTATTGTGTTTCAAATGTATTGGAGAGGAGGAGGAAACACTCTGAAGGGGAATTCGTAAAAGATGCAATTTGAGAAGTAGCTGATGCATTGTTTCAGAATTTCAAAAACAAGTCTGAAATAGTGGCTGCTATTGAATCCCTCCAACTTTAATCAAGAACAGCCACAAGAGAAGCCGAAACAACTGAAAACAGATTTGGATGAGTGTTGCTACTTTTCAATGCAATAATACGAGCCCAATGATGCAACATGCACAGCTCAGTTATCAGTTTTTCTAAGTATTTCATCCTAGCTGACAAAACATCTATCAACTAACTTGTAAGAGCACCAAAGATGGAGCTCTAGTCATAAGAGTTTCTAAAAAAAAGTTTTTTTTATATCACTGTATATCACACCATCAGTCTCTGTGTGGAAAGTTTTTAAATTTGAATGAAACTATGAAAACTGTCGTGAATATGGTCAACAAAATTACGTCTCATTGTCTTTTGCCAGCTATCACATTGTTTTTCAAAAACTAGATGATAATTGTTTCAGTATCACAAAGATTGCTGCTCCCCCCAGGATTTTCCATTGTTTAAAGATAATATTTTGTTTGCTTATATTGATAATCCTCTCTGCTTTCTTAACTGACCTAAAAGGAACACTTAATGGACTAAACTTGAAATTTCACGGTAATGACAAACATATTGCTGATATGATATCTGAAGTAACTTCTTTTACAGATAAATTGAGTTTATGGGAGTGCTGCCTCAAGTGAGGTTAATTAACACACTTTCCAACTCTGAAGAAGCAAACAGAAGAGAATAAGATACTTAATGATAGTCAATGTCATGTACCAATGACATCCAATTTAGGGACGATTTCAATGGCTGGTTTTCAGATTTCAGAAAGATATCAGTGATAACCCAATTTCTATCTTTCCCTTGGGCTAGCCTTGAACTTCTGGATAATCTTCTTCCATTGAAAATGTTTTTGATGTAGATAGGTTAGCTGGTGAACTTGAAATAATACCTTTAAAAAATGACTTTTATCTTGAAAGTGTTGCAGAACACAAAAACTGTTGGCCTATTTCCTCATAAGTACTCTATATCAATTAATGCTGCATGTATGACAAATGCCTTATTTGCTTCTGCTTACCTTTGTGTATCATTATTTCCAAATATGAATTTTATTAAAAATAAGCACAAAACATGGCTGGCTGATGAACACCTGAACTACTGTATTCAAATAAGTGTAAAATGTTATACACAAAATAGTAAGGACATTGTTATCTCAAGTTTCACATTAAATGTAAGATAATTCTTCTGTTAAGAATATAGTTGAAAAGTATAATGAAATAAAATTCTTACACTTTGAACAAGTAGTGAAAATGTAAAACTTTTATTGTTAAATAGTTGTTTTATAATATCCAAAAATTAAAAATGTAGCAATTATTTTATTTTTATAAGAAGTAGTGCACTTTGATATGTTAAGATGGAATAGTAGAATGCGATGGATTTGTGGTTCTCTACCCCTGCCATGATTGTACCTCTTAATGTGAAGTTGTGACAGCATTTTACATTTTTAAACTTGGTCAATACTTACATAAAATACTGAAAATAAAATTATTCTTACCCCATGGAAGTTGTTACATGGGCAACCTGAAACTGGAACCAGGTGACCATTTAAGAGGAGTTCCAAACTAGTAGCAAAATGCACTGGTTAGCTTATTTCTTTCACTGTACCAATGGGAACTCCAGAATGGAATATAATACACATATGAGGACAGATCACTGCTAACTAAACGGAAGAGCTACTGATCAGTGGACAAGCACAGAGAAAGATTGATGAACTGATTAGTTTTCAGACCTTGAATTATAGTCCTTTAAATGTGGCTGTGTGCTGATTAGCATCTCTTCTGTTTGGTGAATAGCTATCTGTCCTCAAATACTCATTAAAGATGTGTTTCCATTACAAATCATAATTATGAATTGTAAGCATGCAATGTCACAACAAAATTTCTTTTAGAGAGTACTGATAAGAAACTTTGGAACCTTGTGAACTTCGGATAATTTTAGTAATTTATATAGGCACTTGAGTAAAAGATGGACTATGCAATTTCTTTTCCATTGTTGAGTTCTGCATTGCTTCTTGTAGCCAACATAAAGATATATCATAGGAAACGAGCTGTCTCCTGGGGTGCCTCTTTCTCTGCCTCCTTTTGGACTTATCTGGTACGTCTAAGAAGTGAGATTTCTTTGTTCAGTTACGTAATGGGCCATGACCATTGAATGTTGCACATTTTGGACTGTAATTTTGGAGTTTCATACCTATTGATTCTGGAGACTATAAAAGTAAATCAAAAAATACAACAGTGGTTACAGATTTGTGAGTTTTAACATAAAATTAATGTGTACTGCTATATGGGGGTAATTGTGTACAGCCCAGCAAAAAGCCACAGTGATACTAAGATATCTGAAACTATGTTAATGACAAGGGGCAGCAACGAATAATTCTCATCTACACTGTGCAGTCACATTGATGTGACCACCTGTCAAAAGTCTGAATATCCACCTTTTGCAGCATGGGTCACTGCAAAATGTGCAGGAAGAGAGTCAATGAGGTTCTGGAAGGTACTGACAGGGACGTGGAGCCATGCCAGCTCTAGTGCCATGGCCAACTACACTAGGATTCTCAGTTGAGGATCCGTGGCATGAACAGCGTGATCGGGGTGGTCCCACAGGTTTTTGATTGAGTTTAAATCCAGGGAGATTGATGGCAGTAAACTCATCCAGGTGTTGTTTGAACCATGCACGAACACTGTGAGCTGTGTGACATGTTGCACTGTCCTGCTGGTATATACCATTGTGCCGAGGAAAAACATACTGCATGTAAGGGTGGACATGGTCTCCGAGGATAGATGCATATTAGTGTTAATCCACTGTGCCTTCCAGAATGACAAGATCATCCAGCTAATGCCACAGAAACATTTGGCTGACTGTAACTCTCCGTCCTCCAGCTTGGACCCTTCTGACGATTGTTACAGAGTGTTTGCTTTCAGACATTTCACGCCGTACACACTAACGGCAATCTGTCATCTTAAAAATGCCACCTGTCACCATTCAGTGGACGTCCACATGTGGTATATGCATGCAAATTAAAGCCTTTGTCAGTGATGAACAGTTGTCAGCACAGTTGCATGAACCACGCACCTGCTGTGTAGGCCCATATGCAACAACATTCACTGAAAGTCATTGAGGAGACAATGTTGGTAGGCCCTTGGTTCATTCATCTGGGCAGTCAGTTGCTCAACAGTTGCATGCCTATTTGCCCACACACATTTCCACAGCCATCATTCACACCTGTCATTTATGGCCCGTGGTGCATCACAGCTGCATTGGTGCCAGTTTTGGATAGCGCCATTTGCCGTGCATGGAACACTTTAAGCATGGTGACACCCAAACAGTTTTCACCCTTGGCTGAAAGCCAATGATCATTCTCTTTTGAATGTCAGATAAATCACACTGTTTCTGTATTATGACAATGGCTGCACTGTTTTTCACATTCCCCAGACACGCTTCATACACCCTCCACTGCTAGTGCTGCCATCTGCTGTCTGTGAGTGGTTACTGCATGTTGATGTTGAACATATGTGGTAGTCACATAAAATGTTACTGGATCATGCAGTTTTTAGAAGTGTAGAGAAATTGATGCTTTCATGAATAATTTTGCTATTTCTGTTTCAAATCCAAACTTGTCCAGTCATAAATACAGGAATGACCGTACTATTAATGTGGATGCTCAAGACATAAATATAGCTCACAGGTGATTTTAAGCTTTGGGAAATGTGAATACACAGAACAATTTTGTTCTGTTCAGAGAAGGGAAGTGGCATGCCATAAGAGCTCATATGAGAGACTAAATAAAAATTTAAAAAGGGAAAATCTACTATTACTAACTCACTCTTACAAGATTTATAGCTGACTTGAGCCGCTGTTTCAATGAAAAGTGTACAACTTCAGACCAATATTCATTTGTTTCTAGTCACTACCAATCTTTGCTGTCAATAATGTGTGTGAGGTCTTCACTGAAGGTATTAACAAATTTAAAGCATTTCACATTCACTTACATATAACATTTCTCTGATTTCTAGCTCAATGTGTTATGTCCACTTTTGTTTACAAATATGTAGACAAGTCGAACACATTGTCATCTACTATAACTGTGCGCACACAAGAATGCGGGTGTTGGGACAATGAGCAGGGGCAAGGAGCACTGCAACACATTATGCTCCAGCCGTAGCATCATTCCCTTGTGCCTGCAGCACGTGCATCATGGTGTGTGTAGAATATTCAGCATCAATTTTCATGTTGGTTTAGCTACAGTGAGCATTCATTATGGGCAATATAAAGCAGACACAACATGGATTACGTTAAGAAGTGACAGTGATAGTTTTCCTAGCACACAAATTCCGCTAGGCACAGTCAGAAGAAAAAATAGTGGCTGTGTGCAGCTATGTTGCCAGTTACCATGGTAGGCAATGGCTGGAATGTTAGGTGTGGGATAGAGACAGAGAGGACACTGGCAATACCGCAAAGTATTATCTGTCTCTCTCTGCACAGAACTCTCTGGGCTGGCACTGTCTCATGTGTGCTCCACTATAACTGCCATTGACATACTTTGATTAAAATTACTTTGTGACTGATGTTTCAATGAGTCAAGTAGTACGGGCTGGGTGTCAGCCAATCACAGTTGTTTCTTGGGCTCCCCATGCTTGCCCTGATGCCTGTTCTGTGGAGAACCTGTCAGGTGACGCAGCCAGGCAGCGCAGGTCACAAGGCAGGAACGGAGGGGATGGAGCACCAAATATGCAGTGATTTTTGCATGTTCGGTTGAGCCACTTTCAAAATACTTTTGTGCAAATAAGACAAAACTATATCTACAGCTGAAGATAGCACTTTGTAAACACTTTAGTCTCTGCACTAAAAAAAATGAAAAGAATAATGTCAGATTTACAGTTTTTAGCAAGTGACCATAAATTAACTACTTGGTTAAAAACTTCAATTCTTTTGCATCTTACAGTCTCATATCATAGCTTGCCTTTAGTGGTTGTAGTTATTACAATGTTCCGAAATTAAAAAAATAATGGCTCATGTTATTACTGTTATTCGTCTATAAAATGTAATTACGGTATCTTACGCATCACCATATCTACAGCAGCTGTGGCCACCTCAATAAGTGGACTACTTTTTTTTTTTTTTTTTTTTTTTTGTGCATGTGCAACCATCAGTCACATGAGCACATGGCATGTTGTTTATGAGCCAGCAACTTCACTCCTGACCAGTTATTTGTCAAACACAAAAGTAATTTTATTCCGAGTATGAGTTGGGTCCACTGAAAAATGTGTCAGCATGACCAAGACAATTCAATGGAGCTATTCCAATCAGCCACCACACAGGAACTCTTCTTAGAGTGAACAAATCATACATATATCCTCACAATGCATTCAAAAGAAGGTGATGATGTGGCATGCAAGTCAGTCTTCATGCAAGTGTTACAAATCAATAGCTGTCAGCTAGACGGTCTTCTCAAAACTTCGGTTGATGGAATAGCAAAATTAAATGGGATTGGCAAACACAACTTTTATAAGAACACTGATAGATAAACTACTAAAGGATGTATAGTTTTGTTTCTCACATAGTTGAGTCATTACTTTAGAAGACAGCACATGGTTGAAAACTAAACAAAATATATTACTTCCAAATTAAACATAAAAAATATAAATGACATGAATTTTGCATTTTGCAAGAAAAGAGGGTTGCAACCCATTATGGAATGTTATTTGGCACAAAGGGCTTGCCTCTAAAGAGGACCAGATGAAATTAGATCATGTATAATTCAATACTGTAGTGAGACACTGAATGATCCCATGAAGTATATTGTAACACATTCCAACAGTTGTGGTGTACAAAACAAGTCTTTGACAGTTGCTACTGTCCAAGGCTATCTTGTTAACAAAAGGGTACGTAGTTTCTGGCAACGCTGTATGAGAACATGTCATAGTTTTCAATCAAATGAAGTGGACTTTGCTGTCATTGAGAAAATGCACAACAATTGTGAGACAGTTGAAACTGATTTATACGGAACTCTGTTCTGCATAATTCTTATTTATACATAAAGTTTTGTTGGTCACAGCAAAATATTATGAAAAAAGTGTTAATCGAGCCTCACATATATGTAATACATTTTTATGTAATTCACTGTTATATGTGACAAATTCCAATGAAATAAATTGAGTTCTGTGTACATGTAATGAGCATTGTTGTTTGAATAGAAGCCCCGTGATATTTTCCTTAAGTTTGTTGACATGTGCAAGTACAGCAAACGGGTAGCGCTGAGGACACAAGGGACAAAGACATGGTTAACCAGAGCTGGCAGCATGGAAAAAAAAAGATACACTCCTGACAGTGTTGTTTTCAACATGAGAATTTATTTCATGGTATCAACCGAGAAATTAAAAGTTGCCAGCTGACACTTATTGTTGAACAGTAGCTCTATCTTTCAGTCACTTTTGATCACCCATGGAGTACAGAAAAAGGAAAAGTTACACACTAGATCAGAAAGTAAAATTCATATCAGAGGTGGATGCTAACCCACACAAAATAAAATCTGAAATTTCTTCCAACTTAGAAATTGCCTATGCCACACTATGTATGTTCATCAGCAAAAGAAAAAGTATTTTGAATGAGTTTTAAAAATTGGGTGCAAAATCAACCAAATGCAGCTGTCAGCACAAAGCGAGACATGCAGATATGGACAAGGCACTTTTTACATAGTTCCAGCAAAAGCAAACACCATAAATGTAACTAGAAGTATGAACTTCACTGCTGATTTCACGGCTTCATCAGGATAGTTACAAGGATTTAAAGATTGTCGTGGAATCGTAGGGAGAACAATTTCTGGCAAATGAAAAGCTGTGGATGACATCATGGTGCAACACTGGATTGATAAGGTTCTGTCAGGTATCTTAAGGGTTTCTCAATCTCAAAACTTCAACAAATGTGATGAAACAGGTCTATTCTTAAGTCTGGTTCCTAGTAAAACATTAGCTGAAAATGGTGACTCATGCCACAGAGGGAAGAAAAGTAAAATTTGTGCGACAGTCCCTCTCACCACAAATGCCGATGAATCTGACAAAGTTTGCCCACTTGTGATAGTAAACTCTAAGAATCCGAGGTGTTTCAAAGGTGTAAAGACGAAACCTATGGAAGAATACAACAAAAATTCTTCGATGACTATCGTTATAATGGAACAATGGTTTAAAAAAACTGGAATTAGAGTGAAAAAGGAAAAGAAAAAAAAGAAAGAATATACTTCTTCTTATGGATCGATGTGCAGCACAAACACTCCAAGTAATTTTGGAAAATGTTCAAGTGCAATTTTTCCCTCCAATCTGTACCAGTGTTCTACAGCCACTTGATTTGGGCATTATTGCAAATCTCATATTGCATTACAGAAAAAACTGGTTCAACATTTGATAGGACTGACTGTTCAACATTTGATAGCATTGACTGATGCAGGAAATGGAAATCTCTCCATAAACTTACTACATGCTATGGAATTTATTTTGACTGCCTGGTGGCTGGTGTCATCCTCCACAAGAGCCACAACAGTTGTTTCCCTATAGCTGGTGCCTGGCTAGGAGAGGCTGCCGCTGATGATGATGGTGAAGTCACGTCTGGTAATGAGCTAGCTCTGCTGTAGGCTACAGATTTAAACAGTTTTGTACATTCTGGTGATATCTCAACATGTGTGCAGAACTACAAAATGACGAGATTATTGCTAATTTGTGCCAGCAATGTGATGATGATCAAGAAGGTGTGCCAGCAATGTGATGATGATCAAGAAGGTGTACCAGCTTCAAGTGACAGTGATGGAGATGACAACTTGAAACTTGAAACACCTAAACTGCGTGAAGTGTTAAGTGCAATTCATGTGTGCAGGTGCTACATCAGAGCAAAAAGTTGTGGTGAAAAAGCTCTGAATTCGTTATTAATGTTGCAAAATGTGGTTTATTAACTCAATGCATGAGAAGTGAAACAACCCAAATTGTCCGACTTCTTTAAAGCAGGATCAAGTTCAAAATAATGTATTCTCTCTTCAATACTGTATCTTTGTTGTTTGTACAATGCAAAGTGACTAATTAGAATACAGTATCTAATTTCTCTAAAGCAGGGCCAAATAATATTTTTCTTTTAATACTGTACTCTATCTTATTCATTTGTAAACTTTACACATGAAGGCCCATTGTATGTTTTTATATTTTATTTATTATATTTAGTGAAAAATATGATATTATTAATGTCTCTACATCCGACTACTAAGTAATTCAGACTTACAAGTAATATTTTCTCTTCTCTTTGACACACATATAAATCAGGTTCAACTGTATTTACATGCCTGTACAAAGGATAAAACTAGCATCAAAATCCAAAAAGTATAATCTGAGGTGGTGAGACAGCAGATAATGACTGTCACTTGTTGAGTGAATTAGAGAGCTTGTTATTTACAGAAAGGAGGCACCAATAGAAAGCAGCAAGTGCAATAGCTGTAAACTCAGAGGCTTTGAATAGAACAAACCCACCAAATGGCAATAAAATTCCATTACTCCATGGGTGATATTGAAGATTAATCAAGTGTTGACTTTGCTAGACACAAGGTGGGTCTTCCTCAACTCATGTGGTGCACCCAGAAGAGGAAATAATCTCTGAGACAAAGCTAAAGGGCCTCGACAAACTTTTTCCTTACAACCCCCCCCCCCCTGCCCCCCCCATCTACAATGCCTTTTATCTTAATGTAACACCACAGGATGGAGTTAAAGAAGAATATGAGAAATAAATCACTGAAGATGAAGATGACTATACCAACAGCTCCAGTGCTTGTAACAAAGGAAATGCTTTGGTTTCTTGAACATTTGAATATGCTGTAAATTTAAGGTATCTGCTTGTAAACTTAAATGGAAATGTATACCTTGGTGATGCACCAGTATCCCTCAAAATCATAGCTGCTCTGCAATAAGAATTGAACTTTTTTTAGCAAATGCAAGCACTGGCAGGCAAACTTCATTGTAACTATATATTCTATTTTTAACAATAGTCTAAACAAATACAAAAAAAAAAACAAGTTTTTCATCTGTGTTATTTGTAATAAATACACAGAAAAGTGAATAGTGTGATCTTATCAAGTCACAATATGAACATTGTCCCTTTTCTTACTCAAGTGTCCATACGGCTTAAAGTGAGATGATAACTTTCAACCAACTGCCAACCATGCACTGCCCGTTACTTTGCTACTGAACTTTAAAACTAAAATCAAAATTTTTATTTTGATACTTTGTAGGTCTCACAGTCATAAAATATTTCTACATACATGCATAAATGGATATATGCTGCCACCTATCAATGAATTCAACATATTAAAAATATGTCAGACTGTGACACAACCTTCAGGGATATAGGATGAAAATGTAAAAAAGTCATTAAATTACACCTTTATCATGAATACCATAAATTTCTGCACTTTCATGCACTTTTTCAGGTTTTAAGATTTCAAGGCATTGGTATTAGAGTCTCAAACATTTTCCTCAAGACCAAGTACTATTTTCTCCCATGATGTCAAATACTACTAATAATGGAAAGTGAACACAAAAAAAACGAAATTTTTTTGAAGAGGCGACTGTAGGATGTCTTATCAGTTCTGATCAGAATTACAACAATGCATTTTTATCAGTACAATTAATTGCAGGTACATTTTTAAAGTTACAAAAAGCTCCATTTTGAACATATAATAGCAATGTGGAGAGCCATATAAGTTTCTTGTTATGCTGAATATCGCTGAGTGATGGGAGAAGATTATAGCAGCAGACACATTGGTACAACACATGGAAGCTGAAAAAGCAATAGAGCTACATGCAATTGCACAGCGCACATTTTTTATCATCTCAACAATCAATACAGAAGGAAAAAAAATTATTTTCTTAGCAGTAGTCACCACTGTCTTGTCTATATGCATGAGGTGTACACTACCAGGAGGTACTGTTTCTGCCTACTCTTTGGGAATAAGTACCTATATCCCTTCAAATGATTTGATTTAGATTTAAAACAGTTAACAAGCAATTAAACCAGTCTTCAAATTGAAGACCACCACCACCACAACAGCAGCAGCAGCAGTAGCAACAATTTCTTGGCATTTAATGTATGGCCACATACTAATTATGATAATCTGAGTATTATTGTTTAAGCAATAACAAATTTTGCAAACCCTCACTCATATCTCTATTGTTTTGTAGACACTTTCACTGGCTAGTAGGTTACTTACTGGATATCTTTTGTAGTAGAGTCAAATGTAAAAGAACAAAGGAAGAAAAGCTCTATTATAATGCATTAGAGTCTTCCATCAACTGTTCTCTAACAGACCTTTGGGACACTGTAGCTGCATGTTGTGAAGATTATTTCAAATGATTGCGACTAGAATAATGTACTAATCATACACTACTGAACACAAACCGATGCACAGTGTGTAAGTACTTTCAGTTTCAAGCATTCTCATCAAGTTGTCTGAAGAGGAATCACATTGGGCTGACAATCACATACCCATGCCAAAAAGCATAGATTATGAAAACATCAATCAAGTGAAACCCAACTCACACTTTTCACACAGGTCATATTGAAAGCTTTGGATCAAAGCAGTCAGGTAGAAGTAGTATTTCTTGGTTTCCAAAAAGCATTTGACTAAGTGCTACATCTACACTTATTGTCAAAAATACAATCATAGAGAGTATCAAGTGAAATTTTTGACTGGACTGAGGATTTTTTGGTAGGGAGGATGTCACATGTTATCTTGGAAGGAGAGTCATCGTCAGAAGTAGAAGTAACTTCGGATGTGCACCAGAGAAATGTGTTGGTACCCTTGCTGTTCATGTTGTATGTTAATGACCTTGCAGACAATGTTAATAGTAACCTCAGACCTCTTGAAAATGATGCAGTTATCTAGAAATAAGTACTGTCTGAAAGAAGTTGTGTAAGTATTCAGTTAGATCTTCGTATCATCCCAAAGTGGTGGAAAATATTATATTGCTTTAAATATCCAAAAAAATAAAATTGTGCACTTCACAAAATGAAAAAAAATGTAATATCCTATGACTATATCAATGAATCACAGTTGGAAAAAATCAACTCATACAAATACCTAGGTGTAACAATTTGTTGGGATATGAAATGGGATGATCACATAGGATGTCCTGAGTAAAGCAGGTTGCAGAATTCAGTTTACAGAAGACGGAAGAATTATGGTGCAAATTTATGTAATTAGCAGGTACATCAAATAGTGTGGATCCCCTTTCAAGTAGGACCAATTTGAATTCACACACATCTGTATTCATTCTTTCCACAACTCAAAAACATTTCTACATGTCATTTCCAGCGAAGCTTCTCAGAAGCTCCACCACTGTTGCCTTTTTGTCAAGTTCACGCCAGGAACTGCTCAACAAATAAGTCTTAAGCAGCACAAAGTTCTTTCATTTCATTTATGTGCTCGTAGTAGACGATATGTCAAATGATGAAGCCTGGTCCACAAAATAAAGTACCAGTTAAACTACAAATATAAGGAAGGCTCCAGTGACTGCGGAACTCTTTGATATGTAACACCAATATCTTATATTCATATCATATGAGCAGTGCATATTAATTCTTAAATGTATTATATCTGATCTGTGAATACATTTTAGTTGTCTGGACTGCTTTATGAGATTTTTACAGAAATGGACACTTCCATGTAGTACCGCAATTTTTAGTTGAGTATTTATTTAAATAGCAAAACATTCACACCACATTATTTTCCTACAACTGCAAACTTATTGCCTGACAAAGCGAACTGCAGACCCAGCCATAGTGGGAAGTAACTTGGTCACATTGTAGGTACAGCCACACTAAAGTTGAAAGTAGTGCACGCCATTACCACACAGTATGAGCACAGAAAGTGCTCATGAAAATGTCTTTATGGGTAGCTGTAATGACTTGCAGTTAACATTACTGAATTTACTGACAATGAGAAGGACAAATAATGACAATGATGAGACAAGTTCATAGAGTGTGCAAGCAAAATTTGGAAGTTGGGTTGATTGATAGTGAAGATATTATGGCAGGAGGGACACACTGCTGAGTAGAGTGTAATTGCAGTATCTAAAAGCAAAGAGCACACAATAAATATCCCATTGACAATAGGGATAAATGTGTTATCAGACAGAAATTTCACCAACTTTGTGAAAATTCACAGCTTTTCTTGAACAGCACTGAATTTCAAGGCTAGCAGGCAAACTCTGAGAAAAGTTTTCTATGTTAAGAACTGCATTATCCAATACACAGATGTAGCAGTATATTTTAGTTTAGATAATCAATTTCAGTCTAGGATCAGACCACCATTGGTCCCAAAAACCATCTCATGTATACATTTGCATAATTGCAATAACAGTTATTAGATATATATTATTCCATCACTGATAGTAGCTGTATATACGTAGCATTATGTCAATTTCATACAACTATGTTTGCCACAAGTATGAGGTTAAATTGACATAATGTTACATATATACAGTGATGGAACAATGTACATCTGATAACTGTTATTGCGCAATTATGCAAATGAATAGCTGAAATGGTTTTTGGACCCAATGGTTGTCTGATCCTAGATCGAAATCAATCTTCCCTAATAAAATACACTGGTACTGTTGTGTATTCTATAATGCATTTCGTAACATTCATTAAAGAGTCACAACACCCATAAAATATTTCTAAAAATTATTCTGCCTATAATATTTGCACGGGCGCTGACTCCATGGGGCCTGAGGAGGCCCGAGCCCCCTCAAAAATTCGTCATTAGTTATATTATGCTTTGTAAACTCAGAAAATTATGGTGGAAATATTTATCTTCCTTGTTTGACAATAGTTACCTTTTAAAATACATTCAGTAATGAGTTAAAAAAAAATAATTATTATTAACTGAAAACGAGTGGTGTGAATCATGACAGTATTATGGTGCTGCAGGCACACTTAGAATTTGTTCTGGCGCGCGAACCTTCGGGTAAAGTCTGGCACCAGCTGGCCAGTGCTGCGGCCACGGCAGCATCAAAAGGACTGGAGCAGAAGCGCGTGGAACCCTCTGCCTCCTGTCACCTTGACGCTTCGATACATTACGACATTGCAGCTATATAAAGCCCACCCTGCTGTCGCAGTCATTCAGTGTAGATAGTTTCGTTCAGTGCACGCTGCAGATGTGTTTAGTGTTCCAACATTAGTGTCTAGTAGACTCTTTTATATGACTATATCTTATTCGTTTACTTTAGTCTCTTAGTGTATTGTGAATTAAGTTTGCAATGAAGATTAGATGGGTAGATCACATAACTAATGAGGAGGTACTGAATAGAATTGGGGAGAAGAGAAATTTGTGGCACAACTTGACTAGAAGAAGGGATCGGTTGGTAGGACATATTCTGAGGCATCAAGGGATCACCAATGTAGTATCGGAGGGCAGGGTGGAGGGTAAAAATCGAAAGAGGGAGACCAAGAGATGAATACACTAAACAGATTCAGAAGGATGTGGGTTGCAGTAGGTACTGGGAGATGAAGAAGCTTGCACAGGATAGAGTAGCATGGAGAGCTGCATCAAACCAGTCTCTGGACTGAAGACCACAACAACAATAACAAATTTGTTACCAAAAAGGCATGCTTGGAAGTTGATGATACTGCAAGTCAACCTCCAACAATTATTGTGTCATCAATTGCTTCGGCGTCTTCAGGCGAGTACCGTTCACAGCCAAAACCTGGACAATCCGGAAAGGGAAGATCATTTCAGAAGTCTTGGTTGATCGAATATACATGGCTAGAATATGAAGCATCTACTGAAAAAAGTTTTTTGCAAAACCTGCAAAGAGGCAGATGCTAAAAAACTATTACAATTTTCTTCAAAAAAGAAGATGCATTTACTTCCGTAGGGTTTTCTAACTGGAAAAAGGCTTTGGAAAAATTCCGTCTTCATGAAAGTACATTTACACATAAAGAAGGCGTTCTGAAACTAAATTCTATCACTAACCGAAGTGTGGCCTCCCAATTGAATGAACAGTTAGATAGTGATATGAAGAAAGGCCGTTTACCTCTTGAGACAATTTTTACTACCATGCAATTTCTATGTCGACAAGGACTAGCAATTAGAGGGCATGAAGATGTAAACTCAATTTTTTTTTTCCAATTGTTGGAACTCCAAAAGAATGACATACATGAGTTTAAAGATTGGTTAGGGCGTTCGGGGTATAAGTGGATGGCCCACAACATTCAAAATGAGATCACTGATGTACTAGGAAAGTCTGTGTTGAGAAAGGTATGAGCTTCAATCAAGAAGACTGAACATTTTTCTATTATGGTTGACGAAACAAGTGATTCTTCGATTCACGAATAAGTGTCATTTTGTATTCATACTGTCGATGATTCCTTAATCATCAGCGAAGACTTTATTGGCTTATACGAGACCCCCAACACTGAATCACAAACTCTGTTTAGTATTTTAAAAGACTTTTTGCTCATCTTGATTTGTCAATGGATAACTTAAAGAGGACAGTGCTACGATGGTGCCTTGAATATGAGAGGTAAGTTCAAAGGACTAAAAAAGTTAGTTTTGGATATACAACCAAAAGCACGTTATGTGCACTGCACTGTTCACAGTTTAGACTTGGCAGTTGTAGACAGTCTCCACCATCTTACGTCTATGAGGGATATTATGGCTTTAGCCAAGGACTTAAACACCGAAAGGGAATGCAACGAAAGGATGAAACTTTTCAAAAGCATATGCTGTGAGAGTGCCTACGACCAAGGTGGTCTATGACCCCTTTGCCTGACTTGATGGACTATGTGAGCTTCTAGTATCTTGAGCATATTGAAAAAACTCTGAAGAACTTCTAGAGTTTTTTTGAAACATTTTCTGCAGAGGACAAAACAGAGGCAGGTTACAAATGTGCAGGCTACCTTGAGTCAATGATACAATTCAAGACTTATTTCTTTTTACATCTTTAGTGCCATGCAATGAACCCAGTAGAGGATGTCAATGAAAAAATTCAATGCCCTCATCTAAGTGTTGCTGAGCTGGAAAAACTATATGAGGGCTTGATTTGTATATTGAATGGAAGGCATGATAGTTTTGAATACTTTTGTGAATTGTGCTTCAAAGAAAAACCTTCACAAGTTGTTGATTCTTCACTTCCTCGGAATCGAAGTAAACCAAAGAAGTATGAAAAGCCAGCTCACTGCACACTTTTAAAACCCCAAAGGAATACTACAAAGCTATTTACATTGAAGTTTGTGAAAAGGTGCAATCTTGCATTACTGAGCAGTTTGCTTCAACTGGACTCTCACAGGTCATTGCAGTTGAACAAGAGTGCTTGCTTTCAGTAAACAGAGGTGAAACAAATTTGGAAAAATCAACTGAGTTTTTGAAAAATGACCTAGACATTGAGAGACTGTGTTTACACTTGAATATGTTAGGCGATATTGCTAGTAAAAAACAACTGGTCTTAAAAAACATGTGTGATGTAAGAAAGTACATTACACAAGAGCCTTCAGTTGGCGAAATGTTATGTGAAGTAGTAGAGCACATTAAACTTCTCCAAGTAGTTCCAATCATGACAGCAACAGCAGAACGGTCATTTAGCGCACTTAGACGTCTGAAGTCATATCTCCGATCAACAATGGGACAGAAACCATTGAACAACTTGGCTGTTCTTCATGCCCACCAAGATGTTTCGGATGAATTAGATATACAACTAGTCATCAACAACTGCATATTCCGTAATCCACTCAGACGGTCGACATTTGCACCTTTCTAAAGACACTCTAGCCCTAATAATGGCATTTAGAGCAATACTAAAAATCTTTATAAAATAGATAATTAAATACATACATAATGTTAAATTTTCAGTTTCAAAATATTAGTACTAGTTTAGTACTGTATTACTATAGTACTGTATTAGTTATTTTCAAATACTTAAATATTTTTAGGGTGTAAGACCCAATTAAAATCCCCTATTTACATACTTTTTGACAAAGTATTAGGCATACTATATTAACTTTATAAACTGTATAAAAGCATTAACTTTGAGATATTGTTTTTATTTAATGAACCCTGAGCCTTATTCAAAGTAAGCTTAAATTAGCTATTTCACTTATTAATCAAAGTGCTATTACTGTGCAACAGCAATATTTTATGTTTTATTCTTTTAATGATAGTTTAGGATTTATTTAAATATAATTTCAGTCTTTTCAGAGCTACATATTCACTGCTCTGTTATAGTTTATAAGCACGATTATTATTGTAAATTAAATTAGCTTTTTACAAAAATACTGTGCATGTTTGTGTATTGTTTCTTTTTTCAAAGCCAAAAAAATGTGTCAGGCTTGTCAAGTTTCCCAGAGTGTCGAGTTATTGAGAGTCCAGTTTTCGGGGTTCTAATGTTGATCATATGATTCAAAAATGCTTAAAAATAACTTTAAAACTCACCATTTTTCATCTAAAATTTAGAAAATTCCCCAGAGCAAGACCCCCAGTATGGGCCCCCACCTCAATATTTTTTATAAGTTGGCACCCTTGAATATTGTTTCTCGGATGTAAACATATTGGTGCTGCCACCTCGACTGCATCATCAGTTTGCTTTGCTGGGTAATAAACTGGTATCAAGTAAACAAAGTTTCAAAATGTCAACAGAAGATTACAGGGTGAATGCTACCAGGTAGAAATGCCCTCAACTTGGGCAGAGTTTGGTGAAGCTGAATGCTTTACCAATGTTGTATATCCACTACACTACTTGCAAGTCACTGAGAGGACAACAAAGTACATTTAACAATTTTCTCATTCTTCCTTATAAATTCCATATGACTACTGAAATTAAAAAAAAAAAAAATAACTCGTAGCAATGGTGGTTCTTGGCAGAGCTAACAAGGACAGACTCCAACTTCTAAATTTTACATGGTAGCAGTCTTTCCATCGTGAAACACAAGAAAGGCTTTTCTTGTCAACATAAAATATTAAGTCATTCAAGACTGCACATTTAACTCTTAAGGCACCTGTTTTGTGAATCCACTACAGATTTCATTACACTGTGTAGTAAGACAGTAAATGTTCCTCTACTAATACACAGTCTAGTCATATTAATGTGATCACCATGATGTAAATGTGCAATAACTATTCACAAACAGCTGGTGCCAGCACTAGCAGTGGAGGGTATATAAAACATGGCCAGGAGACACGGAAAACAGTGCAGTCATTGTTCTAATGCAGAAATGGAGCGATTTATCTGATGTACAAAAGGGTAGGATCACTGGCTTTCAGGAAAAGGGTGAAGACATTTCTGAAATGGCTAAGTTTGTCAACTGTTCACATGCTGCCATGGTTAAACTACACCATGTGTGGCAAAATGGTGCTATCCAAAACCTCTGTCAAGGCAACTGTGATGCACCATGGGCCATAGATAACAAGAATAAACAATGGCTGCAAAGATGTGTACAGGGGAATAAATGTGCAACTGTTGAGCAACTGACATCCGAGATAAACCGAGGGGCTGCCAACAGTATCTCCTCAATGACCATTCAGCAAACTTTGCTGCATATGGGTCTTCATCCATGGTTCATGCACCCAGGCTGACTGCTGTTCATCAGCGATAAAGGTTGGAACGTGCATATGCCAATAGCACAACTTGACATTCATTGTGTGGCAACAAATGGCCTTTTCAGATCAATCACGTTTTATGCTCCATCAGACAGATGACAATTTGTGCACACAGGGTGAAATGTCTGAAAGCAAACACCTGCAACAATCGCCGGAAGGGTCCAGACCGGAGGAGGGAGCATTATGACCTGGGTAATAAGGTCATGGCATTCCCTGGGTGATCTTGTCATTACGGAAGGCAAAATGGATCAACAAATGTATGCATCTATCCTTAGGGATCACATTCAGGTTTTTGACAAGTGATCACATTAACATGACTGGACAGTGTACAAGGGTGGTTCGAAAAGTTCTCGGAACAGAGAAAAAGTACTTACATCACTGAAACTTTTTTTATTTTCAATGTAGTCTCCTTGTAGATTAATGCACTTGGTCCAACAATATTCTAGTGCCTTGATCCCATCTTGAAAATGAGTTTCCTCCAGGCCTGCAAAATAGTTGTCAACTCCGGCTATCAATCCTTTGTTTCAAAGGACTCTTCGTCCACCATGAAAAATTTTCAGTTTTGGGAAGAGATGGAAGTCTGATGAAGCCATATCAGATGTGGCAACAATTCATACCTTAGTTCATGTAGTTTTGCCATGGTGACCGAACATGTGTGCAGGTGCACTTCAAGAGTCGCAGCACCCATCATGCAGATAATTTTTTCATTTCTAATTCTTCAGTTAAAATATGATATACCCTTTCAGATGACTTCTGGCAAGGGTGAGTCCAATGTCACACACTTTCAATCAAAGATCCTCCATGACCATTTTGTGCACTTTTCCAATGATTTCTGGAGTAATGACATATCTTGGCCGACCACTGCACGGATTATCATCTACGCTCTCCCAACCAAATTTAAATTCATTTGTCCGCTTGGCAACAGTTGAATATGAAGGAGCAGAGTCCCCCAGTGTATTCTGGAAATCGGCACGAATGTCCTTCACTCTCATACCTTTCTTTTCGAAGTACTTAATCATTGCTTGACTCTCGATTTCGCAAATCACTACTTCAAAGCACAACACGATTTTATTCTTACAGACTTGAACATTTTGTCCCCAGTAATAAGATAAATCTACCTCACTGCTCCTGTGTTAAAAGGTGATTATTGCATCTGATTCTCATGTTTAACTGACATTTTACAGATATTAAATTCACATATTGCCTGTTTCTATAGCATGCTACTAACAATTAGTCACTACCACACTTTTATTTAGTCCAAAGAAAACTATGTTGCAAATTATTTTACAGTATTTATACTGTACTAAGTAACCAAAGGTAACAAGGAGAAAAAAAATGAATAATTCAGAACTCCTGAATGCACAGTTGTGGTCAGCGAAACAGTGTACGTAATATTTGTAAAGATCTTTCTCATCAATTGCTGATATATTGTACAAATTCAGATGTTTCCCAAAGACAGCCAAAACCATTAAATCAATCGTGGTTAAGGCAGTGGTGAAGGTAGTGCATTAGAAATAATCTCAGTCAAGTGAAGCAACAAGTTCATTGCTACCAGTCACACCTGATTTATTTCCACAATGCATTCCAGAGGTTTAAACCTTTCTACCACTGATAGATTGGACAGACCAAAATGACGATATAGTTACACTTGGTATAAGCAAAAATGAAGTCCAAGTAAGCAGGTAGCTATTCTTGTAATCTAAATTCATCAGTATGTGTTTAAGGAAAAGTCAAAATAAAGATATAGTAATATATAGTACCACCAAAACAATAGGCAAATTTAAATTAGGTACCTATTCCTAAAATTTAATTTTTTAAGTAACATTTGTTTTACATATTCAGAGAATGTTTTGCAGAATAGAGAATGTTTTGCAGAATAGAGAATGTTTTGCAGAATAGAGAATGTTTTGCAGAATAGAGAATGTTTTGCAGAATAGAGAATGTTTTGCAGAATAGAGAATGTTTTGCAGAATAGAGAATGTTTTGCAGAATAGAGAATGTTTTGCAGAATAGAGAATGTTTTGCAGAATAGAGACAGTGCTTTATTAGAAATGCTTTTCATTTCATTTTAAATATTGGATACAAAGCAATTTTTATTTCCTCTGGTATCTTACTGTTTAGTATGACACCAATGTTAATTATGCTCCTCTGATGGGATGATTGTCTGGAACATATTTGGTGTATATTTAATTTCCCTCTGGTACAGTAGTTGTGTACATTCTTGTTATGCAGCTGCCTGTTTCCAAGAGGTGGTTCATAGTGAACAAGATAGTTTCATAAACGAATAAGCATAGAATATCAAGAACACCAAGCTCAGTAAAATGAGATTTACAGGACTCCATCTGTTTTTAAGGCCAAAAATTATTCTTAGAACTCTGCATTCTAAAATCATCTGTGCTACGAGTTGGTGTTCCCATAAAATGATCCCATATCTGCGCAGTGAGTGGAATTATATGCAGTACGCCTACTGTACTGTTGTTTTGATTGTTGTAAACTTTAATATCCTTAAACCATGGCACACAGTAGAGAGTTTCTTCAACAAAGTATTTATATGCAGGTCCCATTTCAAGTCCTGTTGAACACACAGGCCCAAAACTTTTGTCAGACTTACATTTTCTAGAAGCTAATTTTATTTATTTATTTATTTATTTATTTATTTATTTTCACTTGCCTGCACAGACACTTGGCTAAATAGTGAAAAATAAACAAAAGTTGACAAATATAATTTTCTCAGTATTTACAATACATTTGTTTTTGGTGAAACACCCTGAAAGCCTTTTTACAGAACTGCAAGGTTTCTGCCTGCATAAACTTAGAACTATGCTGATGTCATCAGCAAATAGGATAGCTTTTTGCAGACTCGTATAGCAATAAATTGTCATGTGATCATAGTGAAGTACCTCACTTCATTTTAAAAGCATATGCTCATCACAAAGGTGTCCACACAAATCAAGAAGAGTAGCAGTCCTTGTATTGGGCCCTGAGACGTACTATACTTTATTGATAATTCACTGGAAACGAAAGAGTTGTTTCTTGTTTGATTCACACACTGAAGTGATACCTTCTGCCCATGATTTTTTAGGTATGAACACAACCAGCAACATGCTACATGTCTTATACTTCATATGGTCCAGGGCATAAATGGCTTTAGACATATTACGGTATATTAATAATTTTTACTTATGGACCGTCTGACAGCAACTGAATAAAACACAATTTTGGTGCCATACGCGTTTCGCCTTTATTTTCTGCAAGGCATCATCAGTGGCAGGTTGCGTGGACAATTTCCTACATATTATGCTCCTGTTGCATTTTTGGTGTTGTTCTTCTTCTTATGAACGCCAATTTGCGGTTTTTTTCCCCATTCCACAACACTATGCACTCAACGCTTGTTTTAAAGCAATGTTTTTAATATTACACGCAACTGAGGAAGACAGGACTATAAAAGTTGAAGATGTCAATACAGCTATGTCAGGCTTTAGACATGCCTAGGAATATACCTGCAGATAATTTATTAAATGCATTTAAAATACAGTCCCAGAACTCAAAAATTGCTGTTTGCGTAATTTCAGTCTTCCTACAGGCATGTTGTTGGATGGTAATTTATGCACGAAACTTATGAAACTATGATAAAGTTTACCTAGAATTTCTGAAAAGCAACTTAACTGTGATACAGGTCATCATTTTGAAATTTTATCAGAAGTACCTTTTCTGGCAGTGGTGAAACTTTTTTCAGAACATCAACAGATAGAATGAAAATTTGCCAATGATATTGCTACGTGATGATCACATGACAATTTATTGCTATATGATTTAATTTTAGTTATAATTTCATCAGGGTTTGTTTCACAGATATACACGGAGGCATCCAAGACACCACATGACTTGAGAAACATGGGACTGCTCTTTTGCAATTTATTTGAATGAGATCAGCTAGAGAAGTGAAGTATTCACTGAACTTTTTACTACTGATTTTGGGCCTGTGACTTTTGAGCCCTCTAGTGTTAACAATATACTCTTCGTTTCTGGTACCAAGTTACAAATTACTTTCTTTATAACTCTGCATATGAATCTCACTTTGTTTTATGAGGTTTTTTTTCACAAACTGTCAGTATATATTCTTTTAAGAAATCAATGTAGTGATCACTATAACACACTAGTTTCATATTTAATGTACTGATCCTGTTCTGTAGAACCTCTAATTTGAGCATGAAGGCTGACCGATTTCCACCTGGTGCTCTGTATACATTAGTACGTATGAAATAATTTCTAACAATTTAGTAATTGAAAGTTTTAAATTTTCTTTTACTGCGTCAATACAGTGTTTGTTGACAAAACAGAAATTTATCTTCTGTTCCGCAAAGATAGCAGTATCACCCGTACGAAGAATTATCCATTAAAATGGCTCACAAATGTATACAGGGCAGTCAAATGAAAACAAGACAGATGGGGAAAAAAGTAAGTAAACTATTTATTATTTCAAAAGTAATCACCATAACTGTTAATACACTTATCCCACTGTGAGACAAAATGGTCAGTGCCTTCGTGGAAAAATTTGTGGTTGCCTATGGAAGCATGATTGTACCTAGGCAGGCACATCTTTGTCCAAAACAAATCGACGGCCTGCCTACATTTTGCCAAGATTTATTTTGACTATGCTGCAAAAGTTTCACTGGGGAGCCCTTACATAACCTCCATACAGTTCCAATCTCTCCCCATACGATTTCCATATTTTTGAAGCCCTGAAGAAAGACATTCGTGGCCATTGATTTGCTTTGCACAAAGGGGTGCATGCCTGGATACAATCATGGTTCCATAGGAAATTGCAAACATTTTTCAATGATGTCATTGGCCATCTTGTCTCACAATGGGGAGGATGTATTTACTTTTGAAATAATAAACAGTTTATTTACTTTTTTCCATCTGACTCTTTTTCATTTGACTGCCCCTTATATATCCTGCTATTGAAGTTGATTTTACTTCGTCATTTTGTAGTCAATGTTTAGTTATGAAAATTATGTCTACATTTAGATTATATTCAAGCAGTACTTCTGATGTGGTAATTTTATTCTTAAGTGACTGAAAATTATGATGCAATACAACAAAATCAGGGCATTTTTACACCAGTTGAAACGATTTCTAGTTCTTTATCTAACCACATTCCTAATACAGCACTTATCTTAATTAGTCTTTAGTATCTTTGTTGTGGTACATCTCATGCACCACCACACTTTGTGAATATCTTCGGTCTCTCAGTATCTACAAAGTGTGGCAGTGTATGTGATGTAATATGATAAGAGAAAGAAGCCTGTTACCACTGAAGACAGTGCAACAGGCTACCCCATAGTCATAACACAACACATACATGCCATTTTAATTCAAATAAATCCACATGGTGATGGATGTTTAATCCTGTGAAACATACTGTGGAAATAAATGAATTGTAACTGGTAACTTTAAACTTGTTGTTTCACTTGATACCAGTTAGCAGTCACAGTACCACCAAATCAAAAATGTTCTCATTTAAAATAATCTCCATGTTTTTATACCCATTAAAATGTATATGTGGAAGTACTTACTGGGTACAGACTGTTTCAGCTTCTACAACACTTGTGATATCTAAGCAGTGCATCATACACAGCGTTGATACGTGCCAAAACATTCCATATTCCTGAAAGTTTTCCTTCTGCTTAGTCTGTAGACACCACAACATATTTATATATGCTTGGACATAAATTTACTGGATAAGGTTTAAAATCATGACACAACATCACAAATAAGTACCAAACTGTGGTCTTTTTTAAACATGTCTTCACTGTTGTGGGACATCAGACACACAAGAGAAACAGGCAGGAGTAGAATAGAATGTGAGAAATGACATGGGTTGGGGTATTGGTCTTCTGAAAGATAAGTAACATTTTAATATCCTATCAAGCTCACAAGTGATAGAGTAAATGTTCAGAATGGAGAAGGAACCATCTCAATATTTTCCTCAACTGATTTAAAGCAACTGTGGAAGACCTAAATCAGGATGGCTGATTATGACTTTTGAACATTGTTGCCTGAAAATATGATTCCAGTGTGTTAACAACTGTGTGACCTTGCTCAGTCAGCCATTTGTAACTCCCAATCAATAGACTCATCCGATGCAAGGCAATGAGGTGACAGGAAACAAGGGAAGTGGTAACATAAAGTGATGGATATGAATTAAACAGTAAACATGCAGCTTTGGTTTCAAGTATAATTTCCAATTTCTCCTTTTCTTTTCTGCCATCCCGTTTCAAATTTATTACAGAGATATTAGCATCATTATGGCTTTATTATTATTATTATTATTATTATTATTGTTATCATCATCATCATCATCATCGTCGTCGTCGTCGTCGTCGTCGTCGTCGTCATCATCTCCTCAATTTTAAATACCGCGACTAATTTGTAAAAAGACAAACACTACACTAAACCTAACATGCAATTTGCACAATCAATTACATCATTATAATGAACATAAGGAGTTTTAACTCCAAAAGAATAACAGCAAGTACAAATGTAAGAATTACATTTTATCATCTTTGATGAGTTTTTTTATCTCACCCCAACCCACAACGACTTTGGCATTTGCTGGCATCCAGTGTCAGGTCATTAGACAATCAACTCATCCAGCACTAACATATCTTACATTGCAATTTCCTTTCCTGCACTCTTTGGTATCACAGCATGTGATGAATATGCCAGAATCTTGGTTTAAAATTATCTCCTCCTTATTTTAAAATTGGATCTTGACTTTTGCTCTTCATCCTTCGATGAAGGAATCCACAGTTCTACAGTTTCAAGGTTTAATTTGTGTTGACTGTATACATATTTCCTCAGCTGAAAGGAACAGGTTCCTTACCGTAAATAATTTACAATGCAACTTTTAGTTTTTAATTTGCCTGCTTACATTATGTGAACATTCATATTTATATTCTGTGAGTTTGGTAGCCAATATAAATGAAATTTATGAGTCCTTATTTTGGTACTACATCAGACTGTATTGCAATGTCAATAGTAACTCTGGGTGTGACATAACAGTACATTTACCTATGATTGGGTCTACATATGAGTTTACAACAAAGAGAGCTACCAGCCAGGTCACTGCTTAACAGTAAACAAGGCGTTCTCAGCAACGATCTCCTATATTTTACCAAGCAAAGATAGGTTCAATAAACCTAATGACAATTAATCCAATTATGCTACTCATCTATTCTGAGAAATTTTAGCTATCATTTCACTGTAACGATGAGGAGTGGTATTCCTTTCAAATTTCAAAAAATGAGATGAAATAAATGCCACACTCCCAATGACTGTTGATCACAGGACAACATCTCACCGCATACAGATACCCGTGTTTGGAGAAATACTGATTCACCAACTCATTACAGGTGAGACACAATCTTTCCCCTAAATGTTCTCTAATTTTATGCAGTCAATTAGGAGTTAGAAAATCTACTATTTACACCTACACTTTATTTGTCAAACTTCTGTGCATAACAAGTATCTAAACTAAAAGTGATAACCCCTGTTCACAAAACAAAAAACTCACATGCCAAACACAAAAAACAATGTAATGAAAACTAATAAAAACTCCCACCCTCCAAGAAATACTGCACAATACCTTTCCTGATCTGCTACACTTATTTTCTGACTCACCTCAAATGTTCTGCCTATAAGGGGCTTGATGTACCTTCATTCCATCCAAGGTAATCTACTGAAGAATCACCACTACTGCCATTAATATCTATACTATCTTCTTCACTATCACTTTCAACTGTATCAACAATTGCAGGTGTTCCCTTTTGTGTTTGATCCAAGTGACCAAAACTAGTTTCTTCCTCACTTGTATCACTTGTTATTTCTGTTTCTGCAACACTTGCATTTTGGGAAAACTGTCAGCAAATAATTTACCAATACAAATGGACAGAGTTCAACTGCCCGACACAAGGAAATAATACAGCTTACACTCTATGTCAGGAATATTTACAATAAAATGTGGAATTGTGGAGAGAGACCCCACTTAACAATGACAGATATCAAAGTGTATATTTTATGTATCTAATTTTGTACAGAAGTACCAAATGATGTTCAAGAAAAATATTAACTCCAATTCATGAGCGATACTTTTATAAAAAATTTGCATCTTTAAACGGTGATAGTACTGAAGCATTAATGTCTGTTTTAAATTTATAATCACTTTTAAGACTCCATCTCATTACTGCTATGCGTAATGAAGCATTCTAGGAAAATATATATTTATTATGAATACATCTAGATAATTTTGTGATCGTGTTAACTTTACTTTGGGATTGCACAAAGTGGAACTCAGTTACTTTGTACCTAATACCTGTAGCCATATTTCTTAATATTATGATTGATGCAACACTGTTTATAAAAGCAAATGTGAAAAAAAGAAATAATTTTCAGCCAGCAGCAATCAAACCTCCATACATATGAAACTTTCTTCAGTGTTCTGTTCCTCAAGTGTACAGATTCCAGTTGCCCTACTCATGCCTCTGTGGTGTGTGTGTGTGTGTGTGTGTGTGTGTGTGTGTGTGTGTGTGTGTGTGTGTGTGTGTGAGTGAGTGAGTGAGAGAGAGAGAGAGAGAGAGAGAGAGAGAGAGAGAGTCAATTTCATGCTTTTATTACAAGAAAAGTTAACATTCACATGAATATGAATTTTAATTATACAGAAAGTACACAGAGAGCAATCAAGAATTTAGATCACAGAAAGAGGATGAGATTTAAAAAGATCAGAAAACACTCAATGAAAGTGTACCAACTGAAGAAATCTATCATTTGAAATGCTTTTTATTGTAGTATAAAGATGTGGAAATAATGTCAATGTTTCATGAATTTTGTACAAAAAATTTTCAGCTAGATAATTGCTAAGTTTACAGGTCTGAAGTGTCTAGATTTATATTTATAATTTCAGTATAATTAATTATTTGAAGTGACAGAAGGAAGTTAATACTTTTAAACAGCACAATTTTGACGGGAAAAAAAAGAATGAAGAAGGTTTTCCTACAGAAATTTTGTAAAACTCAATTTATGAATTAATAAATACATCACTGTGGATTTGTGGTTCTTTAAAAGGATTCCACATAAAGTGATACCTAAACAAACAATTAAAACAATTATGGATTCATGGAAAACAGAGTTTACAGAGATAAAAATTACGAAAAAACACTTTTTTATCTTAAGGCAAGGCAGATGGCAATAATGATTATTAGTTCTAGCCATATGATTCAATGCATTATGTATCTGCTCCTCCTCAAAACAAAAAGAAAATAAACAAGGTAAAAAGCAGTTAGTAATACATACTCTGCACTCAAAAATAGCTGCTAGCAATATCTTGTTTTTCTTGGTGAGCTTCACAAAATGAACTTCAGGAATGGATCAAAGGTATTATATTTAAGGATTTAACATGCATTCACCACTATGTGGTAATCCATGAAGTGTCTTGCAACTGTAATTATTCCTCTGCAATGATTTTAATGCCATTTAGCATTGTTTTTTTTTTTTCCTTTTTACGCCAAGCTTTCATATACTGCACATATTTAACATAACATATTTAATCTCTTTCATTGTATGTTAGTGATGATGACAGTTCATTCAGTAACTTCTTCATTTAACAATAATTTTAATGTAAGATTTTTTCCTTATTAATTCCAAAGAGACCTTCATTTCAACAGGATGAGATGCTACAGGTTGAGAGGCAGGGGGAGGCAGTTCGAAATTTATTTGGCTCTAATACACGAAATTAAGTGGCATCTGACCAACTTGATAATAAAAATATTTGCATACTGTAGCACAACATGTACAGTAGAAGTGGTGGTGGTGGTGGTGGTGGTGGTGGTTGTTGGGATGTTTAAGGGGGACTAAACAGCAAAGGTCATCAGTCCCCCATTCCAAAAACAGGCGAGCTGAAAATCGGCGAAGCAGGTAAAAACCAAAGGGGGGAGGAGACGCCCCCCAGGCGCTAAAAGAACACAAATGCAGCAACAAACACTACAGACAAGAAGAGTACAGAGGAACACCATACAGAAAGGAACAGAAGAAAATAAGATGGCCGGAGACTGGTTGACTGACCACAAGAACAAAAAAAAGGGAAAGAGTCAACCATCCGACGACACACCAAAACAGCAACAAATATTGAGAGACGTGAGGACAAAAGACACAGAAAGCGAAAGGTGCAGGACCGCCTTAAATGGAACCATAAAAAGGACTGCCACGGATAAAATTCAAAACGTTGTCAGCCATGGAGGCATCGTCACATAAAACCAAAGGCAAAGTGCTCAGGAGATTAAAAGACTGCCGGAGGGTGCGCAGTCGGGGACACTCCAGCAAAATGTGGGCGACCGTCAGTCGGAACCCACACCAACACAGGGGGGGACCCTCCTGACGCAAAAGATGACCGTGCGTCACATAGGTATGGCCTATGCGCAGCCGACACAGGATGACAGAGTCCCTGCAAGAAGCCCGCAGGGAGGAGCGCCACACATCGGTCGTCTCCTTGACAGCCCGCAGTTTATTCGGGGATGTCATGCCACGCCACTCAGCAGTCCACATCCCAAGCACCTTACGGCGTAACACCAGCTGTTGATCGCGAGCCGTGAGGCCGATTTCCAAAGCTGGGGCGTCGATCGCCCCTTTGGCCAGCCTGTCGACACGTTCGTTCCCCGGGATGCCAACGTGACCTGGCGTCCAAATAAAGACCACCGAACGACCAGAGCGGGTAATGGCGAAAACAGACTCCTGAATAGAGGACACCAGAGGAGAAGAAGTATAGCAGCAGTCGATGGCCTGGAGGCTGCTCAGGGAGTCACTGCAGATGATGATGGACGTACCTGAGCAGGAACGCATATGCTCAAGAGCACGCAATATGGCCACCAGCTCTGCAGTAAAAATACTGCAACCAGCTGGCAAGGAGCGCTGTTCAACATGGGCAGCATGAGCAAAAGCGTAGGCAGTGCAACCATCAACCAGGGAACCATCAGTGTAGATAGTCTCACAGCCCGAAAAGGAGGTGAGGAGCGCAAGAAAACGGCGCCGAAGGGCCACAGGCGGTACCGAGTCCTTGGGTCCCTGTGCCAAGTCCAGACGGATGGACGGCCGGGGCCAACACCAGGGAGGTGTAGGTGCACGGACCCGGAAGGGAGGCAGAAGAGGGAATGACCCCAGTTCCGACAGCAGGGACTGGACGCGGACAGCTATGGAAAGCCCAGACCTAGGTCGCCGTTCGGGCAGATGGAGGACCATGGCAGGGAAAAGCAGGCGACGATTGGGATGGCCCGGCGAGGAATGTACGTGGACAGCATAGTCGGCGAGCAGTCGATGGCGGCGAATCCGCAGCGGGGGAACCCCGGCCTCCACCAGTAGACTATCCACGGGGCTCGTACGAAAAGCGCCAGTTGCAAGCCGAACCCCACAGTGGTGTATGGGGTCTAACAACTTCAACACTGAGGGTGATGCAGACCCATAGGCCAGGCTCCCATAATCAAGCTGGGACTGCACAAGGGCCCTGTATAATCGCAACAGCGTGCAGCGATCCGCACCCCAAGATGTGTGGCTCAGGCAGCGGAGGGCGTTGAGGTGCCGCCAGCACTTTTGCTTCAGCTGAGTAATATGAGGAACCCATGTGAGCCGGGCATCAAAGACAAGTCCTAAGAAGCGGCAAGTGTCCACCACTTCAAGCAGGTGGCTGTCGAGGTAAAGTTCAGGATGAGGGTGGACCGTCCGACGCCTGCAGAAGTGCATAACTCGAGTCTTGGCTGCAGAGAACTGAAAACCATGAGTCAGAGCCCATGATGCTGCCTTGCGAACGGCTACTTGCAGCCTGCATTCGGCGACTCCCGTAGTCGTGGAGCTAAAGTAGATGCAGAAGTCGTCGGCATACAAAGAAGGAGACACCGACGACCCCACGGCTGCAGCCAGACCATTAATGGCCACTAGAAATAAGGAGACGCTCAACACCGAACCCTGCGGGACCCCATTTTCCTGTGTATAAGAGGCACTAGAGGTGGCACCGACTTGCACCCGGAAAGAGCGGCGCAATAGAAAGGTTTGAAGAAAAGCCGGGAGCCGACCACGAAGACCCCACTCATGCAACGTAGCAAGGATGTGATGCCTCCATGTGGTGTCATACGCCTACCGCAGATCAAAAAATACAGCAACGAGATGCTGACGTCGGGCAAAGGCCGTACGGATAGCAGATTCCAGCCGCACCAAATTGTCCGCTGCAGACCGTCCCCAATGGAAGCCACCCTGGGATGGAGCGAGGAGACCGCGCGACTCAAGGACCCTACACAAACCCCGCCCCACCATACGTTCGAGCAATTTGCACAAAACGTTGGTCAGGGTAATGGGACGATAGCTGTCCACTGCCAGTGGGTCCGCACCGGGCTTCAAGATGGGGACAATAAGACCCTCGCGCCATTGCGATGGGAACACGCCCTCGCTCCAAATGCGGTTAAAGAGGGTGAGGATGTGTCTCTGGCTGTCCCTGGGGAGATGCTTCAGCATCTGTGCATGGATGCAGTCTGGTCCTGGTGCTGTATCAGGGCAATTGGCGAGGGCAGCGAGGAACTCCCTCTCGCTGAAAGGAGCATTGTACTTTTCAGAACGACGCGTGTGGAATGATAACGGCGTCTGCTCGGCGCACTCCTTTAGAGGGCGAAAGGTGGGGGGATAAGTTGCAGTCGCAGAGCTCTTAGCAAAGTGCGCAGCAAGGTGTTCAGCAATGGCGCCAGCATCCGTGCAGACAGTGCTGTCCACGGAGATCCCAGGGACACCCACAGGGGTCTGGTATCCATAAATCCACCGGATCCGGGACCACACGAGCGAGGGGGAGACACGGGAGCCCAAGGAGGAGACATACCTCTCCCAGCACTCCTGCTTACACCGTGCAATAAGATGATGGGCCAAGGCACGGAGCCTCTTAAAGGCGATGAGGGTCTCTACAGACGGGTGCCGCCTATGCCGCTGGAGAGCCCACCTACGGTCGCGAATAGCCTCAGCAATCTCCGGCGACCACCAGGGTACAGCCTTCCTCTGAGGGAGTCCAGAAGAGCGGGGGATGGTAGCCTCGGCCGCCGAAATGATGGACATGGTTAAGACACGGACCACCTCGTCAATGTCACCCTGTGGGGGAGACGCAATGGTTGCAGCGGAAGTAAAAGCCGGCCAGTCAGCCCTGTGGAGAGCCCAGCGGGGCAGGTGCCCAGAAGAATGACACTGGGGCAGTGACAAATAGATGGGAAAATGGTCACTACCACAAAGGTCAGGATGCGCTCTCCAGTGGAGGGATGGGACAAGTCCGGAGCTGCAAAGAGAGAGATCGATGGCCGAGAACGAGCCATGGGCCACACTGAAATGCGTGGGAGCACCGGTATTCAAGAGGCTAAGGTCGAGCTGTGCCAACACATGCTCCACGGCACGACCGCGGTCATCGGAGACAGTCCCACCCCACAGAGGGTTGTGGGCATTGAAATCGCCCAGAAGCAGCAATGGTGTCGGGAGTTGAGCCAGCAGCGCAGCCAAGACATGTCGGGGGAGCTCCCCATCCGGAGGAATGTAAACAGAGCAAACAGTAATAGCCGGCGAGAGCTCAACCCTGACAGCGACTGCCTCTAAAGGCGTCAGAAGGTGTACTGGCGAGCTACAGAGAGAGTGGTGAACAAAGAAGCAAACTCCACCGGACGCTCGTTGACAGGCAGCACGATTCTTATAGTATCCCCGATAACTGCGAAGGGCAGGGGTCCGCATTGCTGGAAACCAAGTTTCTTGCAGAGCAACGCAGAGAACAGGGGAAACACTCAGAAGCATCCGGAGCTCAGCCAGGTGGCGGAAATAACCGCCGCAATTCCACTGGAGAATGGAAGCAGTAAGGGACTGGGAGGGCGTGAAGGCGACTAAGAGGCAGACGGCACCTCAGAGCCAACTGCCGCCACCGAGGGAGAGTCAGCTGTGGCCATAGGAAAGGCCCCCGAGGGTTCCGTGAGGGCAAGATCCACGGCAGAGGCGAGGATCTCCACCTCATCCCCGGAGCCAGGACTATGGACAGCAGGCGGCACTGAAACCACCGGAACATCCTTCTTCTTGGACACGTTCCGTTCCTTCTTCTTGCGTCTGCCCTTAGGGTGAGAAGGCTGGGAGAGCTTCTCTGAAGGAGCGTCTGAGGCTGATGACGATGCAGAAGCCCGACGACCAGCAGGTGGAGGAACCTTCAGCCACTGGCTGACATCTGGCTGGGTAGGAGAAGAAACAGAGGAAGGGAGAGCCCAGAGGGACCCCTTCCGCGAGAGAGGAACCAGCAGAGGCAACGCCGGGAGAGAAGGAGGGGGAGGGATCGAGCCCCCCGGTTGTGGAGCAGATGTCATTCCCAAAGTAAGCATGGGGGGGGAGAGGGGGGGGACCAGAAGAGGGTTTGCCCCCAACTGCTAAGGGGGCAACAGAGGAAGGCTTGCCCCCAGACACGAGGGGGGCAGACACAGATGCACGGCCCTGAGGGCCCACTGAAGGCGGCACAGAGGAGGCGACAACCGCCGCTCGCGAGGGCGACGATAACGTGGCTGCAGCATAAGATGTTCGTAGAGAAGCAGGATACAACCTTTCAAATTTCATTTTTGCCTCTCGATAAGTAAGCCAGTCCAGGGTCTTAAATTCCATTATCTTCCGCTCCTTATGAAGAATGGGACAATCCGGCCAGCATGGAGAGTGTTGCTCCCCACAGTTGACACACACAGGCGGAGGCGCACATGGAGAATCGGGATGAGAGGGGCGTCCGCAATCTCGACATGTAGCGCTGGATGGGCAACGGGAGGACATGTGCCCAAACTTCCAGCACTGGAAGCACCGCATCGGGGGAGGGACGTAGGGCTTGACGTCACAACGGTAAACCATTACCCTGACCTTCTCAGGCAAGACATCACCCTCGAAGGCCAAGATAAAGGCACCGGTGGCCACCCTGTTAGTCTTGGGTCCTCTATGTACACGACGGACAAAATGGACACCACGTCGTTCCAAGTCGGCTCTCAGCTCGTCATCGGATTGTAACAAGAGGTCACGATGGTAAATAATCCCTTGGACCATATTTAAGCTACTGTGGGGAGTGACGGTAACAGGGACGTCACCCAGCTTATCACACAAGAGCAACGCTCGTGACTGGGCTGGGGAGGATGTCTTGAGGAGGATGGACCCATTCCTCATTTTAGACAACCCCGCCACTTCCCCGAACTTATCCTCCAGGTGTTCCACAAAAAACAGAGGCTTCGTCGTAAGAAAGGAGTCACCATCAGTCCTGCTGCAGACAAGGTATTGTGGTACTTAAGGCTCCCACTTGGTACTAGATCTACATCCCTCCCATGGTGCAGCCAACGAGGGGAACGACTGAGGGTCATATTGCGCAGCATCAAAGTCTACTCTGCCTCGCTTAGAGGCGCTGGTGGCCGTGCGACCACCAGCTTGGTGTGATTTATTGCGCTTCATTGCGCCACATCCGCCCAGATGCCACCTACTCCGAATGAGGGCTCTCACCAAGGGCGCCACCCAGCCAAAGCAACGGGTACCTGGTCGATATCCCGTTGCCTGGAGTCCCCGTGCCCCAGATGACGACCCCACCACAACGGACTGGCTACCATGCTGGATTTTAGGTGTTGAAAGGGTCCACAGTTGTCGGGGGCGCTAAGAAGGAGATTGTGCACAAGACGAGAAGGAGGCAACCCAGAAGACGTTGGGTGTAAATCCCGCCGCACGACAATAGGTAGCATGCAAGATGGTGGTGCGTGATGGACCAATAGAAAAACACCACGTAAGGCGTCCTTCCCCAAATGGCACGCACTAACAACGGAAATTTGGAAAAAAAAGGAGGTCAAACCCAAGAGGGGACCATCACAGAAGGCCGAAACGTTTGAGACTCCTTTTAGTCGCCTCTTACGACAGGCAGGAATACCACGGGCCTATTCTTACCCCCGAACCCGCAGGGGGGTACAGTAGAAGTCTTATTTGCTCTCTGTCAACTGCTTTGTTGGACTGCCAAACACGATCTCTTGACCTTATTATTTCAACAAAAGGATATCTCTGCAAAGCCTTCAGCTGCTCTTGCTGGTACAACATATGCCACACTGTTTCAGCACTGAAAGACCTAAGTCAAAACAAGGAATCCGATTCATTGTCACCAATGTACATTTCGCATTAGTACCACAAAAACAAGGTAAAATAAATTAGGGCTCGTATGGCATATAGGCAGTTGGTTTTCCCTTGGTCCTTTTCTACTGGAACAGGGAAGGAAATGACTAGTAGTGGTACAGGGTACACCCCACCACACATTGTATGGTGGCTTGTGGAGATTCACTGATAGGAATATACTGAACCATCATGGAATAGTTAATTGGGCAATGGAGAGAAATGTGTGTATGTGTGTGTGTGTGGGGGGGGGGGGGGGGGGGGGGGAGGGGGGGAGGCGGGGGGGACGACGACTAAAACATGACTGTAGCAAGCAGTTCACATTGGGTATGTAAGGCTGCAATAGTTAGAAAGAGATGATGAGCCTCACACAGCACAGAATAGCATGGAGGGTTGCTGGAGGCTGAAGACCATAACAAAAGCAACATGCAAGTTGAAGCATATGATAACTTTTGTCAGCTACCAAACTACATCTTAAAAAATGAAAGGAGAGTTTAGGGCTTAACATATATTACCAAGCAGAAGATCCTTGGAGACAGAGACCAAGTTCACATTGGGTAAGAATTGGGGACAAAATAATGCTGCCTTTAGGAAAGGAACCATTGCAACACATGTCTTACATATTTTAGGGAAAGCACAGAAAATCTAAATCTCAATGGTCAGATGGGAGTTTGAAACACAGTCCTCTCGAATGTGAGTCAGTTGTCTTAACCACTATGTTGACTTACTCAGTGAAAAGGCTGGCAGGATAGCACTGTCCTCCACTTTAAAAACAATTCCATAAGGATAATGCTCCCAAAGTCAAAACAGCAAAAACTGGATGAAGACTACTGCAGATCAAAAAACCTCAAATGTCTGTAGCACTACATTATACCCCTAACAGCTGAAAAGCTGGATTTCGTGCAGCACACAGGGCTTTCACTGTAAGTGCCTATTGATATGTTTAGTCTCTTATGGTCAGATGCAGTCACTATTTTCCATGTAAGTGCATCTTCCTGCAAATTACAACTATAGTGAAGTCCAGTACATTATTTCATGTCCATTATACTTAGACAAGGCAATCAAGTTAGTTTTTCCACATACACATGACATGTCTGAAACAGTGCCCTCTAAAACTAGAAAATCAGGAATGAGAGACCTAATTAGAGGAACACTAGCCACAAATTTGAGGTGTCAATGTCAATATACCACTACACTTGAAACCATCATATTTCTTCTTCCCCCCCCCCCCCCCCCCCCCCAGCAACCTTCTCCTCAGAAGTGCAGTGAACACTGTCATCAAATAGGAAAAAGGAATGTGGTATCATGACTGACAGATGAAAAAAAGTAAATCTGTAAACACTATTCAAAATATATGAGCATCAATACATCATCTCACTCATCACTTAGGGCTCAGTGCTGTGCTCTCGGTCATTTTTAAGATGATTCTTCTTCATTTAGAAACAATGGTGTTGTTTACATTATCATTTTATATATTACAGGTTAATAAAAGATTTCTTTTAATGTACTGGGTTCATAATATAACAGTTGTCTCTAGAGAGAGAATTATTTTTTTTGTTGGCTGTTCCTGACATGAAAAAGTTGAATCTTTCATTACTGGTGTTTTTTCCACATTCAATTAATCTGTCATATTTTCAGTGTACGTATTCTCTGTACAGTCTAGCTGTACAAATAAAAAGCAACATAATTTAAGGCAGATAAAGACTGCAGCATTCACTAGAATTCAAGTCAAGACTATAGAAGGATTTAGATGTACATTTAAAAACAAAAACCGAATCTTGTAGGCTTATGGATCAACAACTTATTCCTAGTGGCATTAAAGTACCAAAAACCTATGTAATCTAAGACTAACCTGAGAATGGTGCAGTACACAAACACAGTCAACAATAAATGAGGCTGAGAAATTTGCCTGTTACTGTTTAGTCTCTGTTGCCTATTATTACCTCCTTTGTTCACATATGAACCTGACCTCTAGGGCATCTTTCTTGAACAGTGGCTTGAAAAATGTTTTTTTAGTCAAGCCACTTCTTTTCCTTCTTCCAGCAGTATGTCTGTGTGTGTGTGTGGGGGGGGGGGGGGGGGGGGGTGGGCAGAGGAGTGTTTGCACACATCAGATGGACCAAAGGGTGAAATGAAAGCATGTTTTAGTTACCTTTCAGGAAAAATGTCTATCAGACTTTCAGGATCCATGTTACTCAACAGCTCCAATTCTCTTCCACCTAACATCGAAATGTGAGTCAGATCTCCTTGCAGTCTATCGACCAAACTACTAAGTTCCTTGTCCTTAGGGCCAAACCTTGGTCCATCTGTTTCATCTGAGATTCGTCTTACTCTGGAAGAAAAAACAGATAAATAATCAATGCATTGTCATAATTTATTACTGATATGATATAATGGGTAAATACCAAATAGCATTACAAACTTAGCCCTTCCAGTAACATATGATCATTTCTATTTGTGTTTTGTATCAAATGCTAAAAATTCTTATTATTATAACACACGGCAAGGATAAAACCCAGAAATCTGTTTCACAGTCTCAAGGTTCCTTCAGATAGACATATGAACTTTTCTTCTTACCTTGCTCCAGTCGATTCTGGTTGTTAACTGAATACTTTTACATTTATAGCCACAAACATAAAAGATGAATGGGAAAAATTTTATGAAGCCAAAAGTTTCTTGATAATGCAACAATAACAATTAAGACTGAAAAATCTATTTACATACTATCATCCCATCCTGTCCGTAAGCAGACTCTGTATTTTCTCTCCATTTTCTGGGCTTCTCTATAGAACTCCACTGCATAATAGTTCAACACTGACTCATCTATAATTCATTACTTTGTAATATTTAGTCTACATTACATGCCAGCTAAGCTTCACAAGTTACTCCATATACCTTCCTTCACCCATACACCGCACCATTTTTGAATGTATGTCCATATTTTTTTCTCTTTTTCCATCTGCCTCCATTTCAATGGGAGGGACAATGGTTATGACACTGGGGTAGCATTAAGCAGGAGGAGTATACAAAATCTTGCCCAGACATCAAGATATAAATTTACTGGAGATTTTCCTAAATTGTATCAAGCAAATAAAGATGACTCCTTTTAAAAGGCAGCAACTGATTTTCTGGTCCACCTAGTAATCATTCCAAGTGTGGGGTCTTAATTTGGTTCCTTTCATTAGCTTAGCAGACTGTGAACCTCAGATGAAAGGGAAATCACGAGTATGCCACTTGTTTGTCAATCAGTCCAATGTACACTCCTGGAAATGGAAAAAAGAACACATTGACACCGGTGTGTCAGACCCACCATTCTTGCTCCGGACACTGCGAGAGGGCTGTACAAGCAATGATCACACGCACGGCACAGCGGACACACCAGGAACCGCGGTGTTGGCCGTCGAATGGCGCTAGCTGCGCAGCATTTGTGCACCGCCGCCGTCAGTGTCAGCCAGTTTGCCGTGGCATACGGAGCTCCATCGCAGTCTTTAACACTGGTAGCATGCCGCGACAGCGTGGACGTGAACCGTATGTGCAGTTGACGGACTTTGAGCGAGGGCGTATAGTGGGCATGCGGGAGGCCGGGTGTACGTATCACCGAATTGCTCAACACGTGGGGCGTGAGGTCTCCACAGTACATCGATGTTGTCGCCAGTGGTCGGCGGAAGGTGCACGTGCCCGTCGACCTGGGACCGGACCGCAGCGACGCACGGATGCACGCCAAGACCGTAGGATCCTACACAGTGCCGTAGGGGACCGCACCGCCACTTCCCAGCAAATTAGGGACACTGTTGCTCCTGGGGTATCAGCAAGGACCATTCGCAACCGTCTCCATGAAGCTGGGCTACGGTCCCGCACACCGTTAGGCCATCTTCCGCTCATGCCCCAACATCGTGCAGCCCGCCTCCAGTGGTGTCGCGACAGGCGTGAATGGAGGGACGAATGGAGACGTGTCGTCTTCAGCGATGAGAGTCGCTTCTGCCTTAGTGCCAATGATGGTCGTATGCGTGTTTGGCGCCGTGCAGGTGAGCGCCACAATCAGGACTGCATACGACCGAGGCACACAGGGCCAACACCCGGCATCATGGTGTGGGGAGCGATCTCCTACACTGGCCGTACACCACTGGTGATCGTCGAGGGGACACTGAATAGTGCACGGTACATCCAAACCGTCATCGAACCCATCGTTCTACCATTCCTAGACCGGCAAGGGAACTTGCTGTTCCAACAGGACAATGCACGTCCGCATGTATCCCGTGCCACCCAACGTGCTCTAGAAGGTGTAAGTCAACTACCCTGGCCAGCAAGATCTCTGGATCTGTCCCCCATTGAGCATGTTTGGGACTGGATGAAGCGTCGTCTCACATGGTCTGCACGTCCAGCACGAACGCTGGTCCAACTGAGGCGCCAGGTGGAAATGGCATGGCAAGCCGTTCCACAGGACTACATCCAGCATCTCTACGATCGTCTCCATGGGAGAATAGCAGCCTGCATTGCTGCGAAAGGTGGATATACACTGTACTAGTGCCGACATTGTGCATGCTCTGTTGCCTGTGTCTATGTGCCTGTGGTTCTGTCAGTGTGATCATGTGATGTATCTGACCCCAGGAATGTGTCAATAAAGTTTCCCCTTCCTGGGACAATGAATTCACGGTGCTCTTATTTCAGTTTCCAGGAGTGTATTTTCCTTTTTAGCTCATTGTGCTTTTTGTTTCTGAAACAGAATTAAGAACAAAACTAGCATACATCTCAATGAGTGTGGGTGTGAAAAATCATGTAAAAACCAGACACATGTAGGCTTGGATCTTCGGTGTTCCAAAAAATGGTGAGTGCTCTTTTTCTGTTACATGTATCTGTGCTCTGTGCATCCATCTACTACAAGTAAGTGGTTGCCTTTTTCTAATTTTATGTGCTGCTCCACCAGGAATTTCCATTACTGTTAAATAAATTTCTCAGTTGCAATATGTTTCAATAAGAAGATTTAATTTCAAGTCCACACGAACAAATCTGTAATAATTTGACATTAAGACATCCTGAAAGACTTATAGCTAAGATCGGTAGAACAAAACAAATGAAGACAAACCTGTGGAATTTTCCAGGTGGTAACCATTTTTCATCATTCTTCAGTAGCATTACAACAGTATTCTTTTCCACTGTACTGAAGTACTCATCGTCATCAACTTCTGTTCCATCTTGTTCCAACACAATTTTGACTGGAACATTGTCAGGGACACCAAGTTTTCCACGAGCTAACAAAAATTGCAATACTCTTGGTGAAGACAGAACACAGAAAGTGAAAAAGGTATAAATAAAAACATAGTGTTAAGTTATAAACTGGAGACATTTCAGTTGCTAGGTTGTATTTTAGAAACTTGGCCGTATTGTTATACTTCAATTAACAAGGGGTATGTAGCTGAAAGAAGCAGCAGTCAGGTACAGGAAAATTACATGAAAATGATAACGCGAAACATAACAAGATATCTGATATTTTTAGTGATATAACATTAAATTGAAGATTTTTATTAAATTTGGCATTTTTTCCCATTCTAGAGTAAGAATGTCATAAATCTCAGGGATGTAGTATACTATTATCAATAACTGATATTTACTCAATACTGAAACAGAATTTTGACCTCTTTTCAATGTTGAGAACTGATTTCTCACGTAAAGAACTATTGCTCGGGATGTGGCAGTAAATGAAAATACACAATTTACAATTATCTCTACTCCAATAACAGTTTTAGCCACCATTTCTTGATACTTTTGCAAATTGTACTGAACAAAAAATTGACTCGTTTTAGAGAGATCTTGATGTTGGTGCATCAATTAAACAACAAGTTTTTGTAGTATGTGGTTTAATTGATGCACCACACTGTCAATCTTCCAAAAAGTGTTGCTTTTCATACTTTTGTGGGACCACATAAAACTATTATCTTGTTGACATGGCAAAGAGCCTGTTATAGGTACTTAGAATGCCACCCCTCAAGCATGTCAGATATTCTGAAGGGATACAAAGCCCTTCATAATTTAGTGGAAAAGCAACCTTCCTTGCCAGCTGGATATCAGAGATTTTATCCACTTGAGGACTAGTTGCTTTCATCATGACCAACACGCAAGTCGTTGAAGTGGCGTCAAATAAAAAGACTTGCACTAGGTGGCCAAACGACCCCAGATGGGGTCTTCTGCCCAATAATGCCATACAATCATTTCATCAGAACACTGTCAAAAGTGTTGTGCTATCTGAAGGCAGTTTGTCTTCCTTGTTCAAATTTAGACTCCAGGTTGCCATTTTCACACTATAGTGAAGTGCTGATGGATTGGCAGCGTAATGTCTCAGAGTTTTGAAATTATGACGATGCTTTCCTTTGAAAACCTTTTAACAGTGTATGGTTGTGAAATAATTGGTTCTTTAATTGACTAGATTTAAGGTGTTTAATATAAATGATACTTTCTTTTCACAATGTACACAAATGAGATTTGCAATGTCAATAAATACAATGTAACTAATTGGTATATTTTCATTTTTAACATAACACTGGAAATAATGTACTTCAAAATAAGCTCTTATAAAGTAAAACCAAAACCAGACAAAAAACAATTCCAATCTTGTCAGGAAATGACACATAATAATCCAAAATTGGTAGAAAATAACACTAAAATTGACAAATAACAACACCAAAATTGGCCATCAAATAACATTATTTTTCCTGTCTCTAGCAATAGCCAATATATTGTGCCTGCAAGGCAGCATAGCATTGTGTAAATGGGTTATATAACCACTACTCAATATTTTTATAATATTCAAATTTCTCATTTACAATCCCATCTACTCCAAAATATACTGAGAACATGGATAAAAAGTAAAGTATTTTACACAATGCAAGAATTTCAAAGGTATAACAAATGACCCAATGTTTTACTGCCAAAATATGTAAAATAAGAAACTGTAAAATATTACAATATCTTTACATCTGATATACTTATTCGGACCATCAAATAATGTGGCACATTTGTTCATAAAGATCAGCTTCTAAAATGTTATGATACAGTGCACTACTCATGAACATAACAGAAACAATACTACTCTAGTGCACTGCAGGCAGACACAGACTGAGTACCCAGCTAACAAATCAAACAGCTGTGACTAATACACAAAATGTAGCATACAGAACTTACTTTGAACCTGTTATTAGGTATGGCATTGCTTTTTGGGGAAACTTGGCTAACAATGTGTGGATACTAAAAATACAGAGAGAACTCATTTGGAATACATGTGCCATACATCAGAAAGAGCCACATCACCCATTATTTTTAAAATAATGTTCATCCGGCCAGTGCCATGTAGGGGCAACAGATGGGAAGGTTCACATGTGTGCCAAAAAGAATTAGTCGGAAAGATGAAAAGTTTTCTCTGTGTGTGTGTGTGTGGGGGGGGGGGGGGGGGGCGCACGCGCCTGTCGACAACTCAAGACTTCTGCTTTTTAGTGATTGGTCTCCTTTACTCCAAAGTATTTACATTCTACCAGAAATAAGATTATTTAGAAACCTAAAAATATTAACTCTCCAATTCCTATATAGTTATGAAATTATTATCTTTTTGTATACCAGACAAGAATTATTTAAGAAAATCATTTTGCCCATAAACATGACACAAGCACCTAATAAAACTGCTTCCCAAAATTGTATCCCTAGACGCCTCAACATATGACAACGAAAATTTATAACAAATTAAAAGGTGACACGTTCATGCAGATGAATGGTCCTCTGAAAGGGAAAGTACATGACACACTTGTGCTGAAGTGCTACTACTTAGAAGATGAAATCATGCAGCATGAACAGCTAATTTAAGTTGGCTAGAACTTGTTACATATCCACTAAGTAGACATAACGCAGCCCGCCCGGTTAGCTGTGCGGTCTAACCCACTGCTTTCCACGCGGGAAGGCGTGCTGATCCCTGGCACAAATCCTCCTGGAGGATTAGTGTCGAGGTCAGGTGTGCTGGCCAGTCTGTGGATGGTTTTTAACGCGGTTTTCCATTTGCCTCAGTGAATGTAGGCTGGTTCCCCCTATTCTGCCTCAGTTGCACTATGTTGGCAATTGCTGCACAAACACATTCTCCACGTACGCATATACTGTAATTACTCCACCACGCAAACAATGGGGTTACACTCGTCTGGTATGAGACATTCCCAGGAAGGGGATGGGGGGAGGGGGGGGGGTCACTGGGGGGGGGGGGGGGGGGGGGGGGGTTGCGGAACTACACAATAACCCTGGGTTTGGCGTGGAGCAGCAGTAGGTTGAGTGGACTGCTGTAGCCTGTTGTGGAGTTGTGAACCACTGAAGGCTATGGCAGGGACGAAGCCTCTGTCGTTTGTAGGCCCCCAGTTCCATACAATACAATACAAGTAGAAATAATACTTCAGTCGAATATTGTTATTTATTTCTGTAAAAATTATTTTAACTGTAATGTATATTTCTGCCCACCACACTCGCCGAGTGGTCAGTGCAACTGACTGCCATGTGGAGGTCCCGGGTTCGGGTCCCGGTACTGCCAGGGACTCTTCCTTGGGGAGAGGACTGGTATGGGGAGCACTCAGCCTTCTGAGGCAAACTGAGGAGCTATTCAACTGATAGTAGTGGTTCCAAGGTCAAGCAGTGTGCCTATCATGTGCCCCTCCAAACCACATCTAATAACATCATTGTTAGATGATGACATGGTGGGCAGTCAGATCCAACTGGCCCGTCTACAGCCAGAACGCACAATTTTACTTTTACCTACCACATATTTCTGATGTCTTCTGCACGCAAACCAAATGGGTTGTAAAGTTAAGTCAGGAGAAGAATAAACCACTATTCACAATATGACATAATTACGAGGTGTGGCTAGAAAAAAAACCGGACTAGTACTGGTGAAACAATAAAACGAATGCAATAAGGCTAAAAGTCGCGTGGCCTGTCACGTGACTCTCGCTCCGCCTACTGCTCGAGTTTCATCTGCCTCCTGCACTCAGTCTGCCCATGGCGTCTGTTTTAAGTAGTTGACGTTTTGTCTGTGCGTCGGAAAATGTTGAATGTACAGAAAGAACAGCGTGTTAACATCAAATTTTGTTTCAAACTAGGAAAATCTGCAAGTGAAACATTTGTAATGCTACAACAAGTGTACGGCGATGATTGTTTATCGCGAACACAAGTGTTTGAGTGGTTTAAACGATTTAAAGATGGCTGCAAAGACACCAGTGATGACACTCGCACTGGCAGACCACTGTCAGCAAAAACTGATGCAAACATTGAAAAAAAATCGGTAAACTTGTTCGACAAGACCGCCGTTTAACAATCAGAGCAGTGTCTGAGTTACCAGGAGTTGACAAGGAAAATGTTAGGCAGATTCTTCATGAAAGTTTCAACACGAACAAAGTGTGTTCAAAAATGGTTCCAAAGTGTCTCACAATTGAACAGAAGGAACGCCGAAGAATGATTTGTTCTGACATCCTGGAAAACATTGAAAGTGATCCCACCTTCTTACAAAATGTTATCACTTGCGATGAATCGTGGTTTTTTACTTACGATCCCGAAACCAAACGCCAATCGATGCATTGGAAAACTCCTGGTTCTCCACGAAAAAAAAAAAAAAAGCACGAATGTCAAAATCGAAATTCAAGGCAATGATGATTTTTTTTTTTTACATCAAAGGGATTGTGCACATTGATTGGGTACCAGAGGGACAAACAGTGAATCAGCATTACTACATTAGCGTCCTGGCTACCCTACGTGAGCGAGTACGGAGAAAACGGAACGATTTGTTGAGAAAAAAGTCATGGATCCTTCACCAAGACAATGCCCCAGCTCACAGTGCGTTGTCAGTGAAGACGTTTTTGGCAAAACACAACATTCCCATCTTAGATCATCCACCCCACTCACCTGATTTGGCCCCCTGTGACTTTTTTCTTTTCCCTAAAGTCAAGTCAGCTTTGAAAGCAACTAGATTTGAGACTGTTGAAGCAGTAAAAGAAAAAGTGACGGAAGTAATGTATGGACTTACCGAAAATGATCTGCAGCATTGCTATGAACAGTGGAAAATTCGTATGGAGCGGTGTAGAGACCGAGGAGGAGAGTACATTGAAGGAGATAACATGAAATTGTAAATAATTGTAAATAAATGTTTTTTCCAGCATCAGTCCTGTTTTTTTCTAGCCGCACCTCGTACGCTCCTACTTATTATTCCCATTGTCACACTGAACTTATGGCCATACTGAAAATATTTTACCATTCAAAAATTGTAACAGAAAAAAACAGTATCTACTGATCTAATCCCTTTGATCCTACACATCCATCTGTTTCTTTACGTGAACCAATCTGTCATGCTGAAGTAGATTTCAAGTTGCCAATAAACACAGATGCTCAAAGTCTTGGTGTACCTGTCCATACGTGCAGTTTCTTAGTATTAGTGCAACCTTCCACATTAGCTGATTAAGATTAATAGACACTTGTATTTTTACAGCCTTTTCACAGTCACTTTCATTTTCTTTGTCTCTCTTTTTTAACTTACATCTTGAAAAGCTTCATTCTACGTACTTGAGACTAGTCCTCAGCTACTACGTTTCATGTTGGTCATGGCTTAGTTGGTGAATGTTGTTACAAGGACACACAATCCAAGTAATTAAAATTTTTGGAATGAAGCATCCTGTATGGGATATAACTATTTGTATCATGTAAACGTACTCTCCAACATTACCAAAATGCTGCACATCAGTGATAATACTGCAAAGAAAAAGATCATGATTCTGTACTAGGGCACTCAACAATGAAGTTATTAATACTCATATTAAAAGGGTGTGGTTTGATAGCTGAGTGAGTAAGGCTCTCACTATAGATACAAAGCTTTAAGTTTTGGTCCCCAGTTGAGCCTGTATCTCTTCTGTCTTTCATTGCTACTTTTACCACTGACATTGTTATTCATTAGTGAAAAATACAAACTGCATTAATTTTTAGATTTTATGTTACACTGCATGCCATCCACCCCAACTTTCAGTCTGAGTAAGCTTTAGGCATACCACTTTTAATAGCCTCACACCTAATAAATATTGTGCTATTCAAACCAATCCCAGAGATGAAGCCTACTTCATTTCTTTTTAATAGCAAAGTATAGATAACAATAACTACAAGACAGAGAGATTTGTTCCTCAGTTCTCCTCCAGATAACAAGCCACATGTTTAAAATATAAAACTCAGTGAGACCGCAGTAATGAACACGCCACTGTGCAACACTTGAAGAGGTTCTATTATAGTTTGGGCACATTTTCACTGCATGCTTGGGTTGTGTACTGAAACTGAACCAGCCACTGAGGCCAAATTCCAATCTGCTGCAAGAAAACCATGTGGATAACTGCACATGCCCTACCAACAACTCTGTTCCCCAGGGGCAGTTGACAATGTAATGATGTCAGGAGTGAGACTGTTGTGTAAGCCAGATTCAACAGATGTTTAACCGTAACAGATTACATGACATTAATCTTTTGAACTTGTCTGGGACCTGCTAAAACATCATGCAACTGTGTGCAGCTATAAACATTGAACATCAAATATAATTTCTGAACTTTATTTTTAGTATGCATTTTGAGACCAGCTTTGGTCTTAGTAGACAGCTTTAATCAGTTAATTGAGTGAGCAAAGATCTTGGGATTCTTTGACAGCTATACGGATAGAATTTTTCTCTCAAAATTGTGGAAACTTCCGACTCTCAAATCTTTCTTAGCAGGTTAATAACAATTTGTTGCAAACGTTCAACAGATTTTTACCATTCCTCCAGATCTTACTTGATGAATAATCAGCCTGAGTGCACAGTAACAAATATGGATTTAAAGTTAATGAGGCCCTGTAATTTCTTCTTCAAAGCTATATATTTTCAGTTTGCTGAGCAAACAGTTTGCAAATGTCTTAAGGCATATGTAGTTGTTCTGCTGCAAAATGTCCAGTGCTATGGAAATAATAGCAACAATGAATGAATGTAAGTGGTCAGCAACAATGCGGACTAGTCTGTAGCACTCACAATGCCTTCTGTGAAAATCTGAGGCCCCAAGAATGCCCAAGTGAATGCTCCTCAAAGTATAATCACATCAGTGGATCATTAGTGGGGCACTTACCATTGCTCTTGTTGCAAAGCCTTATTTGCAACAACATATGATAAGTGGTATGATCTACAACTCTCTTCTTTTCAAAAATGTGCTCCACAGTAAACTGCAACACAACTTGTCACCTATTCCATTTTACAGAATGAAGAACCTTCTGACATCAGTCTGTATTTTTACCACTATTAACCACCAACTCAACCTATTTTCTGCCACATACTTAAAAATCAGCAGCTCTTGACATAAAGTTTAGTAAAAGATTTCTTTGTGAAGTTGGTGCCTGTTATTTACTTTTCATGCCACATTATCTGCTTTCTGTTTAACATGTGTATGCTCATTTGCAATGGAAAGGGGTGGACAAACACGCCAGTACACAGTTCTGGTATGACAAACTGTGTAGGCAGAACTGTTTTTTTCCTTATCTAATTTAAGGATATAGCTGCACGACAATACCGGGAACTCTTACTGCAAACAACTTGAAAAAGGCACATGCCACATGTGTTCATTTAACCAAATAGCCACTTCCCTTGTGTGATTCACTCTGGCATCCCTCGAGATTGACTTACCATATCAGAAAAGTTGTTATCCCCATCAAAGTAGAAAAAATCTCTGGTTGACATCCTCCATGCATTCCCAAACCAGAGGACCACAATTAATTCTGGGTACATTGTGGCTTGGTGGTAAAGTGCCAGACTCTGGATCCACAGGTCTCAGGTTTAATCTCCAGTCAGTCCTAGGAGTTTAATCTGTCACTTTCCACTCCTTTCACCTCTGGAAATTTTATGTCCGTGTGAAAAATGCCGAGTTTTAGCATGGTTTGCAGTCAGCAATAAATTGTAGGTCCCTTCATAACAGGCTGGGTAAGTTAGTTCAAAGATCAAAAGAAGGCAATGGAATACCACTTCTAATAGGACTGTGCCTAGTAAAGCACTGTGGTGTTCAAACCAATCTTTGGTTTCATGAAAGCTTTACTCTTTTACCTTTTAGATTTACAAAAACTGTTAATTTCTTATTGATGAAGCTTACATATTTCAAGAAATTTAATGCCATTTACAGTTTATGAGTGTTTACCAGAAAGCATTGTGGTATGGCTCAAACGATGTATCCTTTCTGCATTAACGATAAGGCTGCTCCTGGAGAACCAGTAAGTGATGTGTGACATGCATACTTTGATTCCATTCTCCTGTTCATTTATAGTCTTCCCTTTTATCAGAATGTTTGTGTTGTCTGCAAATTTTATACATGTTTGGTATGGGGTTGCTGATTTTAACAATCAAAATCAGTCACAGCTCCAACACAAAAGAAACTACAAACAATTGGTGAAAAAAACTTGAGGATAGCATCAGAAGCCAGCTGACAAATTTCACTGATGCCTCATCTGTATTATGACACCCCTTTTTGGCACATAAACAAGGAGACCATCAGATTTCTCTCCCCCCTTGTGGCACATTTTCTTAAAGGTTTAGTCAAACATCAAAGCACTGAAAGTAATTAATAAAAGGTATTTGTCAGTCCAGATGCAGACAGATGAATGACAACTGTCTAACAGATGAGGCAAGCTGTGCTGGCTCAGTTGACTTATCAGTCACAGACAATGCCTCTTATCTGTGCAGTTGCACAAAAGTATTGTCAAGCTGCAGCTAATACATTCACACATCATTCCCCACAAACAACTAACCAGTTGCATAATTAAGCAAATGACTTCCATCCCACATCCAATATCATGTGTGAAGCTCTTGTGCCTTCAACCAAACTGTTAACATTCTGTACCACACACAAAATGTTTGCCACTAAGTGACTACAAATTGTGAAATGACTCTAAAAATCTGTTTTATAGCAATTTTCTTAGCCTGTTACAAGCTTTGGTTCATTTATGTGCTCAACAATTTCTTGAATAAAAAAGTCAATGCTATTTTACAAAGCAAAAGCAAACACTGAAACATATTAAATGTCATTTTAAGCCCTGGTGGAAAATGAAATATAAGTACTATACTTTTGTTATTCAATTGATTTTTGTAACTAATGAACACACTGAGAAGTGGTAGATATCAGTAGCAGTTCCAAACGGCTACAGGAGTGCAAGTGTCAACACATATGATATGAAATAGGACCCACGAGCAGGGATTATGTGCCAGAAGAGCTCTAAAATTTCCTGCTCTAAAGTTTCCTTCTCTAAATCGGGTTTGGAAAGGGGCCCGTCACATGGACACAAAACCACTCTTCATGGAGTACACAGCAGTGGGACACAACACTCTTTTCTGATGAGACCTGTATCAGTCTCTACCCTGACAATACTGACATTCACGTGTGGAGGTAACAAGGAGAACATTTACACACTAAATCCATCACATACCAACACACTTATCAAGGTGGTTTAGTCATGTTTTGGGGAGGAAGAATGTATGGCTGCAAGAAACCGCTTATGCCAATCCAGTGGAGGATAACTAGTGCAAAGTATCAGCATGACACCCTTGGACGCATTGTGGCTTCATTTGTTGAACATATTGGAGTGGTATTCACATTGATGGATGACAATGCACACCCCCAGCATCACAATCTTGTGAAAACCTTCCTAATGGAGCAAAGAATCAGGTGGATGAAATGGCTTCCATATTCTAAAGATATGGCATGGGCCATGCTAAACTCAGTGGTTTTCAATCATCCTGTGACCAAAGACTCTACAGAGTATTGCTGAGGTCAATGTGGAGGAATGGGACAATATCTCACAAGCTTATCTGGACAATGTGGTAAGGTGTATGCCTAAATACATTCAAAAGTATCTCCAAATACAAGGAGGGCCAATTCATTCATAAACAATGTGTTATGCAAGACGATTGCGAGAAGAAACTGTACTGTTTGCTGTGGAAGCTTTTTTAAGTTCTTTTTGTGTTCATTATGTGGAAATGTGTGTATCTTCTTTATTATTGTTTTCTTTTGACTGTGCCTGACAGAAGAAAACCAATTTTGTTTCCTGATCTCTCCAGAATTGACAAAAAAGCAACATGCAACATACATTTTGACCTTTGTAACTCTCACCCACCACCTTTTAACATGTTGACTGACACATGCGTAATAATGGCTGTTTCACCAGCAGGCCATCAGGTCTGAGGCCCTGTTGTGGCTGCCGACAGGCACAAGGAGTCAGGTGTTAGGTTCTGCAGTGGCTGGCAATAGCCTCATGGCAGTCAAAGTGAGAAATAGAAATTATTCTACGGAAGAGGAGGAGTTGTCAAGCAGCAATTTTTTCAGTCTGTTTTCAAATTTAAATTTGTTGTCTGTCATACATTTCGTATGGTTAGCTAAGTTATCAAAAATTTCAGTGATAGGATTATGAACCCATTTCTGTGGAATAATTAACATCATTTTTACTTCTCATATTAAAATTAGGTACATAATTATTCCTTTTGAATTGTAAGGGTTCCTTACAACAAACTTCACGAGTGAATAAATACACTTTAAAGCACTAGTCTAAATGCCTAACCCCTTAAACAGATGTCTACAAAATTTTATTCTACCAGGACATTTCTGAACAATAAAAACAAACATCGCTTCAACATTCTTGAATAAAAATACACAAAATATTGTAAATTACTGATTCGTGTCTTCTCAAGATTTTCAATGCTTTGATGTGCAAATGTGGTTGAACTGTGTTGTTTTGAGAGTTCAAAAATGTTTTTATTCAGTTTAAATTCTCACTAACTCTGCTTGTTGTATCTTAAACAGAATGTCATTTACAAACATAAGTATGCCTTTCTGCATTCTTTTGGTCATATATGACATTACATTATTAACTGGTTGACTATGCCATCATACATTTGGTACAACATGGAGATAGCTGATGAATTAAGCAACTGAGAATGGAGAAAACTGTGATGTTCCAGCAGGTAGCACCAAGTATCCTGCAGCATGTAATGTTGACATGCTGCAGGAGATGGACATTCACTCAGTGACTGTGACATCTAAAATATTTTTCGTGTCATATAGACAAAGCAGGTTTGTTTAAGTTTACACAGATCCACAAATTCTTCTTTCAAAAGTGCTTTACCTAAAATTATTATTAAAATTGGAATTGGAAAATACACATTTTTAGATAGGTCAAAATGGAGATAGTATATGAGGTAGCATTTTTAAAATGTGAGAACAAGCTACATGTAGACTGCGTGTGCAATCCTATGCCACAATGGGGGGGCTGGGGGGTACATTTAATCTCCACAATCAATTAAAAAATTTTCAATACAGCTGCATCAACTTTGTTGAGAGAGAGAGAGAGAGAGAGAGAGAGAGAGAGAGAGAGAGAGAGAGATTTATGCAGTAAAAATGTATTTAATATTAGGTTTTCCTGAGGTTTTGTGACTGGTTGAATGCTGCATCATTAAGAATTTTATGCTTCTCTCAACAATAAAACACTTTGTCAAGATGGAAAATACTCCATTAGTTGTGTGGTATCGTGTGCTATCAATACAATGCCATGCCAGTCCACACTTGGAAGTTGGCAGCAACCCATGTAACTGCACCTCCAATCTGTGGCCAGCTCTGAGAGAGACCCTCTCTTCAGCCAGCACAGCTAAACACTGTCCCGACCTCCAATCTGCCTGTTCATTTAGTTCTGTATGTCTAGTCGAAGCAATGCCATTCAATCTCTATTAATATGGATATCAAACCAGACTATCTCAAGGACTTGCCTTTAACTGTGCTCTGGACTTCCTGTTATTCAAGTTAAGTAAAAGAAGTAATCAAACACTACATGTGCATCTCATTATTTTGTTCCTTGTCCCAACCCACAAACTCCTTGTCATTAACCACCAAAATAACCACACATCTGACAACACGGGAAAATTTGGTTTGGTTGCTACTTTGTTCTACTTCTCACCATACCAATAACTGGTGATGATATTAATTGTGTGTCTTTCTTGCAGAAATGTTGTCCTTAGCCGTGCTTGCCCTGTAATTAACTGTGTTTCTGTGCTTTTCACAGGCTGCTATTCCACGTGATTCTAATCTGTACCTTCCTGTAGCATAGTAGTGGTTGTGCTCGCTTTTCAAGTGTTATTTTTGTGTGTTCCATTATGGGCAGTCCCCACAAGAATTGTCAGTAACTCAGATCATTCAGTTACAAGTGTAGGAATTCACGAAGATGATGACCAGACTGCTCATTGCACAAGCAAACACACCACCACCACCACCACCACCACCACCACCACCACCACAGCAAGCAGCACCTGTTTCCATACTGCCATTGTGTGCATTTGATTCTACACAAGAGGAATGGTTCATGTACTGCGCACATCTTGACTCACACTTCACAGTGCATCACACTGCACATAGGCACAGGCAACCACATTTTCTTGCAACAGTCAGAGTGTCTGTTTACCCGTTAGCCGTCGAACTTTTTCCCACCACCCACACAGAAAGTGTTCCTTATGAAGAAATAATTGCTACTCTAAGCAAGTACTATTTTGAACAGATTAATTTGGCAGCTGCATGCTATACATTCCTTCACTTGTGTAAACAACCTAATCAAACACATAAGCAGTGGGTGGCAGAACTGCAATGACTTACACACTATTGCAAATTCAAGTGAGAATGTGGATGTTACTATAGTGATGCCATGATTAGGGAAGCCAGTACTCAAAATGGGTCAGATTGTTAAATATCCTAAACTCAGCTTGCAATAGTTTGGAATTTGTGGAGCATCATGACTCCTATGATAAGGCAGCAGCAGACTTTGATTTCGCTCCTATTTGTGCAGTACAGAGTAACGGCAAACAGGTTGTGCCAGTAGTTCACGCACTGCAGCACACAAAACCTCAGCCAGGGCAGTGATGTAAACAAACCCAGTATGCTAGGCAGCATGCTAGTGGGATTAAATCCTGCCCTCAGTGTTTCATGGCTCACAAGCGGCAGGCTGTCCATCGTGAGGTTGAAGCGGTGTTATTGTGGCAAGCACGGTCGTGTTCAATCTGTCAGTCTGCAGGAACAGAAGTCCAACTAGGCCTCAGTCTATTTTTTATTTTTATTTATTTATTTATTTATTTCCAAGACAAGTAGTAATTTTGGGCTACACAACGCAATCAAATGCAACAGGGAAGAAGTTACACATTTATTCCCTTCAGTGTCACGCCTGTAAGTTGTTCATCACTCTGCAGATTGCTGGTCACAAGATACATATGCAATTAGGCCTGCGTGTGTCAGTGACACTTTTCAATGGAAGCACACACAAACTGCTAGGTAAACCCTCTCTACATAAGGCACACACAACTCTTTCCAGTTGTGGGGGACATGATATTCCTGTATTATGTATCTGCAGCCGATCTGCCACATTTCGTAACATTACTAACACAGTTTTGTGCTCACGTAAAAGTAAAAATATTTTTGGCATTGACTCTTTTGATCCGTTTGGTTTGAAAATTCAATGCAATGTCCTCTCTGTGAACTCCTCTGTGCCACAGATAAGGTAGCTGAACTTTGTGATGAATTTAGTGATATTTCTTGATATGGCCTAGGCAATACTAGTAATTTCAAGGCTCACATTACCACGAAAGACAGTGCATAACAATGGTTTTGCTGCACATTACCCATCCCTCACACTATCACAGATCAAGTGGTACAGGAATTTCTATCTTGGCATGCCAATAATATGATTTCCGCTGTAGCAGCTAGACAGTGGGCATCCCCTTTGGCTAGTCTAATGAAACTTACATGCAAATTGTGCTTATGTGCAGGTTTCAGCACAACAGTAAGTCCACAGATTGTGACTGACTCTCTTCCTTTGCCAACACCTGAGAGACTACGGACAAGATTGGTACAGGTAATTTCTTTTCCAAAATCCACCTTCACAGCACTTGCTTGCAGCTTGCCTTGGATGAACAGTCCCAACGATTTTTTTGTTATCAACACCCATACGGGGTTATTTACATTTTTGTGATTGCTCTTTGGCAGCACCTGCAATTTTTCCAACATTACCTATCAAAGCTGACGACTACAGTTCCTTCTTGTTTGAACTATTTTGATGACATAGTCAATTTGGCTCACAATCTTAACAAATATCTTCCCATTCTCAGAAAACTGTTTGAAGTTGCTCTCAGATGCTGCGTTAAGGTGTAATAAAACCACATACTACTCCTTCCAGACTGAGAGTGAAGATTTAGGTCATGTGATCGGCAGTCAGGGCATCCACCTTTTGCAGTCACACTTAACCACCATACAGAACCTCCCAGCTCCTAGGAACATCGGTGAACTCCAAGCTGTGTTGAGTAAGCTAACTTATTACATTTGGTTCATTCCCAACACTGCACAGATTGCAGCTCCACTGCATTGTTTTCAATGAAAGAATGTTCCGTTTGAGTGGAATAGGGAGTGTCAAGTCGCATTTCAGAAACTGAAGGATGCCATATTGAGCAAGTGTTCTCTGGTAGATTCTGATCCAGCCAATCGAGTCATGCTTGCGGTCGACGCACCCTCTTACAGGATTGGCACTCTTCTCTCACACAAAGTTGAATCACTGGACAGGGCAAATGCTTTCACATTAAAACCCTTCAACAAAGCACAATGCAACTACGCACAGATTAAAAAGGATGCTGTTGCTATCGTATATGAGGTGACCAAGTTTCATCAATACTTACACGGCAGGAAATTCTACTTGGTGACCAATCATAAGCCTCTCACCTCATTGTTCAGCAGTTCAACGCCAGTCCGCCCATTCATGGTGCAAAAGTTGCAGCATTGGTCTCTGTGCATCTCCAGTTACCCGTATGAAATTGTGTACAGGCCAATAGCTAAGCATTTGAATGCAGACACACTTTGTCAACCACCAGTTGGCACTGATTCCACATTCAACACCTCAGAAGATTCTTGATGTCCAGTGACAGGGAAACACTTGATTGTTTTCCTATCAGCCACATATGGATAGTTCAGACAACAGCTGCAGACCCCAGTCTCACGATTCTGTTGCAGTACCTCTGCACTGCTTGCCCACATTCAATGAAACAGATTAGTGATCTGGTCAAACACCATTATATTGCGCTTTGGCACAGCTTATCAATCCAGCAGGGTGTCATCCTCTTAATGCAGACAACGATAAGTCCTGTGTGGTTGTCAACATTTGCTTCAGAAGGAAATTCTTTGCCTCCTCCATCAAGGCCACTGGGGCAACTCACCCGACACCACTGCACACGGGTCAGCATGGTCACTCAAACAGAACAATTGACTTCAGGATATCCAGAATGTGTGGCACACCAAGATGCTCCACCACAAAAATTTTTCAACTGTCCCAAGCCCAGCGCCCCTTGGTAACGTTTGTATATCGACTTTTCAGGGCCCTGTTGGAAGTCACATTGGCTAATTGTGCTAGACACCTTCAAGCAAGTTTCCATTCATAGTATCCATGCATCCACCATAACAGCTATCACTAGCAAGACTCTGACAGCAACTTTTTGCATCAAAGGTTTACCTGAAGTGTTGGTTTTGGACAACAAACCACAGTTCACATTGTCAGAATTTCAGCAGTTTTGTGATGTCAACGGCATCAAGTATGTAACAACCACACCGTTTCATTCTCAACCCAATGATGAAGCAGGACACTCCCTCAGAGCTTTCAAGCAAGAGGTGAACAAGTTACGTGTTTCCCATACACAGGAGCATGCTTCAGTCCTCTTCCTCTCATCCTACAATTCCCAGTCCCGCAATGGTTAAATCACCAGTGCAGCTCTTGCATGGACATTGACATAGGACACTGCTTCAGCTGCTGCACCCTCCGCAGCAGTCAGTTCATCCTCTACAGTGTTCTAACTGTAATGTGCATGATTTGGTCTTTTTCAGAGTTTTTGCCAGACACAGGCTCTGGGAGTAGGGTATTATCACCTAAGTCTTGGGCTGCCCTTTGTATGTTGTACTGGGTATGACCAGGCTGCAAGGCACAGAGTACACAAAGGAACTTGCCCTCCTTCTTGCAGTGGTGTACTGTAGGTCTCTAGAAGAGCGTAGCGTTCCAAAAGACTGGGAAATGGCACAGATCACCCCCGTTTTCAAGAAGGGATATCGAACAGATGTGCAGAGCTATAGACCTATATATCTAACGACGATCAGTTGTAGAATTTTGGAACACGTATTATGTTAGAGTATAATGACTTTTCTGGAGACTAGAAAACTACTCTGCAGGAATCAGCATGGGGTTCGAAAAAGATGATCGTGTGAAACCCAGCTCGCGCTATTCGTCCACGAGACTCTGAGGGCCATAGACACAGGTGCACAGGTAGATGCCGTGTTTCTTGACTTCCGCAAGGCGTTCGATACCGTTCCCCAGAGTCGTTTAATGATCAAAGTAAGAGCATATTGACTATCAGACCAATTGTATGATTGGATTGAAGAGTTCCTAGATAACAGGACGCAGCATGTCATTCTCAATGGAGAGAAGTCTTCCGAAGTAAGAGTGATTTTCGGTGTGCCACAGGGGAGTGTCGTAGGACCGTTGCTATTCACATTATATACAAATGACCTTGTGGATAACATCAGAAGTTCACTGAGGCTTTTTGCGGATAATGCTGTAGTATATCGAGAGGTTGTAACAATGGAAAATTGTACTGAAATGCAGGAGGATCTGCAACGAATTGACGCGTGGTGCAGGGAACGGCGACTGAATCTCAATGCAGACAAGTGTAGTGTGCTGCGAATACATAGAAAGAAATATCCTTTATCATTTAGCTACAAAATAGCAGGTCAGCAACTGGAAACAGTTAATTCCATAAATTATCTGGGAGTAGGCATTAGGAGTGATCTAAAATGGAATGAACATATAAAAATAATCACCGGTAAAGCAGACGCCAGACTGAGACTCATTGGAAGAATCCTAAGGAAATGCAGTCCGAAAACAAAGGAAGTAGGTTACAATACGCTTGTTCGCCCACTGCTTGAATACTGCTCACCGGTGTGGGATCCATACCAGATAGGGTTGATAGAAGAGATAGAGAAGATCCAACGGAAAGCAGTTACACGATCATTTAGTAATCGCGAAAGTGTTACGGAGATGATAGATACAACTCCAGTGGAAGACTCTGCAAGAGAGACACTCAGTAGCTCGGTACGGGCTTTTGTTGAAGGTTCGAGAACATACCTTCAAGGAATCAAGCAGTATATTGCTCCCTCCTATGTATATCTTGTGAAGAGACCATGAGGATAAAATCAGAGAGATTAGAGCCCACACAGAGGCGTACCGACAATCTTCCTTTCCACGAACAATACGAGGCTGGAATAGAACGGAAAACTGATAGAGGTACTCAAGGGACCCCCTGCCACACACCACCAGGTGGCTTGTGGAGTATAGATGTAGCTGTAGAGAAGGCACTATGAAAACCAGTTTTGTTTGCATGGGCTGCATGAAGCTGCCATGGGTTTTTCCATTTACAGATTTGGTAACCTTGCAGCCTCAGCCACCTTCGGCTCCCTTGGTCCACGCCACCTGCATTGGACATGGAAGTATGGTGACACAGCATGGTCACTGCAGCCCCAGTCACAAGAGATGGGGCCACTTCACCCTGCCGCCTTCCAGTGGGCCGCCGTGAACCCTCAAGTTGTTATCATGCCCCAGCTGATAGATGAAAATGCTCAGTCCCTGGGTTTGAATGCACACTCTATGGCTGGTTTTTCAGCTGATGTTTCCAGCTATTTGGGAGATGAATGGTGGGACACAGACAGGAACTTGTCAACAGCTGAATTGCAGGCTTCTGCCTCCTCACTGGCACCTGAAACCAACCAACCCGCCCGCCCACCTCCTCCTCCTCCCCCCCCCCCCCCCAATCATTTCTGGCAGTACCAGTTCATGATGATGGCAAGGAATTTTGGGGGAGAAGGGAGGAATGTGATATCATGCCCCATCAGTCCACACTTCCAAGTTGGCTGTAGTCCATGTGACTGCACTGCCACTCTATGGCTGGCTCCGAGACATGTTCATCAGCTTGTGTGGCCAACACCACCACTGACTCGACTTAACAGAACACTAAACTGACCTCCATTCTACCTGTTCTTTAAGTTCTCCCTGTCTAAATGAGGAACTGTCATTCAGCCTCTGTTGATATTGTGGATACCAACACGTCTATCTCAAGGACTTGCTTTGGATTGTGCTCTGGACTTGTTACTATTCAAGTTAAGTAAAATAAGTTATCAAAAACTATGTGTGCACCTAATTATTTTACTCTGTCTCAAAAACAACAAACTACTAGACATCCAGCACCAGGATGACCAAACAAGTTGCATATTGCCCATATGAAGATTTGAATAAAGTAAAATGGTATCTAAGTCTGCATTGGTCTGGTGTATAAGGGTGCACCAAATTTCATTTAATTTTTGCTGCTGATATGACATTTAGTGTCAAAGTAGTATAAATCTGTAACTGTTTTGAAGCCTTCAATGTTTTTTTTTTTTTTTTTTTTTTGTAATGAAGGATTAGTCGAGTTAGCACTAACTTACAGAAAAAGTAAGTGCATACGTTTCCACAGCCAGTCACTTGAAATAAAACATTTTGGGTGTAAAGTTGCATCTTAAAAAAGGGGCATTGGACAAATAAAACCTGCATGTCTACTGGTGACTGAGGAAGGCCACTGCAACTGCAGATGAAACACGGTCTTCATTCATCCAGTGATAGATATTTTACATGACACGGCTCTACAATCAGTAAATTTGTGTGTTATGAAGTATGCATGAAGAGCAGTAGAGATCTAGAAATACTATTTCAGAACCAAAAAACTACATAGTTTCATTCGAAAAAATAATTTTGATATCTGCATCTTGGTAATTACCAGAGTTACAGTAACACAGCAAATGGTAGTTTATGAGGCCATAAAGACTATTTGTCAAAATAAAAAAAAAAGAAGATTAGCAATATTCTTAGCATATCGAAAAGTGTCAAAACTAACACAGATGCCTCATCTCACATGTGGAATTTGAGAAAGCAACACAACCCTGAGACCACGAAGGGCTTTTTGAAATACTTTCACTGATTATTAAATTGGAGCTATCTGAAGCTCTGACTGAATTGGCATGAAAGCTCTGACTCTACAAAAATCATTCTATTGATTGGAACTAGTACCAAGTGGACATAATGTACTGGCAAAGCTAATACAAATATAAGCTACACGAACTGAACAATTACGTTACAGGTGGTCACAATCCTTTTGCAGATCAACATGTTTCAGTCATTATTCTGTCTTCTTTTTACAACAGTTGAGAGAAAACCGATTTCTTCCTTCATATTATTCTTTGGATTCCAAAAATCCTGCACGTATATCCTTCAGAAAACTGTATTTATTTCTAAAGTAAGAGTCATCATCACACATACGCTCAATACTGTTCATGTCTGATGACTTTGGTGACCAGTGGAAGTGTTTAAATTCAGAAGTGTGTTCCTGGAGTAATTCTGGACATGTGGGGGTGTCGTATTGTCCTGCTGGAATTGCCAAAGTCCATCGGAATGCATAATGGACATGAATGGATGCAGGTGATCAGACAGAATGCTTACATATGTGTCACCTGTCAGAGTCATATCTAGACACATCAGGGGTCCCATATCACTCCAACTACACACACCCCACACCATTACACAGCCTCCACCAGCATGAACAGCCCCCCGCTGACATGCAGGGTCCATGGATTCACGAGGTTCTCTCGATACCCATACATGTCCATCCGCTCGATACAATTTGAAATGAGACTCGTCTGAACAGGCAATATGTTTCTAGTCATCAGCAGTCCAATGTCGGTCTTCGTGGACCATGGTGAGGCATAAAGCTTTGTGTCATGCATCATCAAGGGTATACAAGTGGGCCTTCAGCTCCAAAAGCCTTATAGATGATGTTTTGTTGAATGATTTGCACACTGACACTTGTTGATGGTCCAGCAGTGAAATCTGCAGCAATTTGCAGAACGGTTGAACTTCTATCGTATCGCTGTTGGTCCCGTTCTTGCAGGATCTTTTTCCAGCCGAAGCGATGTCTGAGATTTGATGTTTTACGGGGTTCCTGATATTCACGGTACATTCGTGAAATGGTAGTATGGGAAAATTCCTGCTTCACTGCTGCCTCAAAGATTCTGTATCCCACTGCTTGTGCGCCAACTATAACACCACATTCAAACTCACTTAAATCTTGATAACCTGCCATTGTAACAGCAGTAACTGAACTAACAACTGCATCAGACACTTGTTCTACACAGGCGTTGCTGACCACAGCACCGTATTCTACCTGTTTACATATCTCTGTATTTGAATATGCATCCCTATACCAGTTTCTTTGGCGCTTCAGTGTATATACGTACTTTATTATTAATCACACCTCCCGATGTTTTATTTCAATGAAAGGTAAAGGAAAGTAGACTGGTTATTAAAATGTTATCAGATACACATGCCTATACCAGTTTTTTTGGTGCTTCAGTGTGTAACTGAATTTCAAAGTTGGTTTTCCATCACCAAAGTTGACATTTTTCTTACATTATAATACAAAAGCAGCATTTACAAAAGCACCAATTCAACATAGACTTATAAAAAGCTGCTGCTTTAAATTTACATTCCAGTTAACTATAATAATCACCATTGTTGTTGTCGTCAAACTTAGAAGTAGCATTAAAAGAGACACAGGCACTTGCAAAAATATACAGATCATTCTAATACATGACGTGTGTATTTTGTTACCTCCTGAAAAAGCAATGGATTGCCACTGCATGAACCAGACAGTGCCATTATCCGAGAATGTTGTACCAACACTGTTGTCTTTTTTTCCATATTCAGTAGCAGAGAAAAATTTGTTAATACTGCTGCATGTGTCATCATTTCGATTTTGTATGCATAGTTTATAAACAGCAACTACAGCATAAGACAAATGTTTATCAGCCCACGAGACAAGAATGCTATAATTATTTTCAGAATCCAACCTATTTTTTGTCTTGTGGTAATGGTAACTACAGCACTTCCATTCTTTTTCTTATTTTATAGAAACAGAAAACCACAACTGCACTGTACCAATGATTGTATTATGATAATTCAACACAACAAATTTTCCTTACTGCCACAATATTGTTGCACCCCTGAATAATATTCATGGCAAATATTCAAGTGAGCAATGTGTTATCATGACATAAGATCGATATCATCATAATCGTGACTGCAGAAATGTCCCAAGAAAGCCCTGACCGAACGCAAGAGTTCTATTGAGTTACTGATATAGCAGGAAAGAGTGCCTGAAAGGCAAAATTTTGACATCCCAAAGCAACCAAAAGTGTTGATGAGCTCAGAAAACTAGGGCACATTCAGTCATACCCACAAAAGAGTAGCATCATTGATGTTGCCTGACAAATACATATATCCTGACTGTCACAGCTTCGCTCTCAAATTATATCTCAGTGTGGCAGCTAACCTACAATGCTGTATTGGCAGTCTACTGAGATGACTATTAGTTACAATGCCGCCACTAACTAAATCTAATGTACTCTACTGCCGAGAGCTGCTGCTGCCTCATCCTTGCCTTCGCTGAAGGGCAGACTTGTGCCTTGCAACAGCAGGTCTCACTGATGGTCCTTGGCAAGCTGATCAACCACCATTGTTATGGAGCAGTGCAGTAATTGCAACTCCCCACCACTTTGTGGCAGTCAATGTGTTACCTGAAGAGTGTGTGAATGTCTAAATTTGTGGAGAAGGTATGAGACTGGCCAAAGTTACTGTATTTTGGACCAGGGACCAGTATGTGTGTTTTTGTCAGCAAGACCAAGTATAGTGTTCCATCCAGAGGAGTTCCTGGTTTGAGGTGTCTAGGTTGGATGTCCGAGAGATTGTGCTGACTCTTGCTATCGCTAGATTTGTGTCTCAGCTGACTTTGGTTAGCAAGTATGTTTCTTTGGTTTTATTTTTCTGTTGTATATACAGTAAATTTCACATCTACATTCTTTCTGTAAACTTCCAGCCAAGACTTTGATGGATCATACTGACAACAAGGCAACGTTACTCAACACCATGAAATTATAGAATTGCACATCTTTCAATTATTGGTGTATTGTGATCCCCACAGCAATATGCATAACTAGACCATGTGCAGTCTATTTAAAACATTGGTCAAAGCAGGAAGGCATTATTCTGAACATTTCGAGAGAGAGAGAGAGAGAGAGAGAGAGAGAGAGAGAGAGAGAGAGACACTTAAGTTGCAAATATTAGGTAAAAAAAAACAGCTCCCATATTTTATGGTGAAGAGCAGTGACCTTTTCCAGGTAGCTGCTGTTTGTTAATATGTAAAGCAATTAACACTAGTCGTAATTCGACTGTCACTATACTATTCAGAATTAGCTTGGCTGCTTCTGCCAACTGACATGCAATTTGATGTGTTCCACATCCCTGACAAATCCTGTACCGTTGTAAATAAAGATCTACAAGGATGGTAATAACCTGAATTTAAACACTAGGCCCTATGTGCGAATGTATGAATCACGTCAATATATTGGAAACATTTTAGATAACCTTTCATATGATTGCATGGATAGTCACTGATCTCAGATGATCTGAAACTTAATTCTGGGTTAATACTGTATAATAAGATTAAAGTAATACCTAGCATCACCCCCCCCCCCTTTTGTTCCAGTAATTCCACGGTGTCAAAGGAATTGTCAAACAAATATGGCTTTAATTTCTTTTTGCAATATTTACATTAGTCATATTTATGATACGTGTGAGAGCAGCCAACTAAAACATATATAGTTTCCAGTTCCACGTGTGATTGTGTAATTCCTTTTTCACCATTAAAGTAGGGCATGATGAAATCAAGAAGTTTCTAAGCTTTTAAAAAAAATATTACCTCAATATGTATATTGGTGGCAAAGATGCTAGGTGTATTGTTACCAGTTAGATATATGGTAAGTTAAGCAGAGAAACTTGCATTGCCACTGGATTTATTGTTTTTTTCAAAAAGTCACTTCATTTTGTGTAATTTAGCTAATTATATACCATAAGTGTATTTTAAAAAGTACAGACTTCCACCTAAAAAAAAAAAAAAAAAAATTATCTGATATACAAAAGAACTGACAGGAATTATGAAAGGCACATAAAAGAAGGTGCTCCAAATAAGTGTAACAAGGTAATTTTTCGAGCCAGGTATGTCAAATTCTCCTTGATCCAAGAGAATTGAATGATTACTTTGTCACGCAAGTCAGAGAACTCAGACCACTTAAAAATTCAAAAATAAGTTAGGACTTACTTTAAAAAAAAAAAAAAAAATCAATGTAAAAGAGTATGGATAATGTTTATTTTAATGTTTAAGATTATAATAATGATACAGGCTATGATTTACTTGATTTGTACATGTAATATCAATATTACTTTAATACTTTGGTTGTAATTAACTTGATATCACTAGAAAGTTAAGTCTACTGTGTGTAGTCAACAGCAATAAAGAATCTTAACTGAATGACTAAAACTGCAGAACATTCCTGTAGGGGGAAAAAAAAGAAAGGGACATAGTTTAAGAGAAATAAATTACAAAGCCTGGGAAAAAAAATTATCCTCTCCTGAAGCTACTCAGAGACAAATCCATCTGAAAACAGCATTGGTACACAAATCCAAAATTACTCTTAATTCAAGTTTGTATCACACCACAAGCGAAAGGAGGAAATTTGGCATTCATAAATATTTGTCTCTTACCTACTTCTAGGACATACCGCAAACAATTTTTTTCAAAAAAGAAATTTCCCTATTTACTCGTCTTTCACTATTGCGCATTTTTAACATCTGTGCTACATACAACAACATACAATTAGAGAATGACACCACCATATTCTGAATTGAAGACCAACAGCAACACAAACGAAATATAGTTCACAAAATAATTTCTCATAACTACGACCTACGACATATTATAAGCGCCTTTTCACACATGCTAACATGCATAAATAATTAGACATACCTCGACTTATTAATTCCTGCAGAGTCGAGGCTACGACACCTTTTTTACATTCACGAGCTAAGTCAACAACTTTAAGGGGTATCCCTTTAACTAACTGCGATTCTTCGGTGCTCTTTTCCATTGGTGGTATGCCAGCTTATGGAATACTTTCAGAAATACATTAGCACAGAAAAGTAATCCGGCTACACAGGCAACCCGTCTCTGACGAAAGGATAAAAAGGCGTTATTTACATAAGACTATAAATCATTCAGCATATTAGGCTCGTTTCACACTACTACGGATTTACTTTCGGTATACTAATTTTTTTTCTTAAATACGCCATGCTCATATTGTATTCATACATAGCAAAAGAATATAACATAGCCAACACAAATACCGTTGACTACAACTACAACAACGCACTACATTTATTTCATAACTACCAATACGCATAAATATATACACTTCATAAACGTCACGTTACTCACAACTAGGTATCAACAGACACGCCTATTTAAATGTCACAGTCACATTAAGCAATGGTAATCTTTGGTAGTAAATACACCGATGTTAGATCGACAAAAGGTGGGTTCTCAAATGCAACTAGTGACGCGCCAATCTGCAGTGGCGCCATGAGCAACGGTTTCTACACGCTGCAACCAAAATTTCAGTGGCGCAGTTTTCAATACGTCGCCAACCACGCCCTCTTTAAACTTTTGTATTTATTTAGCACCATTTTATGACATTCATGATATTGAACTTGTCAAAGTACAAAACAGTATAAAATTTTACATGTTTACATTCATGCACAAAATAAAGTCGTATATAACTGGAAATATTTCATCAAGTCTGGATCCTTTTTTTATCAACACACCTTCATGACTGTAGCGACATATACAGTTTAATTACGCATAACAAAATTTTGTAAATACATATAGACAAAAGTAGACATGTTGCTGAAAAGTTACTGAAACATCTTGGTTGATTTTACATGCAGAATTTCATATTAAAATATTGGCACATAATGTAGGTACATGATTAGACATATGAGTTCATTAATTAAAGAAGTTTAGGTGGCGCCATGAGCAACGGTTTCTACACGCTGCAACCAAAATTTCAGTGGCGCAGTTTTCAATACGTCGCCAACCACGCCCTCTTTAAACTTTTGTATTTATTTAGCACCATTTTATGACATTCATGATATTGAACTTGTCAAAGTACAAAACAGTATAAAATTTTACATGTTTACATTCATGCACAAAATAAAGTCGTATATAACTGGAAATATTTCATCAAGTCTGGATCCTTTTTTTATCAACACACCTTCATGACTGTAGCGACATAAACAGTTTAATTACGCATAACAAAATTTTGTACATACATATAGACAAAAGTAGACATGTTGCTGAAAAGTTACTGAAACATCTTGGTTGATTTTACATGCAGAATTTCATATTAAAATATTGGCACATAATGTAGGTACATGATTAGACATATGAGTTCATTAATTAAAGAAGTTTAGTTTTACCAAGGAATACTTTGGCAATTACATATAATTGTTTAGTGAGATTATGAGGCAGTACCTACCAATTTGAGCAATATTCCAGATATTCATAAATGTTTCAGAAGCTGGTGTTTTTAGTAGATTTTTTTAGTTCTTTTTTAAAAAATATTAATGTTTGGTATTTTTTTGACGTAATCTGGCAGTTCACTATAGAGGATTTTCTGTTTGTATAGTACACTGTCGCAATGTATTGATTGTCTGTATTCATCCTTATTGCTTGTTTGATAACTGTGGATCTCACTGTTCAAAAGTGAAAATTCTCTATGGCTATACAGCTGAAGGGGTCACGATTTCTAATTCCTTAAAAATACCGCACTGTTCACCTCTGAAAACTCTCTATGGCTCTTAAGGAAGCCTATACTTTCACATATAAATATAAATAGTAGGGTCATGATTCTTAATTCCTTAAAAATACCCATCAGTCTGTTGAGATCGTATGAGTGAGCATATGTCATCATGCAGGTCATGCAGTAATGTTATGCCAAGAAGAAAATAAGGTTGGTTAGTTAGTTTCATGTCCCATGGATCATTTGTATGATAAATCATAATCAAGTGGAATGGGTCTTTTTATATTCACATCACAAATATCACCTCAACGATATTTCATGTCATTTAAAATAGCTGTATTCTCAAAATAATAATTACTTAACTTCAGGGTTCTCTTCAAACTCTCGAAGTTTGAACACATTCTGGTACACAGAGCACAATTTTTTTTTTTACCTCACATCACTGCTTCTGTCTACTTCCGTGAAACTTATGTAGCTCTAGACATCCACAATTTGGCTTCAGTCTTCCTCGTAGGTATCAACAGATGCCAAAAACTACTAAGCCTGAAAGTTAGAACAATAACTAATCCAAAAATTCCAATTTTAAATAAGAGAGAAACGTATATGATACAGATTAATTATTTATTTGTAGCTATCATGGCTCATTTTCCTCATTTTGGTAGAGGTAGTAAATGACTTAACAAATGTAGCCTAAGTATGAGGAATTATTCAGCAGGGGAAAGTAAATAAATAACACTTTTCAATAAATCTCGTTTGTAGGATTAATGGCGTTCCTTTAATAAGCTAGTGATGCCTCTTTTGATGTATAATAAGCTGAGCAAGCCTAATCCATTTTATTACTGTGATAAAAATACTGCACTGGAGGAAATGGCTAATTTTCCACGGAAGCTAGGGAATCCACTCTAGATAAAGTGTTGCGACTGAAGTAGGTGTCATGCAATTCAACAGTCACAGTAAAAGTACAAAATTCCCCATGTTCAATGAGTTTTATTCCATAATTTCTCATCAGAAAACTACACATGGACTCAAAACATGTTATAGTTCCCATATTTATGTCGCAGAGGGGGATATCCAATGACACTACACTAAACCCTCTACCCAACCATATGTGTGCATGGTGAGGGCAACTTCGAAATCTTCAATGGAATTTTTTATTGCAGATTACGATTCTACAGCAAAATTGATATACTTTTGTCTCAAGCATTTTCTTCATTTCGCCACATTTTGTGCTGCAATCAGAGGAATAGAAATGGGCACACAATCGCAATTTACGAGATGCTGCTCAATGACACATAGGACCCCATCTCCATGCTGCAACTGTAGGACAGGTCATTATTTCACAACTTCTAATTGGGAACCCCGTTTGCAACATTGTATTCCTGTGACATATCAAACAGGAGACTACTCAATGCCTTACTGTGGCCATGGCTCAAGGGGAACTCTACTCTATTTTTTCAATTAGAGTAGGTGTTCAAATGTAGTATGATCACCTTCAGGACACTTAGTGATCCTGTTTTCAAAGGACCCTACAAATATTTCTGGGAATGTCAGCACAGGCATTTTTGATGCGATCGACTGTGTCTTCAGAGCCTGTTGGTACTTGCTGCTACACGTTATCTTTTAAATATCCCCACAGAAAGAAATACAGCTACATTAAATCCAGCGACCTAGGAGGTCAATTAATAGGGTCACCTCTGCTGTTCCATCTACCAGTCTAAACACATTCTAATACCTCGTGTGATTGAATAGTGTAATGCGCAAAAAAACCGTTATGCTGAAATCACATACATTGTCGAACGTCCTGGGCAACGTCCTGCAGTAGTACCAGTAGTTCCTATTCCAAAAACGTTCGATATTTGCGTACATTCAACGAGCCGTCGATTAAATACAGACTAATGAGTTTGTTCCTATTATGCCACACTATATATTAACCAACCAAGGACGTTGGTGGTCAGCTTACCATAAGCAGTGTGGATTGTCTTCACTCCAGTAATGCATTTTATGCTGATTAATGTGAATGTAGACTCACTATAAAACAGTACCTCAGCAAAGAACATGTAGGCTGTTTGCATTTGTTGACATGCCCATTCACAAAACACCATGTGCCATGAATTTCTTGTTGCAGTGACAAGTGGTACGGATAATACTTATGACGATGCAGTATTGTGACAATATTGCCTACAGATATACCAGAATCGCTGTGTAATTGCCAGGCACTTATCTGTGGGTTCTGGTACACTGCCACTAGTACAGTTATTTCATTAGCTTCTCCTGTAACACGTTTGCTTCGATTCCATTTACTGGTCTGTCTGATGCCATCACACACTACAGTGCTCACAGTACTGATGATACGAGATGTAACAGTGCCAGACAGCAACACTTCTGATGCCAGATGTAATTGCCTGGTGACTGGGCAGTACATTAGGAGACAGTGTTAAGTCTTCAGTATCACAATCAGTCCAGATTGTCACCACTTGAGCATTGGTGAGACTTAACTCAGTGTAAGATGGCTTACTCAGCACCTGAAGGTGCTAATGAAACAAAATTAACAAACAAACATTTATTGTTCCAAAATAAACTGTTGTTTTCATTCACAGGTGCCAGCAGTAGTGGTGGGCAGAAGGGCGCTAGCCACATCACCATCCACTGACACCCTCAGGAACTGATGACCTCAGATGTTAAATCCCATAGTGCTTAGAGCCATTTTGACACCCTCATTTGCCACACTGTCTCAGCTGCTGCAACAGTGAACGCGTGTACTCAGCGGCCTATGGCATCATGGCACTTTGGCTTCAACTTGGCCAATGTTGCCTATGCTGACCTGGTGTTAGCCCCTTGTGGCAGTTGGTTACGAGAGAGTTCTCGTTGACATCATAGACGGCATCCCAGTAAGCACTCACTGGCCCTGCACTTAGTGTGCGACATTGGCCTGGGTCACACTGCAGCATTCGACAGGAGGAAGGCCTCCAACAGAATCGGAGTATGTCTACAGGAAAGAAGGTGGGCAGTGGCTATGGCATACCCTTGCCCATTAACAATTGTTGACTGGTCGCACTGGGTAGCCCTCCAGAAGGCATGATGATGAATGTCTTGACTTGAACTGAGGATTGATTGACACATCCTTCTGGGCTGGCCGGCTGTGAACTGAGCAAAAGCAGACAAAGCCACTGCGCAGGAGTAATACTCATACAGGATCTGCATCAATTGTGTTGATATTGTGAGACAAAAATGACTTCACTTGGTCTGCTTTTCATGACTGGTCAGCTTTGTGGACTCTTTGGCTGTAGCTGAAAACTGTCTTAATTTCACCTTTCAGAAGCAGTGGTGGATATATTCTGCAGTATCAGTGATCTAAATAATCATTCTTGCCTCTGACTTATGCCTTGTTATTTGACCCTGTGTGGTTGACACATTGATGGCATTTCCCTCTCTTTATGATGTCATTCTGCTGTATTGGCATTTTCGACACCCAGCCCTTACAGTGTGACAGTACTGTATGTAACATCAGCAGTTATTCCCTGTTGACATTCCAGCTATTGCATACTGACCTACTTTGTTCGCCTTTTGCATTACCAAGGGAAGACTTCTAAAGTTGTTCCCCAGTCCCAATCCTCTTATTTAAGAACGCCTCGGTAACTTCCTGATAGTGACCCAGAAAATGTTTAGTGTATTACTGAACCGAATTCACTGTCAGAAAACTAGCCCAAAAAATGTGGGAGGTATCCCAAAACAAAAGAAATGTTATTGAGTAGACAGTCAGGATAATGTAATATTCCGGCACGATGAGATGAAAGAACATTTCATTATAAGACCAACCCAGCTGTCCAGTAAATCATTGATTAAGTATGGTGTGTCACATGGCTCTGCCCTAAGGCCTCTATTGTTCCTACATTATTGTAACAATGTAAATGATCATAGTAAAGAAAAAAGTATTTATAGGTAACACTAGCATTTTAATAACAGCTTTATGTAGATATCCAGTGAATCAGTGTGAGACACTTCAATGTAAATAAAATAACGTATTGCATCTATGTAGGGAAAGGAATCCACTGCTGTACAACTACACTGTTGATGACAAATTGCTGGAAACAGTAACGACCGTAAAATATCTAGGAGTATCTATCTGGAGCGACCTTGAGTGGTATGACCACGTAAAACAAATAGTAGGAAAATCAGAAGCAGTACAGATTCAGAGAAAGAATCTTAAGAAAACGAAAATCATCCACTAAAGAAGTGGCTTGTCGGACCGATTCTTGACTATTCTCCATCAATCTGGGACCCTTACCCATAGAAGAGATGGAGCAGATCCGACGAAGAGGAGCTCCTTTCGTCATAGGATCGTTTAGTTGGCACGTGAGAACTACAGAGATGCTCAAAAAAATCCAGTTGCAGACACTACAAGAGAGGCGTTGTACATGATAGGGAGATATACTATTGAAACTTCGAGAGAGTACTTTCTGGAAAGAGTTGGATACCATATTACTTCCAGCCAAATACGTCTCGCGAAATAACCACAACAAGAAAATTCGAGAATTCAGAGCTAATGCAGTGGCTTACCCACAATCATTCTTCTCACTCGCCATTGCGAATTGAATATAGAAAGGGCATCATTCAGTGGCATCAGATGTAACCCCCACCATACACCATCAGGTTGTTTGTGGATGTAGATATAGATGACTATTATTACGTCGAGTTTTCAAAAAAATTGTCATTGGTTGGTCCAGTTTGATCCCTCTCATACTTTAACAGAACACTGTATGTCTGACAAGTCTAATGCAGTATGAGAGAGAGCGAGAGAGAGAGAGAGAGGAATGGCCGACAGGAGGGAAAGGACAGAGAGATTGGGGAAGTGACAGTGAGTTAAAACACCAAAAATTTCAGTTTACAATTTGCTAGCATAAGTTACAAATAAAAGCAGCATTTTTTCTGCTTAGGCTAGTATTTATTTAATCTTTTTCCTGTCCACAACCCGTTTTGGCTTATGAAGCCATTCTCTAGTGATAATCTTTAAATTTGCCAAATACCTAGACTTACAGCATCTTCACAATGTGTTTGTCAATTCTTACTGGTTTACAAAATCCAACTTTTCTTAATGTTTCAACAGTTCTGAAATTTGCTTTGTGCACATAAGGTGAGAACACAGACCACATGTCAAAACTTTGTAAACCAATAGGAATGGAGGCACAGATTGTGAAGACACTGGCAATTTACATGATTGTCTTAATTAAAGATTGTCACTATACAGTGGCTTCATGATCTGAAACTAGTTGTGCAACGAAAGAAAGATTAAACAAATAACAGTCGAAGTAGAAAACGGCCTGCAGTCATTCGATAAATATTTGGCTGCAGTATCCTCCACGAAAAAGATATATCATACACATAAATTAAAAATAAAAACAACATAATTTATATGGTATAATTCTTGAAGGTTTTTAGGAGAAATGGCTATTCGCAACAGCAGATTAAGAAAGCCCTGCAAATAAAAACTGCAGAAAAGTCACAGGAAAAGGATGAGGAAGTGGAAAGGGAAATGAAATCTACAGCCTTTCTCCCATACGTGGGTAATGTTTCTTCTAAAATCGCTAGAATCTTGAAGAAACATAAAGTAGATGTAATATTCCGCCCACCAGCTAAGACTGCAGCCTTGTTGGGATCCGTTAACGATGATCTGCTCTTGCGAAAGTCGGGAGTTTATGAAATCCCTTGTGAGTGTGGCAAACGTTACATAGGGCAAACCACGCGCACTGTACAGGAACGATGCGTCGAACACCAGTGGTACACACGTCTTCTTCAATTCAACAAATCAGCAGTTGCCGAACATTGCATTTCTACTGGTCATGCCGTGGATTATAAAGATGTTAAGATTTTAACTACTGCTTCATCTTTCTGGGACTCAGTTGTTAAGGAAGCTGTAGAAATACAACTAGCTGACAACCTGCTAAACCGTGACGAAGGATTTCATCTTGACAATGCTTGGAAACCGCTTATTTCACCCCTTCGTTTGGAAAGAATTTCTGCATCTTCACTTCCGACAGATGTTACCACTTTTAAAGATTAATTATTTATTTACAAGCACGGTGGATTCGCAGCAGCACTATTTTGTTTGCACTCCGCGATTATATGTTTATCTTTGCTATATACATCTTATCTATGACTAGCGCAGTAGTGGCGACTTTGATATCTTTGACGCATGCACTTTCAATCCTCAGCAGCTTTGTATCACGTGACTCTCCATATAAATAGGCACGCGCAAACGCTACGAACTCACGCGGCACACAACGACGCACGCGTGCTGTTCGAGATGTCGATGAGAGAGGATGCTTTACTTGCGAAGGGTGTGGCGGATCGCCGTCCGTCGGGGCAGCTCAGGCGACTGAGTTGATCCCGGTGGTGGCCCCATCCCGCCCCCCACTTATGACGAACCGGCTTTCGACAACTGACGCTGACAGGTTTGACTCTTCGGATTCTGATGCGCACTCTCGTGATCGAGTGTTCATTCTTATGAACAAACTCGCCCACGTGGGCCCCTACCCTGGTCGAGAGGACGACGAGGCGGCTATACTCGCCTTCTGTAACATTCAGAAGGCTGCCGCTCTACCGCACACGAGGCAGCAGTTCTCGGGTGTGCCACCGAGAGCCCCGCCGGTCGCATCGCACGAGTTTGCGGTCCCGGCGGTGGCGGCCTCGGCGGGAGTTGCGCCGCTGGCCTTGACCACTGAAGAGGTCGATGTGCCCCCGGTTGCCCCCCTGATACCAGAGACACGAGAAGAGCCCGTGGCTACGCTAGCTGTGGCCACCGAGACGGAGGACATCGACCTGCCCGACGCAAATCTGGCTGAGGCGATTGCCGAGTCGGAGCGCCGTGACACCGACCTTGACGCTGCCCGCGCGCCCAGAAAGCGCCGGGCTGTGACGCATGACGATTCCGGAACTCCCTCTCAGACATCTGAAGCAGCGAGGCCGCGGAAGAAGGCCTCCAGGGCCTCCCGTACCTCCACCACAGAGTCTGGGATGACTATCGCGGGCTCCTCCCGGAGCACCGCCGCGCAGAAATCGACGAAGACAACACGGGGGCCCACTCGTTCACCTGCCGCTTCCCGGCAGCCGGACGAGGACGGTTTTGTCGCCCCACCCCGGCGGCACACTGCCGACCGCCAACACGTTTGCGGGCGCCAGCGGCGATGCGATGGAGGCTGGCGCCGCGCCTCTGGCGCCGGCCCAAAAGAAGCCGCCGCCTATCGTCATCCAATGGGCCGGCGAGTACAAAGAGTTCCAGCACAAACTGGACAGGGTGGCCACGTCCGCCGCTATCAAGAACACTGGCCGTGACCTCTACAAGGTCACAGTGTCGTCCAACGAGGAGTACCGCGCGGTGATGGACGCCATCTGCAAAGATGGCCTCCCGTGCTACACGCACCCCTCCGAGCCGCTCAAACTTCTGAAGGTGGTATTCCGCCACCTTCCCCTCAAGTTTGGTGTGGACTACCTTCGAGAGGAGCTCGAGGACATGGGTTTAGGCGTCCGGTCCACCGGACTGATGAAGTCTCCATGCACGCACCGTGACATGCCGCTGTACCAGGTTGTCCTCGTTGACAAACTGGAAAATCGGAAGATTTTCCAGGTGCAGCGGGTCGGCCAGGTCAAGGTCGCAGTGGAACCTCTCCGGGCCAAAGGCAAGAGGGCCCAGTGCTTTTCCTGCCAGTGGCTCGACCACGTCTCCCGCTACTGCTCCATGTTGCCCCGCTGCGTCAAGTGCGCGGGCCAGCACGTGAGCAAGTCCTGCGGCCTTGCCAGGGAAGACAAACCGACGTGCTGCAACTGTGGCGGCACACACGTTGCCAGCTACCGAGGGTGTTCGGCCTTCAAAAGGGGCTGAAATTAGCCGAGGGGAGGGACTGCTCCTTCTTGTAAGGTGCACACGTCCACCAGCTTTGCTGCCGCCATCAAGGGAGGACCATCAGGCTCCACCACCCAAAGTTCGGCACAGGTGGAGGGCGAGACGCAGCAACCGACCGCGCCGTCCACGGCTTCGCCCGTGGGGGTTGCCGCCCCGCGCAGGCGTCGCGGGCGCGCGGGCCGGGCCACCCCTGCCGCTGCACAACGGACTGCCAACGACACTCTGCCGCTGCAGAGGACGTCACCTCGTGCTGCGCCGCAACCGCGACCGGCTGCCGATGCTCCACAGCAGTCGCCTACTACGGAACGGCCACAACCGGCCGCCCCAGTGGCGGAGGCCGCCCCAGCGGCCCCCACCGCCCCCTTGGCCACCGACGCAGCCGAGCTTCGATCGTTCTTGCGGTCGTTGAGCCAGCTGCTCGAGCAGCTCCCGGTGCTCGTCACCGCGGTCACTTTGGCCCTTCAGGCCGGCGTTGCAACACCACTATGCCATGGATAATTTCCATATCCATGGCCTCACCGTTTGCGCGTTCAATGTAAACAGTTTGGTCCACCAACAAAGGGAATTCAGGGAGTTCTTGCGCGACGAGGCAATTGACATCTGCCTCGTGTGCGAGACCTTCCTGAAGCCGGGAATACATGTGAAGGTGGCCAACTATCGGTGCTACCGCACTGACAGGTTGACCCATGGCGGCGGGATGGCTATCTATATCAAGGCGTCCCTCAAACATCATGAAGTTCAGCTTCTGCCCCTCGCTGCAATGGAGGCCACTGGGGTGGCTGTCACCACGACGGCGGGGGTCATCACCTTCGTTGCGGCCTACAGGCTGGCGAGGGGACTACTTCAGGAGGCTGACGTCGACGCCCTGCTGGCACTGCGCGGGAAAGTCTTCATTGCGGGTGACTTGAACGCCAAGCACCCACAATGGAACTCCCGCATCACCAACGCCAGTGGCCGCCGCCTCCTTCGTGCCACACAACGGCATGGCGCGATAGTACTGGGGCCTTATGATCACACCGTCTTCCCCCATCGCGACCAGTCTGATGTGGTCGACATCGCCGTGCTCAAAGGTGTTGGGCATTTCGCATCTGCCACCGTTAGATGCGCCATGTCGTCCGATCACCTCTCGGTGGTCTTCGACATGGACGTCATCGGTGCATCTATGCCGTCCGACCGCCACAACTTCCGTGGCATAGACGAGGCACGCTTTCGTGTCGAGGTCCTAGACCGCCTCGAGGGCGCGCCCGATCCCGCTGTGCAAGGGGCTGACGAAGCGTTGGCCTTCTTCACGCGGCACACACTGGCTGCAGCGGAGGCGGCCACCCCCAGGCGGCCTGGACGGCCGTGAGAGATGTCGCGCCAACTCTTGCCGCACATCCTAGAGGCGATCACAAACAAGAATCGCCTCTTCCGGGAGTGGCAGCTCACACGGCTGCTAGAGACGAAGCGCCGCCTCAACAGGGCGCGGCGCGAGATTCGGGCCGCCATCGACGACCATCGACATCGGGACTGGGCGGGCCTTGTGGCCACCCTAACAACGACAGACGGTAGTGCTTGGCGGACCGCCAAGCGTTTCCTTCGTCGTCGCCATCGAGTCCCGCCTCTCCATACGGGTGCGAACGTTGTCTGCGAGCCAGATGCGAAAGCCGGCATCCTCACGGATACGTTCGCGGAAAATTTTCAACCTGCTGATGGTGTGGTCGATCCCGACCACGTCCGTCTGGTGGCGGACCGCCTGCCGGTTTTCCTCGCTGCACGGGAGGAAGACGACGCGATCGAGCAAATCACAGCTGAGGAAGTGGACCTGCAGCTCCATCGACTCAACCCGAAGAAGGCCGGTGGCACGGATGGTGTCACCAACTGTCTGTTGAGGATGCTTCCGCTGGAGGTACACCAATCTCTGGCGGACATCTTTAACAGCATCCTCCGCTCTGGGACCCTCCCTTCCGCGTGGAAAATGCGGAAGTGATTGCCATCCCCAAGAGCGGTAAGGATCCACGCCAGGCTGCGACCTACTGGCCGATCAGTCTGCTCCCGTCCCTCTCAAAAGTGTTTGAGAGGTTGTACGCAGAGAGGCTGCTGCGCCATGTGACGGAACAGCAACTCATTCCTGAGGAGCAGTTTGGTTTCCGGTGCGGCCACCCTACCACGCAGCAGCTGTTGCGCCTCGTGGAGCATGCGATGCGAGCGCTGGAGACGCGAGAGTACCTAAGGGCGGTGCTTCTCGAGGTCTCCAAGGCCTTCGACTGCGTGTGGCACGATGGCCTTGTGTACAAACTTTTTGTGCACGGGGTACCGACGTCGCACGTGGTCCTGCTGTGCTCGTATCTCTCGGGACGCACTTTCCACGTCCAAGCAGATGGAGGCACTTCCACCGACCGGCAGATTCGAGCGGGAGTGCCGCAGGGGTCGGTCCTTGGCCCCCTGCTGTACTCCCTGTACACCGCCGACGCCCCGCGGGTGGCACGCATGGAGTTGGCACTTAAAGCCGACGACACGGCGTTGTTCACCCGCAGCATGAATGCGGCCGAGATGCGCCGTCACCTCCAGCTCGGATGCGACGTCCTGGGCGCCTGGTCCACGAAATGGCGCTTAAAGTTCAACGCTGCGAAGAGTCAGGCTGTCATCTTCAGCAGAAAGAGGCTGCCACCGGACCTACCGCCGGTCACGATCATGGGAGGCCCCATCCCATGGTTGCGGACCAGCAAATACCTCGGGGTGACGTTGGACAGGCACCTGACGTGGCTGCTACCCGTCCGAGACTTCAGAGGGCGGGCAGTGGGGCGCCTTCGTGCGCTTTACCCACTGCTCAACCCTTCATCGACACTTCCTCCACGCCATGGACTCACCATGTATCTGTCCCTTGTCCGGCCGGTACTGGAATACGCGGCCATGGTGTGGGGTAACGCAACAGCGACGCACATTGCGACGCTCCAACGCGTGCAAAATAGGGCGCTGCGACTTGCGCCCCACAAGCCGCCTCGCTACCCAACGAGGCTGCTCCATGAAGAAGCTGGCATCCCCTTCCTGTGGGATCGCTTCCGGCAAATCGCCAGAGTGTTCTACAGCAATGCAGAACAGTCTGGCAGCCGCCTGATTCATGGTCTGGGCCGCCAGGTCCACCACAGGCCAACGACTCGTTGGCCAGACCTACTGCGAGAGTAATCATCTCTTGCTGCTTAAACTGCCCCCACATCTGGCATATGTAGCCAGAGTTTTAGAGCGAGCGAGCGAGCTACGAACTCAGTCTCTGACTCGCCTTGAAGATGGCTGGGAGGTTTCTAGCCGAAATATCGCAAGAAGAATTGTCGCTGTCCCGAGTGCACGCCCGAAAGATGATGGAACATTATGTCCACCGGGAAAACTTCTAGAATCATTTATGAGTCTCTTTTATTGTTTTACAAATGAATTACCTTTCAACAGATGTGGGAACCTGCTACAAAATGAAGATATCTATAGATACATGATAAGATAAACGTGTAATACACACATAACCCAGTTCAAAACTTGCACATAACAATTAAATTATTCAGTGTCCACCTTGCCATATAACACCACAGCAAAATAAAAATTCCTTTAAATATTTTCTGCTAAACCATTGTTTTTACGCACTACAAGTATTCTTGAGTTACAATACATAAAATTTGTCATATGTACATTTAAATTTAAATTATTTTTAATGAACATATGTAATTTGTGATTTTGTTGTATTTATTTGAATTTTAACTATTTAAATTTGATTTTAAATTTTCTGTTTTCTGTCTTTCTCAAACTTAACTTCTCTTATATCCAATGTACTGCTAAAGTATGTAAATTAATGGATTAAAAGGGACCAATAAATCATTAAGGTTGAGTGGTATAATCATTTTTTCTGGGGATGGAATTGTGACTAACTGGGCTGCAGTGTACTGCTAATAAAGCATCAGCATCTTTAATATTACACTTTAAATGTAGTTATAGTACCCACTTCATTGCAGTGTTTTCATTGTAATTTATATGTAATCCTAATGCAGTCCATCCACTCTCAACTGAGCATTGATGTAGCAATTGTAATGATGATGGAATAAATTTGATTATGTTACAAAAGTGGATGAGTGCTTTCTAAAACATTAATATAAATCCTCTGAAAGCTCGTTAGGAATTGCTCTTATGCATATTGGTTGGGAGAGTTGAATCCATCATTTTACTCTATGGTTTCAGAAATTTGTATGTGCTTCCTTCACCACTGTACCTGCCAGTCAGATGGCATCTGGGAAAGCAGCACTGACTTATTATTATGCCAGCTAGCATGACTGTCAGAAAAAGTAAAAGCTGTATGACTCACTGGCAACTTGCACCTTCCCCCAATACTGCCTGAGATGTTCAACAGTTACCACTAGGTGAAGCTGTTCCCATTCTGCAAACTGAAGGGAGATTGAAGTTTAACATCCTGTATACAATGAGATCACTATAGATAGCCTACAAGCTCGGATTCTTTTCACTTATGGGGGAGGAAATCAGCCACAACCTTTTAAACAATTTCTCTGGCCTCATTTAGGGAAATCATAGATCATAGAAGGCCCAAGTCTGGTTGACCAGACACAGATTTGAACTATCATCATCCAGAATGCGAGTCCAAAGTGGTAACCACTGTGGTACCTCACTCAGTCACAGATGTGAATCATTTGTGTCTGCGAGCAATTGATGTCATCGCCATAAAATTAGATCTATTTTCAACTATGTAGATAAATACTAGTGTAATTGTCAATAATGGAACGTATTCAGAAGGATTGTAGCTCAGAGTGTGGTCTCACTGAGACTCACATGACTGAAGGGATGTCAATATTTTAGAGGTATTCTGATTTGAATGTATGGTACAAAATGATAGCGAATTTTTGCTTATTTGCGGATTGTTCTGTCACTTGTTGGTAGAACTATTCCATATTCAAGGTTGAAAAACAAACAAAATGCCTATTTCAATAAATGTTACATGGAGTTCTTGCCGTGTGAAGCACTTATTCAAGAATGCCTCCGAGAAAATGCAGTTTGTTTATTTTTCAATCTCAAATAATGATATTTTCTTTTTATTCAGTCATAAAGAGTAAGTAAACATTACAGTGAAATGGATATTTACTCGTGCCCAAAGAGATTTAAAGCCACACTTGACCTGAAATAAAATCCTATGCAGCTACAATAGTACTGTTGTTGATACAATCACTGTATGACTGGTTCTGGACGATGATTTTTACAAAATTAGTTGTAGGAATAGTTATAGCAACAGTACCAGTGACCTCTCAGAACCCAGATCTGTGTCTGAGTTTTGTATAGAGGAAGAAACACAGTCCAAAATGAACTAAAAATTAATTTCATATGTTCGAAGGTGAATTACAATATCCCTATGTTCGCTGCCAATAACTCTTTTACTAGCATGTTTGACTCTGATATACGTTTTCTAGGATGTATCTAGTTTCATATCCACTATTTGGGGGTTTCTTTTCACTTTGTTAATGTTTCTTTAGGCTATTGAGTTAAAAACTGCTCAATTACATTTGTTCACTTCACCAATTACTTCGGCTGACAAGCTTAGTCACAGGTAAAGAAGGTGGCTAACTTCAGTTCATTGGTAGAACACTTGTAAAATCAGTCTACAAAGATGCCTGATTAAAAAGCGCTTATGCAATATGGCCTAGAATATTTGTTCAGGTGTGTAGGACACATACCAAAAAGGGCTGACAGGGGATATTGAGCACATTCAAATAAATTGAGCATGACTGTTCACAGGTTTGTTTGAGCCACATGCTCAAAGATAGATGCCAATTAGCCCATAAAAGCCTAGTCATAAAGTTTCAATTATCAGCTTTAAGTGAGGAAACAAGGACTATTCTATAACACCCTACATATCACTTCCATAGACTGCAAAGACAAGAGTAGTGTGCACAGGGTCATTTAAGCAATCATTCTTCTGACTTGTAACATGAAGCATACATATTCCCGGCCATTCCCTATGACTTCCTCACACACATAAACTGTACTTTTTCCATCCAAATTATTGCCTCTTATTTGAACATCCATAGTAGATCCTTGCAGTCCTCCAGTGGTGTCACCAGTTTTCTTACACCCTCCAAGGTGACGTTGCCCCCATCCCACAACACACCTGACCTGAAAATTACACAACCCCAAATATCATACTAGCATTGCCTAACTCTTCAGATGTATCATTGCAGAAGTTCTGGTTTCAGTCAAATTATCACATACTCAGCCTGCTCGCCATCAGCTACCTTCTAACTCATCCTCATGTGCCCTATTTTAGTACCTGTCCCAAATTTATCCAAGTCTGCCTACCATGAATCCATAAGCATCCATATCAGACGCCAGACACAACCTTTAAAAACCCTGAAGATATACCTGGTATCATTTCCTTCCTTCAGCAGGCCATGTTAGATGCCATATCCACCCACATCCCTACCAAACTCATTTAACCTAGCCCCCACATCCTTCTACCACAGGCTCTCCACCCCCTACATGAGTCTCATTTATACCATACTTTCCAGACTTGTGGTCAGAATACACTTACATGCCACTGGCTATGCAAGGATTGGAAAGCTTCTCATCGACTCATATGTAGAAACTCCATTCCTCATTACCCACTCCCTCACAATAATGAATCCCCACCTATCGCCCTGAAGGAAGCTAATCACTATCTTTCCGAAATCCTCACAATTCCTGATGACCCTCTTTTCGACCACTCTCTTCCCTACAGTCCGTAAACATACAGACACCACTGTCCCGGCACTTGCTCCAAGGTTCTGATACTTGAACAATATTTGACAGACAGAAATGAATTCACTCATCACAACACAAGACATAAAACAAGTATTACACAAAAAAAGCAACGTTGCTCTCTGTCATGGTTGCATCATCAGCAAAAAAGTCTAAGGCTTCTATTAATGCTGTCTGTAAGGTCATTAAGATATAACATGAATGGCAAGGGACTCAGCACATTTCCTTGGGGTGCACCTGAACTTATTGCCACATCTGTCAACAACTCTCCATCGAAGACAACTTACTGTGTCCTCCCTACCAACAAATCCTCAGTCCAGTGGCAAATTTCTCTTGATACCCCATATGATAGTACTTTTGATAATAAGTGTGAATGTACTACTGAGTCAAATGTCAAATGAGAAAAGAGTGTATTGGGTTTCCCATGATCGATATTTTTGAAATCCATACTGTTTATCATAGAGGAGGTCATTCTGCTAGAGACACCTAATCTTGTTTGAGAGCAGAATTTATTTTAAGATTCTACAATAAATGAATGTCATGAATATTGGACAGTAGTTCTGTGAATCACTTTTGCTGCCCTTCTTGTCTGGGGGTGTGACATGTGTTTCCTTCCACCTACTGGGTATGGCTTTTTGTTTGAGGGGTGTACAATAGATTATAGTTACCAGAGGGGCTAACTCAGCAGCAAATTGGATATACTATCTAATTGGGATTTCATTGGGCCCTGGGGCTGTGTTCAGTTTCAGCGATTTCAGCTGTTTCTCAATGTCACTGACACTTATATCAATTTCATTTGTCTTTTCAGTGGAAAGATAATTAAATTGGGGCGATGTTCCTGGGTTTTTCTTTCAAAGGAACATTTGAAAACATAGTTAAGTATTTCTGCTTTTGTTTTGCTATCCACAATTTCGGTTCCTGTCTCATGTGTGAGAGTCTGTACACTAACTTTGGTGCCACTTACAGCCTTTACATACAATCAGAATTTCTTTGTGTTTTGTGCAAAGATAATCATTGAAGGCTTCATGCATTGCTCTATTAATAGCCAAATGGGGTTCATTCAGTTTCTCCCTATCTATAGCCCTATTATTTGTTTTACATACAATCAGAATTTCTTTGTGTTTTGTGCAAAGATAATCATTGAAGGCTTCATGCATTGCTCTATTAATAGCCACATGGGGTTCATTCAGTTTCTCCCTATCTATAGCCCTATTATTTGTTTTACACCTAATATGTAGCAGATTCTGTTTTTTTAGATGTTTTTCTACAGCTCTGTATACCATAAAGGGTCCCTCACATCAAACACTGCTCCAATGGGTGCATATCTATCCAGCATGTGGCCAAATATTCTTTTAAACTTGAGCCATAGTTCCTCTTTATGGTCCTGTCCTGAGCTAAAAATTTAAAGTTCCTCATTGAGATATGATGCAACTCTTTCTTTGTCTAATTTTCTGACCAAATAGTTCTTTTATTTGTCCTTCATACTTTGGAATACATTATTGCTGTAGCTGCCTAAAGGTCACTGATACCATTTTCGATGTGGACACCCTCAAAGAGGTCAGGTCTACTTTTTGTCATCAGATCAAATATATTTCTATTATGAGTGCAGTTTCAAACTATCTATTCTAAGTAGTTTTCAGGCAAGGAATTTAGTAACATTTCACAGTTAAGACACCCATCACTAACAAGTTATCGCAGTTGAATTGTGTATGGTGAAGGTCTCCTCTGATGATTAGAGTATTACTGAGGAACTTTTGTACAGCATCCATTCAATATACGCTCAAATTTTTCCCAAAAATCTCACTACTGTCAGCTTCCAGTTTTAACCAGCTTTCCTTAGCTTGTATTGCGTGAGCTTCACTGCTTTTTAGGAGCGCTTCAAATTCCAGCAATTTTTTCTGGATGCTATGGAAATTTTAATACTTTCACCTGTAGCGTGCTTTTCTTATCTTACACTGATATGTCTGAGTTTCCTACAGCTATTGTTACCTGGATGAGGTGTAGAGTAGCCTTGTGTGCACCCTACACGCAGTCAGACATCTGGGTAGCAGCCTCTGATGTGCAGTACAGACCTGACCCGTTTATGGGGACCCTACAGCTTTCAACCCAATGATGCAAGTCTACAAACTCATAACCTAGCTTGTCAAAGAACCCTCGAAGTCTCTATTTCAAGCCTTCCACTCGACTCAGAACTAAGGTGCCTCTAATTATTCAGAGGACAATGTTAAAACACTGGGAATGTTGAAACACTGGGAAAATGCTGGTATTTACAACCTTCTCTGCGAGTCACTGGAAAGGTCGAAGCATGAACTCCATGCCCAGATGACAAACAGTGTTTATACCAATGTATGCCACAATCTGTAGCTGGTTGCACTGTTCCATCAGTGACTGCCCGAATAGCCTTTCCAACAGGTAGAATCAATATCCGAGGCACACATACTGAATGCACCCTGGTATTTCTTCCAATCCCTTGCTGCCATTTACCTAATGGGTATCATTATTCGCAATATGTTTGAACTGCCAACAATTAGTCCTTTTGTGTTAGTCTCCCTTGACACAGGGCACAGCACGTTTCCCAACGGGTGACATGAGCCTCACCAACTCAGTTTCAGTTATCAGTGGAATGGCACCTTGAACCTGTTGCATAGTAGGATGGGTATTGCGTTTTCCTTCGTCCCTGTCTGCCCTATACAGGAGGTCTAGACCTGCCACTGACACACCACCTACAGTGAAATGAACGAGTAGTGACAGATTCTGTATTTCCTGCAGAATATACAGTATCGCCTGGAGAGGATAGTACTTGAGGTACTTCGGGTAACTCTGGCACATGACTCTCAGTAACTGTCTAAAACATCTGCAGCAGGTTCCAATCGCTTGACAGTAGTCAGAATGATTTCCATCTGCTTATGAACAGCAACTAGTTCAGTGGCGTGCCCAAGAGCAGCACACAAACTGGGCTGCACTGTACTTGGTGCAATATTTCACAGGACAGTAAAATTCTTGATCATATACCTTTTTTCTCGTAAGTATATAATGAAACTAAGGAAAACTGGTTTTGAACGAGGATACCATAACCAAACTCTAAAATGACTACAAGGTACAAGTATATCGCGGTACTCGCAAATGTTCGAAAATACACCGTATATTACAATACAGACGAGTATTGATACAATCAATGTGAGAGGATGTGGAAACATCACGAATAGTAGATTGTTAGACTCTAGAATCGCGGATCGGAGATGTCTGGTACACTTGGACTCACACAAAGGTAAATTCATAAGTCGACTTATGTATGTAAATACTCGTGCGAACTGCGCCGTGTTTTTTCGCTTAGCTGACTCTGTGACAACTTCTACACTGGCATGCCGAAGATGAATACTGCAGAGTAAATTTATATCAATCAAAATTGTGAAAGTTGAACTGCACCAACAAAGTACAACTTCCGCTTGCGACAGCTACCTAAAACGTCTTTGAATCCATCCTTCCGGCCTGCCATGTGGCCGAGCGGTTCTAGGCGCTACAGGTTAGAACCGCGCGACCGCTACGATCGCTGGTTCGAATCCTGCCTCGGGCATGGGTGTGTGTGATGTCCTTAGGTTAGTTAGGTTTAAGTAGTTCTAATTTCTCAGAGCCAATCCATCCTTCCCAGTGCATGCATAAACATCTGGATCAAAGTTTACCCCTCTCTGTGAACCAGTATGGTTTCTGTTTCAACCTCTCCTAAGATGACAAGCTCCTGTACTTCGCACATCCCCTATCCCGTCGACTTAAAAACAGGAAATCCGCAATTTTGTTATCCTCTAACCTTGAAGGAGTACACGAGCACGTATGGTACTCCGTCTCCTCTTCAAACTTGAGATTTGTGTACTTTCAGTTAACTATGTCCGCGTAATTGGGTCCTTTCTATCTAACTGTCCATCTTTAGTCACTATTAACAATACGAATTTCCACATGTTCTATGCTAGTCCATAGGATTTTGGTTACAGAAAATCAGCAACTGTGCTGCATTGTGAAATTAAAAATATTCGCTTCAGCTGTGACTTTGTTTTATTATGAGCACAACTGATATCAGGAAAATTATATTTCCATTTTCAGGTAAACAAATTTAGTACTCAGCTGTGAAATGGGAATGAAATAACAGTAAAGAGAAAACCATATTTTCTGCCATGCACTTCACAGTGGTTTAGGCTTTAGAGAATACCAGTTGATGCTGAGTCTTTAAAGAATCGACCTCCTATGTATAGAACAGCTTCACACTTCTGATTACTTTACAAAATGATGTGTCAAATATTTGACGTTAAACATGTAAGCGAGGAAATGTTTAGTAAAGGTTTGAAATTATGTTTAAATTTTGTAGAAAATCGCTCTATTATCAATCATGGGATGAGTGTATTTTGCTCTCTGTTTTAGGCAAAAGCTAGTTTTTCATACAGCTCAATGTTTATGACATCGTATCTCCTGAGCCATGTAAAATTATATAGTCTTGTAGGTATAATTAGTGCTACACGTGCACACTGTCAGGAAAATGTGTTGGAAATGCAATTAGTAGTGCAGGAGAAATATATTCAAACGTGATGCCAGTTTTACTGCGTGAACAGCGAAAATGTAGTACACAATAAATCCTTGCTCCTTCTCTCATTTTGTAGATGATATCGGCAAGGAATCGTTTCTTAAAGGTTTGAAATTATGCGTAAATTTTGCTGTAAGGTAATAAACGCTCTCATTCTCAAATTGTGGATGAATATAAGTTTGGTGTTTGCGTCAAGACATATATAATAGTAGTTTCGAACCGTAAGGAAAACTAGTTTTTCATGCACCTCAATGTTTATAACGTCATATCTCGTATACTATGTATCTTAGAATGATTTAATTTTGCAGTTACATTCACTGGTATATATGGATACTGTCTGCAAAAGGCTTTGCGAATACAATTAGTAGTAAAGAGGAAATGAAGTAAAACGTCATGCATGATGCGACAGTTGTATCGCATGAACAGCTAAAATGTAGTAAAATATAAACTTTTTTCCTTTCAACATTTTGTGGGTGGTGTCAGCAAGATAAAGTTTTACAAAGATTTGAAATTATGTGTGAGGGTTGTCTCAAATACTGGATGAAAATAGTCTGGGTATTTATGAGGGATGAGATATACTGCCTCAAAACATGTTCACTGTAACACTTCTCTTACTGTGTGGAACCTATCGCATTGTACCGCTTAATGAATAGACTATGTCTGCATTTTACATTTTTTAATTCGATATCTATTTATATGAAATACTGGAAATTAAATTTTTCTTCCTTACTCCGGTATAATCGCCCAGTAGTATAGACAGATATTAGATAGACAAAGATGTAGATCTTGAAAACTGTGCCAGTAGAAATTCCGATCGCTTTCGATGGTGATGGTGGGGGAATGCACGTACAAGTTTTCGTTCCCTGCGGAAAACACAGGCGTCTAAAGCTAGCGAAATGAGGGATGCTCAACTACCAGACCTACAGATAGATGGCTCTAGCACGTGCTGGCCAACGATCATATCATGAGTGACCGCCAGAGATCACTGGTTTCCGCCATGTCTGAATTTGGCAAACAACGAAGTGTCAAAACACGGATGAAAATGTTTTTCGTTCTGAGTCCTCATAAGTCTTTTATATTAGATGATCTAGATATCTACACATCAACATAATGAATTGTTTCTAATCTAGCGAGAAAAAACAGTAACTGTTCTGCTATGAAATTCCTAAATTCGAGTGTGTTTTGGAAGTTTGACAAGCTGACCTATAAATTGTTTACTATTAATTTTATGAGTGCTTTACTTATTTGCCCGTTTTAAAACACTATTTAAGATTCAGTGGGGTCAACAAATTACCTCACTTGCCAAAGCTTTTAACAACAGGTATAATTCGGAAAATCAAGGGTGGAAAACATCTCTTGAAAAAAAGTTGACATCGTTTGCATAGGGGCATCTTAACTGACTACAGAAATTAAAACTGAACTATTAAAGTATTACTTACGTATAAACGGAACAAATTGTTATTTTTCTTTACCTGAAGTGACGCATTACCGATCTGCATATATGGAGTGATCCATGATGATGTAGGAAGTGAAGGAACTTGTTGAAAATAACATCGATTACAGCTGTTAGTTTTAGGTTGGGGTGTCTTAAAACCGTAATTTTCCAGTCTGACACCCAAACAATGACTGGTACCATGGTTTTATTTTAAAATTGAATTCAAAACATGTCAAGCAAAATTAATTACACTATGAATTACAACCATGGAATTTTATTTCTGTGAATCTTGGTTCCAGTCTTTGACATGGTGTCAATCACTGAAATGACTGGTTGTCAGTATAGGGCCCAAGCAAAAACCAAACCTGAAAGTGAAAGATGCAGAAGCTGGCCAGACAGGCACTTCAATGGCTGCTACAATCTGTGTGAGACAAGGGTGACATTATATTGCAAATGTAGTGTAAAAAGTGCCATATTTTGTGAATTTGTCCTATACTGACAGGACATTCTAGTTCAGGCCATTTTCTTATCTGCAAAAGTACACTAGTCAATACCAGAGGCACAAAGGTAGTGCCAAATTACAAACTATCCAGTAACAACAGAAGTATGGTTGGACAATGTACAGTAAATAATATTTAATAACCTGAGAAATTAAGAATTGGTATGAAGAAATAGAACAGTATTTGGAAAGAGAGTAACATTTTGAAAATAACAGAGGACGCAAGTAAAGTTTTCAGTTCTTATGAAAACTCGCTTAATTTTTTCCCCCCCTCTCTTTTCCATTCTCAAGGGAAAAATGTGATATCATAAAAGTGCATATGCTGCTGTAAAGCTTGCTCCTCCTAAGAACATGATTTTCTCCCATCTCTCTCTCCCCTCCTCCATGTGAAGAGTATTACTGTAATAATAGCTAATAGCATACCAAGAACATGAGGGTGCCACAGTGGAGATTTGTTTTCTGGTACAGACGTCTGATACAACTACTTCACAGCAAAACTTTCTTTCAATAGGTGTGGTACCAGTGCACTCCCATAGGATAACAGAATATTATGTCCTCCAGGAATCACATTGGGCACACCACATACAGAATAAACTGTACAGCAGTTACAATGTTTTGTGAGCAAGTAATACCAGTCAGTACCATTAACTTTAACATAACTCTTCACTCCCATAATTACCTGCTTATATGTGTGCTTGTACTACAGGTTATTGGTAAAGCAAATACTAATTGAATGGGTCTTCACACTTTTAATACTTAGCAGAAATTCTGAAAAAAGTAAATTGTTTTATTACTGTATCACCTCTATGGTGAATCAATGGGTACTGCCTGGTTTCTTTGAACATTTAATAGAAGCCTTCTTCTTACCTGCTATTGATAAAGAGCTATTCCAAGTTCTGTATAGAACAATCTCTCGCATTTTTCATGAGGTTCGTTATTCTGTACACTAATATTTCTTCTTCTAAATGGTAAATAATGCATTCAGACAAAGTTAACTAGCAAAAAGTGTAACCATTGTTACATAATTTTTGTGCAGTAAGATTCCTTAATGTTAATTCCTTCCTTTGTCATCATAGTGGTGATTTAGAAACATTCTTTTCAAAACTTATGCAAAGCCTAGAACAAGTGTCATCCCTGAAAAGTAATATACTCTTGTGTGGTGACTTGAACATTAACACAGCTAAGGCAGATGAAACCAGTAACACTTTTCTGAATATTCTGAATAGTTTTGGCATGTCCTCTTTAGTTAATTGTGCAACAAGAATAACCAAACACTCAACATCTACCATTGACCATGTAGCTACAGATATAGGTGGGGAAAACTGTGTCATAACTGTCAAAAATCTTGGACTGTCAGATCATTTATGCCAAATCATAAAAGTAAAAGCTTCTGTAGAAAAACCAGTAAACCTCCACATGTTTAAAAGAGTCTACTCAGACGCAGCAATGCAAAAATTTTGCTTACAATTAAGACATGAAAGATGGGAAGAAGTATATTCAGAAAATAATGTGAATCAGAAATTCTCCAAATTCATGTCGGAGTTTAAGATAATATTCGAAGAAGTCTTCCCCAAAGCACTAAGTTCTACTGGAACATCCACCAAAAATAAGTGGATTACCACAGGAATTAGAAAATCTGCCCAAACTTTTAAATACCTAAACTCTATAAAAAACAACAACAGTGATCCAGATTTTCTTCATTACTACAGAAACTACAAAAAAATCTATAGGAAGGTGCTCAATGTTGCAAAAAAAAAAGGCCAATGATAGACTAATAAATCTAGCTAAAAATAAAAGTAAAGCTACATGGACTATAGTGAAACAAGAGACAGGAACAGCAACACAAAGGCAAATAAACACCCAAATCAGGAACAAAGAAAACCTAACAAGTACCCCAAAAGAACTAGCAAACTTTGTTAATTCTTACTTTAGTAGTATAGCTACAAAGTTACAGGAAAATTTTTCAAAATCTCATAATCCACGAACACGGGAATATACATCAAATTCAATGGTATTGCTACCCACTACTGAGGAAGAAGTATGTAATGTGGTAAGGAAATTAAAGAGCAAAAATTCAGCAGGTTTAGATGAAATTCCAATGTCTGTGCTGAAAAAATGCATAAATAGTATCAAAGCCCCCCTAACCAATATCATAAATGAATCTTTCAAAGCCGGTTGTTTCCCTGATTATCTGAAACATGCAAAAATTTTACCTCTACACAAAAAAGATGATGTAGAAAACATTGAGAACTACAGGCCAATTGCCCTACTGTCATCATTTTCCAAAATAATAGAGTCCATAATGAAGAACAGACTTATGAGCTATCTAAACAAATACAACCTTCTTTCAAATGACCAATTTGGTTTCAGACCAGGCAGAGATACAGAAATGGCAATAGCACATTTCACTAAAGTGGTTCTAGAAGCACTGGATGAAGGCAACTATGTATCTGGCATATTCCTTGACCTGTCAAAGGCCTTTGATACAGTTGACCACCAGAATCTATTACTTAAGTTAGAAGCACTAGGAGTAAGAGGGGTAATCAACAAATGGTTCCATTCATACCTTAAAAATAGAGTACAGTGGGTAGAGATCTCGCATGTCTCCAGTAGATCAAAGTTCATAGAAAAACACCTGTCAGATCCACAGCATATTAATATTGGGGTCCCTCAGGGAAGTGTGCTGGGTCCGGTGTTGTTCTTGATTTATATAAATGACTTCCCACAATATATCCGACATGGAGAGAAGATATTGTTTGCCAATGACAGCAATATTATAATCACCAGTGAGACATCAGCACAAATGTTGGAAAATTGTAATGAATCACTGAAAGATGTCTACAAATGGTCTACAGAGAATAAAGTGACCTTAAATATTAAGAAAACAAATAGCATACGCTTTAGAATAAACAGAAAAAACAGTCCCCCAAAGTTAAAGCTACATAACACCTCTGTAGACGAAGTGCCCACCACAAAATTCCTAGGGTTGTATATTGACAGCCAGCTTAGGTGGAGTGAACATGTTAAAAAACTCACAAAAAAGATATCTACAACGTGTTACGCAATTAGAGTTCTCTCCTCAGTATGCAGCGATGAATGTCTAAGAACTGTATATTTTAGCTATGTACATTCAGTCATAAGCTATGGGATAATTTTCTGGGGAAATAATGTACTCAACTTACAAACAGTTTTTAAAGTGCAGAAGAGAGCAGTGAGAATTATAACTAAAAGCAGTAAGTGGGCTCACTGCAGAGAACTATTCAAAATACTTGGTATTCTAACTGTTCCCTGTTTATTTATGTTCCACACTATAGTATATATAAAGAAAAATATAGTGAATTATAGTACAAACAGCATTTTACACTGCTTTCGCACAAGAACAAGCCACTGCCTTCATCTAGATAGGAGAAACAAGCATAAGACCCAAAAAAGTTTCTTGTATCAGGGTGTAAAATTGTATAACAAGCTGCCACAGGAAATCAAAGAAATTAACAGCATGTACTGTTTCAGAAAAACTCTTAAACTGTATTTTCAGGAACACTGTTTTTACACAGTAAGTGAATATTTAAATGTTTGAATGTAATTTAAGTGACATAATGACATTGTATTGTATATTCTGTAAATGTATAACAAGCTGCACAGGACATCAAAGAAATTAACAACATGTACTGTTACAGAAAACCCTTAATCTATATTTTCAGGAACACTGTTTCTAAACAATAAGTGAATATTTAATTGTTTGAATGTAATTTAAGTGATAAATGTCATTGTATTTGTATACTCTGTAAATGCATATAAAAGTGTCAATGTATCTGCAAAAATCACTGTATCCAAACTGACAACATCCATACATTGCAAAATGTCTACGGATGGCTAATCAAATAAATAACTTGATAATTTCAGTTCCGTATGGGACATATGAACTAACAAAATGAAATGCTTTTATTACTATGCCCAAACAAAATCTTTTTAACATGCAGTACACAGTTCAAATTAGCAAAAAGTGTAACCATATAATCAAGGTAAATGATGAAAATTAGGCATATAACATGAATACTGAAATTTCCTAGATTTCCAAGTGTAACTGTAATCACTGTATTCTGTACTTTGTAGTGCTAGAAAGATAATTCTATATGATTATTTGCATTCTTCTGCCCCCCTCCTCAACACAGGAAAATATAATAGAAAGACCTCCTAGCAAAATAATGATAAAATTCAGAAAATTAGGTTTTCCCTGAATCTGGCCCCCTTATTCTAGAATGGTTCTAAAGTAATAAGAATGCTTATGATCAATTGGAACATGGTGTTCATTCTAGAAAGTATTAAAACAAGAATTAACAGAGTAACAATTTTATTGCTCTTATGTTGCAGAGTATCCACAAACATTACTGTTTGAAACATAGGTCCACTGCATACTCTATTAGATGACATCCATCCTGTGATTAAACTTTTTCTTGGAGTGAAAAATTCAAGTTAACATAGTTATTGAGTGAAATATTTTCTCTCACTGAAAGCCATCTGTCAAATAAGTCCCAGAACATTTTTTTTCATTAATTTCACACAAATTACCTGTTTTTAATGCAAGTGCATATTTTGTAACACCAAACATCTTAAAATAAGCTTATATAATAAACAATTATAATTTTGTTACAATATCTACACAGGATGTAAAGAGTTAATTTTACTTCAATGTGATTCATCCTTTGAAGTTCATCATAACACAACAACAAATCTATGGACAAAATAGTTTTAAAAAAATCTGTCCAAATGTCACACCCATCTGCATGGAATGTCCCATTACACAATCTTTTCCAATTTGAGCACTATACATGATTAAACAATATGAGTTTATTTAACTTCTGCCTTATACTTGATTTGTTGTTTAAAATTTTCTCAGCAGACATTTTTTTACATATGTTTTTAAGCATATGCAGGAGTACAGGGATGCAATCTTACAAACAAGTTGAGTCTGATGTAAGTCCTCAATCCCAATTTCATTATGGTAATCATGACCAAGAGCAGGAAATGGGTAATCTACAAATTTATTTTTAACACAATGCAAAATCTTGGCCTGTATATATTTCTATCACATATCCCCAGCAATCACAAACATCTGAAACAGTTTCTCTGAGTATTCTACAACAGAGTACATACAGTCACTTGTTTTAACCAATTTCCCCCAGTTAACAAAATTTACAAATGCATTTTTATTGGTCATATTGGGAAAAGCACAGAGCGCATCACATTCTAATGCAGATTTAACTACTGGTGGCTTCAGTATGCGAAGACAGTCTTCGTATGTGATCTGCCTTGAAAGGCGCAATGACACATACCCTGCAATATAATAGAGTATGTTTTGCTTGTAAAATGAGAACTTAATCTTATCATCAAGAAGTGCACACCACTTCTCTACTTCATTTTCTGCAGCACTTTCATCACTTTCTACTACATGCTTTCTTGCATGAAAATCATAAACAGGTGGCAAACAACACACATTAAAATTTGAGCAATTCCCATTCATTGCAGTGACACTGCTACCCAAGAGCAACTTTCTCATGGCACATTTGAACTGGTATGCATTTGGATTGTTGTTCCAACCACCTCTGGACCAAATGCAGGAAAAAAAGCTCTGTGTGGTCTTGTGACAGTTTATGTGTTAGCAAATACTTCAGAGGAGATTCAACACGAAGCATACTTGCCAGAGCTATGTGTCTGACAGATTGCGTATTGAAAATTATCCCAAAAGCAAAAGTATTTCTTGCATGGAGCAGCAACGGAACACCATTCATTTTTAAGCTTTTGATATAATTTTCAGTATCTCTGAAAATACTAAGACAATAAGATCGGTTGTCAAGTCTCAGGGGGCTCTTATACCCTTTACCTAATGGATTTCTGGAGTTCAGAATATCAAAAATCCTATCAATATAATACAAAAATTCTACTGTTTCTTCACTTTCTTTAAAATTTGGATCACCAACCCTCCTCAAAAACTCTATACTATCTGCCACACTAGAACTCAAAGTCTGTGCAGCTAATGAAACATTCATTTTTCTATTTACATAACTTATATGTTGTCCTGATAGTTTGTTGGCAAATGTCATACCTTCTTCTTGTTGTACCTTGTTCAATTGCTCAATGAAATGCCATTTAATAATTCCAGTTGGAGACTCAATAGCAGATACTTATGCTAGAGCATTTCTGGCTAACTTAATCATATGACACATGTCCAAGATACAATAAACATTGTATTTTTCCACAGAGTGAGGAAAATGGCTTTTAAAATCACCCTTGGAAAAAGTTGGAGCTATCACATGTAACACACCAAACCCTAATGCCAGAACTATGCAGCCTCTCTAAAGCAGATTTTATCAATGTGGCCTGATTATTTGCCTGTAAACTGTTGATAAAGAGGGTCAACAGAAACCTCCGATCTTACTCGTCGGCTTTGACCCGTGACGTAAGCGTGTTGTGGTGTGTGACGTCATTACGGCGCGGAGTTTGGTTTGTGATTGTGGCGTGTTTGTAGATGTCGTGGGGGTGTTTGTCGTGCCCTCTGGTGGTGTGTTCATGGTTTACGTTTGTTTGGTTCGTTGGGGTCAGTTTGCTGTTGCTCAGTGGTGAGTGCTGTGTTCGTGGTTTTGAAGCGGAATTTGTATTAGTGAGTTAACGGTTTTGTGTGATGGTTAATGTAATGGTAATTGCTGTACGTCGGGTGAGTTTGTTATTGAGTGTATTCGGTTGTGGTTTTTTGTTCAGGAATGGATATGAAAGACCGCATGAATAGTGTTCGGTTTTTTTTTTGTGTTGGTGGATGGGATCGGGAGATTCTGTTGAGCTATATAGGTCAAGGGAAGTGTTCGATCCCAATTTATGGGATCGTGAGCTGCTGTAGATGTATGTAGGTTTAAGGGAAATGTTTGTTTGCTATGGTTTGTGGTTTTTTTTTTTTTTATTTTTGTATTGGTGGATGGGATCGGGAGATTCTGTTGAGCTATATAGGTCAAGGGAAGTGTTCGATCCTAATTTATGGGATCGGGAGTTACTGTAGATCTATGTAGGTCAAGGGAAGTGTCTGATTCTGGATAAGAATGTGTTTTTTTGTATTTGGTCAGTTTCGTGATGTTGGTTTTTTTCGTCGTTTTGCGTGGTTTTGTATGGGGGTCGGTGGCTACATTTGTGTATATTTAGTTTCTCCCCACCCAAAAACCCCCAATTTCCCACGCTTGTCCCGTTAGAGTCATTAGGCTTTTTGTGAAACCTGTGTATTTCAGTGTTTATGATACGTATGCGATGTTTTTATATGCGCCATATTGGAATTGTCGTTTATGGTCGTTTCCGCCATATTTGTGACGTCATGGGTCAAAGCCGACAGGTAAGATCGGACGCTTCTGTATTTCCGTTAAAGAAATATGCAATTGGACATTTAAATCCGCCTTTAATAGAGACAAGCATGAAAACCAGAGCCTCAGATGCCTCTATTACTTCTTTTGACTGATGCACTTCCCCACCAAAGTTTAAAAAACCTGTGTATTGCTTAGTTCCTTGGTCCCAAACTACTTGCTTCCTAATTTCCATACTGTCTACAATTAGACATGAATCACTGAACTGGTCCCTTAGAATTGGGTTCAAATCAATGTACTTAAAAACACCTTTTAAGAAGCCAGGTTCACAGTCTACACTTGCCACCCATTTGACGAGAGAGAGTTTACTAAATTGCACACTTATTCCACTTGTGTTCCTTTCTGATGATTGAGGAAGTTATGTACCTTCTCAGGAAGATGCCCCTTCTCCTTCAATGAACTTATGATGTCACCCATGGAAAACACTTTCTTCTCTCTTCTTCGAAGTTTTTCACGGACGCACTTCCGTTTACGTTTTAATTCGTGCACAATGTCTGAGAAAAAGTTGCAAGTTTCGGGCGCCCTGTCTTCCATTTCTACTTTCGACTGTATACCACAATCAATTACTGAAGAACCAACTGCACTCTGAAATAAAGAAATAATTTCGTTATATATGACTGAAAGAGCTCAAGGCTTGATGAAAAAATATTATATGAAAACTTTGGGGGGTGTGAAAACATCCTTATCTAACGTTTACGACACAATTCGCAGCTTCTGCATTGGATAAATGGGACATGCTTTTCACGGAAGAATTCTCATTGACAACATTCTCCACGCAATCAGTAGCTTCTGCTGTGGGCAAATCGAGCACAGATTCCATGACAGAACGCTAAAAACACAAATATGGACCTGTATTACAACATTGCTTAGACCTATGTTGCCTATTTGTGTCCGTACGAAATAAATTCACAAAAGTAAAAAAAAGCACACACACAGCAAGGAAATTAATTAGCTACTTCAAATGGAGAAGCATCGTTGTCACTCAAAATCCTAACAACATGTCATCGTGGCTGTTTATTTGGTGGCATCGAATGTGTCGGAAAGTCAAAACATGATGGCACTGCTTCGGGTTTGAGACGTTTCTTCCACGTTCCAGGGCTCACTACGTAATAATCTTGTCGGAAATGGTTTCCGCAAAGAAAACTGCAAGATATAGGATTAAAACCTTTCCGCTTCACGGAAGTAATCCACTTCTTTAGCAGCTCTGGGTGCTTTAGAGGAAACCTGTTCAAAAACATCGAATTAGCAAACGCACTGAGTCTGTATTTTTATCGTATTGTACCCGTAGTCCTATTACCTGTGAAATGGTAAGTCACTTTCCTTACTCCATCACTTCGTACAATTGAAAGCGGAACAAGAAATCACCATTTCGATAATCCTTAATTCCTTATACACCGTACAGACCGAGAGAAACTTCTTGTCAAATTCGAATATGGCGCACAATACAGACGACAGTAATCAGCTGGTAGAGCCATCTATCGGTAGGTCCACATCCCTCATTTCGCTATCCAAACGCCTGTGCGGAAAACGTGCTGAAGAGATCGACAGGGAGGGAAGAAGTTCGAGCTGTATTGGCGTCTGCGTGACGTACCGACGAACTGGGAGTTTCAAGTTTGTAGTGAAGCTGGTTAAGTTAGAAAATGCAGTACACGTACGCGAATTAGGTATGGTGTAAAATAAATGTGGTAAACTCAATATCTGTGTGTAAATAATACTGGGAAATTGATTGCTATGTTGAATTCCAGTAATTTGTAGCCAGAACCATTTTATGTTTGGACCTTACGGTGTTTGTGTAAAGTTTCAGTTGTGTGGATGACACCAGTGCTGCGTATAGCAGTCAGTTAATGTGCTTTGGAGCTGTTATTGTTCGGACGGCGATTATAGTGAGTTATTCGCAATTGAAATATAATAACATGCCAAAGAATTGGATGTATTGAGGCTTTGCAGACACCGGTGTTATGAAAAAGATACACATCGGAATTATCGTTGTATTTTGTGATCGTATTCAGTAAGATAAATATATTTACGTTTTTTGGACTCATTCCCGATACGAAAACGAATCAGTCATTCGTTGGAACACCAATTTGTCAATCCAACTCGCAGCCGTTGAACTCAGTAAAGCGCCTTATGTCTTGTTTTGATAAATGGTTTGGTAATGGTATTAACAGGTGCAGAATAAGAATTATCGTTTTGTGGTTAAATAAATTTTTAAAATCATTAGCAGCGCTGTATGTAGTAAAAATAGGTAGTATGTACTACCTGCGGCTTGGTTGTCAATAAATCGTAATCTAATATTGTATTGCTACTAGTTTATAGGCCAACAGAATTTAATTTGTTTCTGTATAGGATTAATTTCCGACGCTATTGTCAACTATATAGGAGCGTCTAAAATTTACCGTAATACAGTGTGCAATAATTGATTCTGGTTTCAGAAGTATAAGCTGTCTATTTTTGTCAGATTTTAATCGCAATCACTATTTTAGAGGTATCAGCTGAATTCAGTTAAGGCACTCTACAGTGACATTCTTGAAGTCGACTCTGTTAAATTATTAGGTATGAGCACTTTCTTTATTTATGAAGATTTTTGTGAAAGAGTGTAGGCCCAACCAGTCATCTGATTATCAACCTAAGTTCCATCACCAGTATTGCTGGAAGTAATGATGATTTCACTCAGATAATCGTGTCTCAGAATTGTTTTTAGTTTGATTGTTATAAGTCATAAGTCAAACTGATTTTTGTTGCTCAGTATGTGAGAACATTGGTTTCTCGGTTACCAGGAGTGTGCAGTGCTATTCGACTCACCAGATCAAAGAATCTGAGTTGTTGCCCGTTATCAGGCCATTGTCACAGGAGCAAGAAATTAAAAAAAAGTAATTTATGTGTATAGGACGTCGTACAACAGATCCGTCAGGAAGGTAAGACAGTTCACACACATTCTGCAAAGTTAAAAGAATCTTGTGAATTATGAAGTTGTGGTTTTAATTTTGTTTCATCATTTTACTCTTACAGTATTTTAGACATTCTCATTTGTGTGCAGTTAATAAATTTTTACATAAATAGATATAGTAACTCTAGAATTATGCCCTTTATTTGCAGATGAGTAATTATAATTTTGTATATAAAGTTTTCATTAATCTTAGTTTAGACTTTAATGAAAATGCTGATAGTGTCCTCACCTTTCTTCTAGAGAGCTGTTCCCAACTATAACTATACATATAATTTTTTTTTTTTTTTTTTTTTTTTTTTTTTTTTTACTGTGGAAAGTGTATAGTAAAGTATCGTTTGGTCTCCCATTCTCTAAAATGGATATGTTGCATGTGGAAAAAGGTTACCTGCTTATGTACATACTATGATTAGTGTGTTACGCTGTAGTTTTTGTATGTTATATAAATTTTGGGGAGTAATATGTTCATTAGTGTGGTAATGCATAATGGCCCCACCAGCCCAGTCTCCATTGCCTTGGCATCTTGGTTGTGGTGCCACACCGATCTGCACCACAGCATGAGGTTTGTGTTAGGTTGGAAGTCGACATTTTGATTGAGAGGTAACAAAGCCAACATGTGTGAGTGTGAAATGATTACAGTAAAAGATCTGTAGCAAAGTCCATTGGGGTTCCCCTTTCATATTTCTGTATGGCGCAGGTGTAAACGTTAGCCTCCGCTACTGGTCAGTTTGTCACAACCAGACTTCCTGCTTTCACATTCATTGGCTTGGCCAACTCTGAACCAGTCAGTCTTCGTCAAACCAAACCTAGATTTCAGCTTGTGCTGCAGCTTCTACTGTCATAAACAGAGAATAACATCCTCTAAACAAATTGTGTAATGTTTGTTGCTTGATCAGACACTTGCCGACCTAGGAAATCTTTGTTATTGTATGTAGGTTTCTTTGGCTCCAGATGCATTTCCGACTGCACGATAGTAAGTGTGACCGAGTGTAACATGTTTGTGAAATTTTTCAGGCAGCTGTCAATTCAACTTTCACACACAACCAGTTGAAGTTTTTAAAAATATGAATTCTGGTCCCTCAGCGTTGAATATTTGGGTAATTTTTTTTCCCCCTAATTCCAATGGAAGTAAGTACTTGACTGACTTGTCGTGCATAATCAGTGACCATAACATGGACAGTATCCAGTTTGAAACATAATGCAGCTTTGCTATCAGTCTATTGATTTTACATTCCCCTGAAAAATAAGTCAAATGGTGTTTTTGTGAGTATTTCTCATATGCTTGAGATTACTGTATGGCATAGCTCACAGTGATGGATGACAGTAACAAAGAAATTTCCACATGAGAGGGGATCTCACAACTTACAAAATCGTTGATGAAACTGCAAATTCTACATGAACTTCGAATAATCATTGCAGACCGATGTGGCAGCTTAGAAAATTTCATTTGGGATCCTGAGAACTACTAAAATAAAATTTGCTACCCATTGATTCATGGAAATTTGGAATTTGAACCAGGGTATCATGGGTAAATCATGTTATGGGAGAGGATACCTCGGAGTTAAGTTGTCGGCCTTATCTTTATAGATGGCTACCTCATTTTAACTTTAGTGATCATTGGCAGTACATATAGATGACAAAAATTAATGCTGTTATTCAATGACTACAGCTGTCACTTTGACTGTACCTGTCAGTCTTGTCTGCTTTCTATTACTGTTTGACATAATTAGGGATGCGTGATTTCCCTAAATCGCTCCAGGCAAATGTCGGGATGGTTCCTTGGAAAAGGTATGGCCTAATTCCTTCCCTAATCTGATAAGACCGATGACCTCGCTGTTTGGTCTCTTCCCCCAAACAACCCGTAATTAGGGATGAAGGGTCTAGATGGTCTTCCATGAGTGTTATAACCATTACATTTGGAAGTCAATCAAAATTCTTTTGACTTGCTTTTCGTATATGGTGTACTGTGCTGGCAACACTTCAGAGGGTGGTCTAGTGGGGGGGGGGGGGTCAACCGAAGCGTCACATTCCACCCATCGGCTTTGACACGTGACATAAGGCTGTTGTGTATGATGTCATGACGGTGCTGAGTTTAGTTTGTGAGAGTGATGTGTTTGTAGGTGTCATTTTGATGTGATCGGTGGTGCTCTCTGATGGTGTGTTTGTGTTATGTGTTAGGTGATTTTTTTGGTTTAGTTTGCATGTGTGGCGTGTTTATAGGTGGCGTATTGTTGGGGTTGGTGGTTCTCTCTGGTGGCGTGTTTATGGTTAGCTTGTTACGTGGTGTAGGGGGTTCATTTGCGCGGTAGCATTGCGCGTGTGTGGTATTGGTGGTGACCGTGCTTTCAGCGGGATATTTTTCAATGAGTTAACAATTTTGGGTTCATTATGTCAGCGTTATTGTAGTTTTTTTTTCCTGTTCGCTGTGTGTGAATTTTGGTAAATCGCTTTGTTTGTCTTTGGTAGGTATGGATATGACTGACAAGGTCAACAGTTTTTTGGTTGTTGGTGATGATGGAGGACAGTGTGTTGTCTCTGATCAAATTTCTTAAGCTATTTGGCCTGTTGGCTGAAGTCATGATGTGTTCAGTGTCTCGTGAAGAAATGAGGCTTACTAAAGTTCCGGCAGCTTGGATAACAGGTCAAGGGAGATGTTAGATTCAAATTTTGATTTTGTAGATGTTTTCTTTTGTGGTAGGATTAAGTGTGGTGGTGATGAAAGCGTGGTATTGGTAGTTGCTGATGACCTATATAGGTCAAGGGAAGTGTTAGATTCCAGTGGATATAGTTTTTAGTTGAGTTTGGGAAGGTTGTGGTCGTTTTATTTTGTCGTTTGGTTTAGTGGTGTGTGTTTATTTTTAGTTTTTCCCCACCCAGAAACCCCCCAATTTCCCCCACTTGTCCCATTAGTTTCATTATATTTTTGAAGGAATATGTGTTTTACTGGATCTATTTTTGTGTTTGTTGTCATGGTTATGTAATAACGTCATAGTCGTGATATGGGAGTTGTTGTGAATGGCTGTTTCCGTCATATTGGTGACTTTATTGGTCAAAGCATACGGGTGGAATCGGAAATTTCCATTAACCTCTAGTGGCTAGCGTTGCTCGCTCCGGATCACGGGTTTCCAAGTTTGATTCCCGGCTGGGTTGGGGATTTTCTCTGCCCGGAGACTTGGTGTTTGTGTTGTCCTCATCATTTCATCATCGTTCGTGACAGTGGCTAGATTGGACTGTGTGAAAAACAATTGGACTGTGTACGGGCACTGACGACTGTGCAGTTGAATGCCCCACAAACCGAACACCACCACCACCACCACTTCATAGGGTCCCCTCTTGGTGACCTCTCTGAGTGCGATTAATCTTTGCTAGACAATTGATTAGATATGAAATATCAGCTTCCATCATACTTAGCTGGACCATATGTCAGAATGCCACAGACTGTGTGTGACTGAATAGTGTCCATAGTGTGGAAGTTGATATTTTTACCCATGATAAATTCCTCATTTCGTCTTTTTTTGTCCTCAAAGAATACAAAAGCAAAGCTATTTTTGTTTATCCATAGAACATAAGTGCATGTACATTTCAGTAGCTGGATAACATTGCAGATATAGGATAAATAGGTAGCTATTTATGAAAAGTGAATGGTGGTGGTGGTGGTGGTGGTGGTGGTGGTGGTGGTGAGTCCACAGACTGGTTTGATGCAGCTCTCCATGCTACTCTGTCCTGTGCAAACTTCATCATCTCCCAGTATCTACTGCAACCTACATCTTTCTGAATCTGCCTAGTGTATTCATCTCTAGGTCTCCCTGTACGATTTTTATCTTCCACGATGCCCTCGAATACTAAATTGGTGATACCTTGATGCCTCAGAACATGTCCTACCAACCGATCCCTTCTTCTAGTCAAATTGTGCCACATATTTCTCTTCTCCCCAATTCTATTCAGTACCTCCTCATTAGTTATGTGATCTACCCATCTAATATTCAGCACTCTTCTGACGCTTAAACCTATACTGAATGTTAACAAATTTCTCTTGCCATAGCCAGTCTACATTTTATATCCTCTCTACTTTGACCATCACTAGTTATTTTGCTCCTCAAAGCAAACCTAATATCCTCAGTAACACCTGGTTTAATTCAACTACATTCCATTATCATTATTATTTTGCTTTTGTTGTTGTTCATCTTACATCATCCTTTCAAGACACTGTCAATTTTGTTCAGCTGTTCTTCCAGGCCCTTTGCTGGTCTGGCAGACTTACAGTATCGTTGGCAAACCTCAGAGTTTTTATTTCTTCTCCATGGATTTTGATTCCTACTCCAAATTTTTCTTTTGTTTCCTTTACTGCTTGCTGAATGTACAGATTGAATAACATCTGTGACTTATTAAACTGATAGTTCGGTAATTTTTACACCTGTCAACACCTGCTTTCTTTGGGATTGGAATTATTATATTCTTCTTGAAGTCTGATGGTATTTAGCTCGTCTCAATCATCTTGTTCACCAGATGGTAGTTTTGTCAGGGCTGGCTGTCCCAAGGCTATCAGTAGCTCTAATGGAATGTTGTCTACTCCCAGGACCTTGTTTCGGCTTAGGTCTTTCAGTGCTCTGTCAAACGCTTCTTCCAGTATCATATCTCCCATTTCATCTTCATCTACATCCTCTTTCATTTCCATAATATTGCCCTCAAGTGCATCACCCTTGTATAGACCCTCTATATACTCCTTCCACCTTTCTGCTTACCCTTCTTTGCTTAGAACTGGATTTCCATCTGAGCTCTTGATATTCATACAAGTGGCTCTCTTTTCTCCATAGGTCTCTTTAATTTTCCTGTAAGCAATATCTATCTTACCCTTGTGAGATAAGCCTTTACATCCTTACATTTGACCTTTAGCCATCCCTGCTTAGCCATTTTGCATTTCCTGTCAATATCGTTTTCGAGACATTTGTATTCCTTTTTGCCTGCTTCATTTACTGCATTTTTATATTTTCTCCTTTCATCAATTGATTTCGATATTTCTTCTGTTACCCAAGGATTTCTACTAGCCCTGGTCTTTTTACTCACTTGATTCTCTGATGCCTTCACTATTTCATCTCTCAAAGCTACCCATTCTTCTTCTATTGTATTTCTTTCCCTCGTTCTTGTCAGTCGTTCTCTAATGCTCTCTTTGAAACTCTGTACAACCTCTGGTTCTTTTAGTTTAGCCAGGTCCCATCTCCTGAAATTCCCACCTTTTTGCAGTTTCTTCAGTTTTAATCTATAGTTCATAATGAATAGATTGTGGTCAGAAAGAATAGATCTAGAAAATAGTGTTACTATAATTAGAACATTGAGCAAGTAGTAGTGTGAAAAGACAAGGGGAATCATGGTCTGATCATCTAGATTTAAGTTTTCTGTGGTTTACCAATATCAGTCAATGTGAATACTGGGATAGTTGCTACAACAAGACCACAGAATAAATCTCACTTTCAGACTGTAAAAATAATGAAAATGTGAAAGTGACATTCTGGGATAGGTTTTGTGTTGCAGAAAACGAATACATAATCAGGTGATATAATACTTGAGTAATTTTTGTTTCTTTGGTACTGATGTAAATTATTCAGTGATTTTTGACATGAGCAGGAAAGTATATAGCTTGAAATATGGATGTACATGTTAAGGTATACAATACAAAAGTCTGTCATATTTTTAAGATGACAGCATTACCGTTCCAAAGCCAAGTGCTGTAATTTCAGAAAAAGTTCCAATGTGATCATCAAGGAGTTAGCTGAAATTTTGTGTGAACATTTGCATATGTTCCGAATGAACATTGGTAAAGTTTCATGATGATTAATTCAATACTTTGGAGATATAGTCATTTGTTTGACCCGATAGTGTACCTACACTATGTGATCAAAAATGTCCAGATGCCTGGCTTAAAATGACTTAAAAGTTCATGGCGCCCTCCATCTGTAATGCTGGAATTCAATATGGTGTTGGCCCCCATTAGCCTTCATGGCAACTTCCATTCTCACAAGCATATATTCAATCCGGTGATGGAAGGTTTCTTGGGAATGGCAGCCCATTCAAGGAGTGCTGCACTGAGGAGAGGTATTGATGTTGATTATTGAGGCCAGGCACGAAGTCGGCATTCCAAAACCTCCCAAAGGTGTTCAATAGGATTCAGGTCAGGACTCTGTGCAGGCCAGTCTATTACAGGGATGTTTTTGTCATGTAACTACTCCGCCACAGGCCATGCATTATGAATAGGTGCTCGATCGTGTTGAAAGATGCAATCGCCATCCCTGAATTACTCTTCAACAGTGGAAAGCAAGAAGGTGCTTAAAACATCAATGTAGCCTGTGCTGTGATAGTGCCACGCAAAACAAGGGGTGCAAACCCCCTCCATGAAACGCCATAACACCACCGTCTCCAAATTTTACTGTTGGCACTACACACGCTGGCAGGTGACATTTACTGGGCATTTGCATACCCACACCCTGCCATCGGATCGCCACATTGTGTACCATGATTCATCACTCCACAATGGTTTTTCATTGTTCAATCGTCCAAGGTTTACTCCTTACACCAAGCGAGGCATATTTTGGCATTTACCAGCATGGTGTGTGGCTTATGAGCAGGTGCTAGGCCATGAAATCAAAGTTTTCTCACCTCCCACGTGACTGTCATAGTACTTGCAGTGGATCCTGACACAGTTAGGAATTCCTGTGTGATGGTCTGGATAGACGTCTGCCTATTACATATTACGACCCTCTTCAACTGTCAGCAGTCTCTGTTAGTCAACAGACAAGGTCGGCCTGTACGCTTTTGTGCTGTATGTGTCGGTTCATGTTTTCATTTCACTATCACATTAGAAACAGGGACGTGGAAATCTCGTCAACAGACATATGACGCAAGTGGCACCCAATCACCTGACTATGTTCGAAGTCTGTGAGTTCTGCGGAGTGCCCCTTTCTGCTGTCACATTATCTAATGACTACTGGGGTCGCTGATATGGGGTACATGGCAATAGGTGGCAGCACAATACACCTAATATGAAAAACATATGTTTTGGGGGGTGTCTGGATCCTTTTGATCACATAATGTATCAACAGTGCGCCCTGGAGTTTACAGAAACTTTGAGACATAATATGTTGGCCAATATTTTCTTGAAAAAAAAAAATAAAATAAAATGTGATCATTGTATAAAGGTTTTTGCAGTCTTCAGTGAAATAATAATAATAATAATAATAATAATAAAAATAAAACCCGTGGAGGCCCGGGAAAAGAATAGGCCTCCGGTATGTTCTGCCAGTTGTAAAAGGCGACAAAAAGAACAAACCACTAATAGGGCTAACCACCGTTTTAGTGTGATTAGTTGGTTCAGGACAGAACTAAAGAAGCCTCGGACAAGCGCCATCATGGTCGGGGACGACGCTTGAACCCTATGCCCGACCACAATGGTAACGACACTGCTAGCCAACTGGAAAATGATTCAAATCCAAATAGAGGTGTTTTGCAGGATATGCTACCTACAACCACCCTAGAAGGAAAACAAAGACAGAGGATGAGATGGTCAGATGAAGTTAATCGACACCTCATGTTCTGTTATTACCAAGCAACATATCTAGGAACCAACACAACTGCATACAGATCACAAGTATACACAACGTTTATTACCAGATACCCAGAATTAAAATTTTTAACAGAACACTGACTAGCTGATCAGATCCGTGTAATAATAAAAAATAACAGGATACCCCAGTCAGAATTAGAAAACATCAAACAACAAGTACAACAAATACTGGAACAAAATAATGTGCAATCAGAAGAAGAAGAAAATACAGTAATGGACTCAAACATCCCAGAGCAAACAAGCGAAGAACAACACACATCAATTAAACAGTCAGAGGAAAACGAAATCTTAAGACAGCCACCAGAACAAGCACAAATAGAACACGAAGTGACACACATGTTAGATATAGAAGAAAAATTTCAGCTGACATATATAGAATACAAAGACACAAATACTGACATTAGACCATTCTTGCATAGACCGCCAAATAACCCACAAGTCGAAACAACAATAAAAACTATCAACACAATCATACACAACAAAATAAATGAAAACACAACTATGGAAGAGTTACAACTACTGGTTTATATAGGAGCACTCACTACACTAAATATACACACTAGGCAGAGATCAGAACCAACCAACACACAGAAGAAACCCACAAAACCAGCATGGCAACACAGGCTACAGATCAGAATAGAAAAACTGAGAAAAGACATCGGACAGCTAACACAATTTATAAGAAATGAAATGTCAGAAAAAAAAAATGAAAAAGGTTAGGTAAAATCTCACAACAAGAAGTGATAGAGCAATTAGATCAAAAGAAGCAGAAATTACAAGCATTGGCCAAACGACTTAGAAGATACAAAAAAAGTGAAAATAGAAGGAAACGAAACCAAACATTCAACACAAACCAAAATAAATTTTACCAGACAATAGACAACACACACATTAAAATAGACAATCCACCAAACATAACAGACATGGAACACTTCTGGAGCAACATATGGTCAAACCCAGTACAACATAACAGGCATGCACGGTGGATACAAGCAGAAACAGATACGTACAAGATGATACCACAAATGTCTGAAGTGATAATTTTGCAACATGAAGTCACCCAAGCAATTAATTCTACTCACAATTGGAAAGCCCCTGGAAAAGATAAAATAGCAAATTTCTGGCTAAAGAAATTCACCTCAACGCATTCACATCTAACTAAATTATTTAACAGTTACATTGCAGACCCATACACATTCCCTGATACACTTACACATGGAATAATTTATCTGAAACCTAAAGATCAAGCAGACACAGCAAACCCAGCTAAATATCGCCCCATAACATGCCTACCAACAATATACAAAATATTAACTTCAGTCATTACACAGAAATTAACGACACATACAACACAGAACAAAATTATAAATGAAGAACAAAAAGGCTGTTGCAAAGGAGCACGAGGATGTAAAGAGCAACTGATAATAGATGCAGACGTGACATATCAAGCTAAAACTAAACAAAGGGCGCTACACTATGCATACATTGATTACCAAAAAGCTTTTGATAGTGTACCCCACTCATGGTTGCTACAAATATTGGAAATATACAAAGTAGATCCTAAATTGATACAGTTCCTAAACATAGTAATGAAAAATTGGAAATCACACTTAATATCCAAACAAATTCAAATAACATCACATCACAGCCAATACAGATTAAGCGTGGAATATACCAAGGAGACTAAGTCCTTTCTGGTTCTGCCTTGCTCTGAAACCACTATCCAACATGCTAAATAATACAAATTATGGATACAATATTACTGGAACATACCCACACAAAATCACACATCTGCTATACATGGATGATCTAAAACTACTGGCAGCAACAAATCAACAACTCAGCCAATTACTAAAGATAACAAAAGTATTCAGCAATGATATAAATATGGATTTTGGAACAGACAAATGTAAGAAAAGTAGCATAGTCAAGGGAAAACACACTAAACAAGAAGATTACATATTGGATAACCACAGCGACTGCATAGAAGCAATGGGAAAAACAGATGCCTATAAATATCTAGGATACAGACAAAAAATAGGAATAGATAATACTAATATTAAAGAAGAACTAAAAGAAAAATATAGACAAAGACTAACAAAAATACTGAAAACAGAATTGACAGCAAGAAACAAAGCAAAATCTATAAATACTTATGCTATACCAATATTGACCTACTCATTTGGAGTAGTGAAATGGAGTAACACAGACCTAGAAGCACTCAATACACTTACACGATCATAATGCCACGAATATAGAATACATCACATACATTCAGCAACAGAAAGATTCACATTAAGCAGAAAGGAAGGGGGAAGGGGATTTATCGACATAAAAAACCTACATTATGGACAGGTACACAATTTAAGAAAATTCTTTTTAGATCGAGCAGAAACTAGCAAAATACACAAAGCAATCACTCATATAAATACACTCCTGGAAATTGAAATAAGAACACCGTGAATTCATTGTCCCAGGAAGGGGAAACTTTATTGACACATTCCTGGAGTCAGATACATCACATGATCACACTGACAGAACCACAGGCACATAGACACAGGCAACAGAGCATGCACAATGTCGGCACTAGTACAGTGTGTATCCACCTTTCGCAGCAATGCAGGCTGCTATTCTCCCATGGAGACGATCGTAGAGATGCTGGATGTAGTCCTGTGGAACGGCTTGCCATGCCATTTCCACCTGGCGCCTCAGTTGGACCAGCGTTCGTGCTGGACGTGCAGACCGCGTGAGACGACGCTTCATCCAGTCCCAAACATGCTCAACGGGGGACAGATCCGGAGATCTTGCTGGCCAGGGTAGTTGACTTACACCTTCTAGAGCACGTTGGGTGGCACGGGATACATGCGGACGTGCATTGTCCTGTTGGAACAGCAAGTTCTCTTGCCGGTCTAGGAATGGTAGAACGATGGGTTCGATGACGGTTTGGATGTACCGTGCACTATTCAGTGTCCCCTCGATGATCACCAGTGGTGTACGGCCAGTGTAGGAGATCGCTCCCTACACCATGATGCCGGGTGTTGGCCCTGTGTGCCTCGGTCGTATGCAGTCCTGATTGTGGCGCTCACCTGCACGGCGCCAAACACGCATAGGACCATCATTGGCACCAAGGCAGAAGCGACTCTCATCGCTGAAGACGACACGTCTCCATTCGTCCCTCCATTCACGCCTGTCGCGACACCACTGGAGGCGGGCTGCACGATGTTGGGGCGTGAGCGGAAGACGGCCTAACAGTGTGCGGGACCGTAGCCCAGCTTCATGGAGACGGTTGCGAATGGTCCTCTCCGATACCCCAGGAGCAACAGTGTCCCTAATTTGCTGGGAAGTGGCGGTGCGGTCCCCTACGGCACTGCGTAGGATCCTACGGTCTTGGCGTGCATCCGTGCGTCGCTGCGGTCCGGTCCCAGGTCGACGGGCACGTGCACCTTCCGCCGACCACTGGCGACAACGTCGATGTACTGTGGAGACCTCACGCCCCACGTGTTGAGCAATTCGGCGGTACGTCCACCCGGCCTCCCGCATGCCCACTATACGCCCTCGCTCAAAGTCCGTCAACTGCACATACGGTTCACGTCCACGCTGTCGCGGCATGCTACCAGTGTTAAAGACTGCGATGGAGCTCCGTATGCCAAGGCAAACTGGCTGACACTGACGGCGGCGGTGCACAAATGCTGCGCAGCTAGCGCAATTCGACGGCCAACACCGCGGTTCCTGGTGTGTCCGCTGTGCCGTGCGTGTGATCATTGCTTGTACAGCCCTCTCGCAGTGTCCGGAGCAAGTATGGTGGGTCTGACACACCGGTGTCAATGTGTTCTTTTTTCCATTTCCAGGAGTGTACATTGGCTACACCACTGCAATTTCATAACCACTTCTACAACCCTTTAGATCACATAACATCAACAGATACGAAGAAAGTAAATTGGAAAAAGAAAACACTACATGGCAAGCACCCGTATCATCTAACACAGCCACACATCGGTCAAGACGCATCCAACGCATGGCTAAGAAAAGGCAATATATACAGTGAGACAGAAGGATTCATGATTGCAATTCAGGATCAAACAATAAACACCAGATATTACAGCAAGCATATTATTAAAGATCCCAATACTACAACAGATAAATGCAGACTTTGCAAACAACAAATAGAAACAGTAGGTCACATCACAAGCGGGTGTACAATACTAGCAAATACAGAATACCCCAGAAGTCAAGAGAATGTAGCAAAAATAATACATCAACAACTTGCCTTACAACATAAACTTATAAAACAACACGTTCCCACATACAAGTATGCACCACAAAATGTACTGGAGAATGATGAATACAAATTATACTGGAACAGAACCATTATAACAGATAAAACAACACCACATAACAAACCTGACATCATACTCACCAATAAAAAGAAGAAATTAACACAACTAATCGAAATATCCATACCCAATACAACAAATATACAAAAGAAAACAGGAGAAAAAATTGAAAAATACATCCAACTGGCTGAGGAAGTCAAGGACATGTGGCATCAGGATAAAGTTGACATTACACCAATTATACTATCAGCTACAGGAGTCATACCACACAATATCCACCAGTACATCAATGCAATACAGCTACATCCAAACTTATATATACAACTACAGAAATCCGTAATTATTGATACATGTTCAATTACCCGAAAGTTCCTAAATGCAATATAACATATACCGTACAGTTAAAAGGAAGTGACGCTTGATCAAGGTCCGCGTCACTTTCCATTTTTGACCAGACATAATGTCTGAGAAAAGAAAGAAATAATAATAATAAATTCTTGAGTGATTTACATATGGAAAAATCTGAAGCAGTCACCTGAAAATAATCAGCTATTTATATCTACAGAAGTATTTTCGGGGTATGGATTAAGTAACCTAATATAAAGGATAGTTTCCTCTTTTTTGTGGTTCTAGTACTCTGAGGTAAACACATCTGTTAAGCATAATTAAGCATAATCTTTTGGGTTCTGTCTTATCAAAATTTCTTCCGGAGCAGTAACATAAATGATATCATCTGATGAGCAGTACAGTTTTCCTCAGGACCTCTTACAGCAAGTTAATGAAACATGTAAGAAATTAAAGTAGCTTGACGTAAGCATAAGCTTTGGATCCCAAAAGTGACATCTTCTAGCTTTCGCCTGTGACACTTACAGAATTATAGCAACAGCTTGAGATCCTGTGTAAAGAAACCCTTATCAGGTTGGGGAACCTGTGGTAAAGAAACTCACCCATGGCTGCTGTTGCACAGATACGGATGTTGGCTTTCTCACTTTAAAAGAAACCAGCGTTTGTTAAGCCACCACAGGGTGCACGCAATCTCGCGCACACACACATACATGTATACAACTTTTCATATGTACTCTAATCTTCCATATTAACTGCAGACTATGCTAAGACACAGTATGCTATACCTTAAACCAGAATTAAAGTATGGCATGAACGGCATTACACTATAAAAAAGAGATACTAGCCATTCTGCATAACATGAATCCACTCCAAAAAATGTAAGGAAGACTGCTGTAAACTTCACAAAAATTTGCACAATGTGATAATGTTGTAAAACATGCAGGCTATTTATATGATGTGTGCTGCAGCTGTTGTGCAGCAATTTTACTACTGTGACCTCCACTGCATTGGAAATGCACAGTTAAATTATGAAGTTTATAACCAGTTCAATTCTGTGGTTATAGCAGGAAAACAGACTGAAATATGTTACCATTAGTCATTGCAGAAGACATCTTTTTTAAAAAAGTTTTTAGAGTTATTCGCCCTTTCTCACTTCCTAGCCATGAAGACTTTTGATTTTGCCTTCCACAGAGTACTAAAAAATTGTAGAACATAATAAAAGATGTCAGATTTAACTGAGTACCAACGAAATGGCAGACCCTTTTCAATGCGTCTCCACCTTGTCGTTTTTAGGGCCTTATATACTCAGATTGCAAAACCAAATATAGTTTTTGGGTGGTCTAGGACATATTCTTTCCAATGAAAATGATTTAAGAGTTTTCAGAAGGCGAAATGCTACTGACAGACCACAGTGTCACCTTCAACCAACAGCTGTAACTGGATGTAGATATGGAAGGACATGTGGTGAGCACACCAATCTTTTGGTTGCTGCCAGTTTTCCTGATCAAAGCTTTTATTTCTCAACCAAGGAGTTCCTCAATTGGCCTTACAAGGGCCAAGAAAAAAATTGTCATTTTTGCCTCAATTTGTAAAGTGTTGGAAAGCAGTAGATGTATGAAATTTTATGTTCTGAGACCTGGTATTAGTAAGTTATTATGTGCAAAGCTTAGAGTTTATCCTGTTATTACTGCCAGAAATATAAAAACCATCAAAAATCTGGGATAAGGATTCACTGATAGTTTTTACCAATTTATTATCAGCAAATGATAATCGTTTATTTTCAAATGGCCATTTATGTACACTAGTCCATTCAGTCAGCAGTTGGACTCGACAATTTTTGTCCATCAGTATATGTGCTGGAATGAAATTTTCACTCTTCTGCGGAGCGTGCACTGATATGAAACTTCCTGGCAGATTAAAACTGTGTGTCGGACCAAGACTCGAACTTGGGACCTTTGCCTTTTGCGGGCAAGTGCTCTACCAACTGAGCTACCCAAGCATGACTCACGCCCCATCCTCACAGCTTTAATTCTGCCAGTACCTCATCTCCTACCTTCCAAACTTCACAGCTCTCCTGCGAACCTTGCAAAACTCGCTCTCTTGGAAGAAAGGATATTTGCAAAGACATGGCTTTGCCACAGACTGGGGGATGTTTCCAGAATGAAATTTTCACTCTGCAGCGAAGTGTATGCTCATATGAAACTTCCTTTAGTATATGTGCTGTATATCTTGGCACTTCACATGTGGTGTGCTAGAAGTGGAGAGATAGGCAGAATCCTTTTTCATTTGCTCCGAGCATGTGGGAAGTGCTAAGTTACATTGTGTACGGAACAGTGGTTCTTGGTATACTGAAATACTTTCAACAGTATTAGCTTTTGGAACATGGTGCTTCGGTATGTATCTGAAGTATAATTCTTGGCAAAGTACTCGTATTTTATAATGTTTAAAGCACTGTACAAATATACCTGCAAGAATTTACCACACTCCAAAAATGCATCACATAGATCTTTGTCATTATTACAGGAAGTCTCCAGACTTCACAAATCCTGAGATTGTGACAAATAGAAACTGTGTTTTAGCCTCTCTCTAATGATCAACACGATGTCTATTATGGCAAGAGTAAAATCAGTATCCTGTCAGTTCCGGATACTTAATTTTTTTCCCCATCACATGACCACAGGTTTGTATCTCTTTAAAGACTGAGTTCATTGTTACTTTACCAATACTCATCCTGAAGTAGACATTATAACCACATTTCAAAATGCAAAATTTCCACAAAAAATCAGAGTACAAGCATGGGCTTTGATGAAACTTCAGATATGACTCCTGACTTTGAAATTGTACAGGAACATCTGTTTTTCAATGTTTGTATCAGTGCAAGTTGAAAATAGTGTGATGCTTATGCCATGGTAGTTATGGGGTGTAACAAACAAGTGCCACAATGATTTGACAATAGACTTTGATGCCTTAGGTGCTAAGGCGCTTATGCCCTTACCTTGACCCTTCCTTCCTTCCTTCTTTCCTTTCCTTTCCTTTCCTTTCCTTTCCTTTCCTTTCCTTTTCTTGCTGGTGCCCTTTATCCAGCCAATGCTGTGTCAGGACTGATATAGCACATCTCCAGTTTTGTGGGGAACCAACCATACCTGTACGTACACTATTATTATGAGGAGGTTGCCACTCCCAAAGATGTTTTAAAGCTACTGCCAGCCACCCTCCAGGGAGGAATATGTGTATCCCTTCTGGCTCATCCAGTGCATTTGCATGGCTGAAGTAACATTGTGTGGCTGAGGTGGGAACCATTCCAAGGTTTACCTCAGTGGATGTGGAAAATCACCTAAAGATCATGTTCAGGGTGGCCACCACACTGACCCTTGTCGTTAATCTGGGAGGCAAGTTTAATACTGGACCACTGCACCTCTCACCATCCCAGAAGCAGGCATTTTAACGTGTTCAGCTGTCCAGGTGGTTCATCTTGCCACTAAATAGATAAAGTGTGACATGGTCACAATGGAGGGTTCAGTGATCCCGTGTCTGAAACTGTAGAATTCATGTCAGTTTTTGGTTGGAATAATTTTTATATTTAATTTGAATATATTTTCAATCAATTATTGTCAAGAGGTTGATCTATGTTGATAAAATGATATATAAAAATGTAACAATGGAAAGTCCAGGTTGGAATATCAACAATATTATGTAAAGAGCAGTTTGCTACTCACCGTGAAGGTGACACACTGAGTTGCAGACAGGCACATCGAAAAGACTGTTACACATTGAGCTTTTTGCCAGAGCCATCTTCAGAAAAGGAAACACATGCCTACATTCACACAAGTGAGCACATCTGTCACACAGGTGTGCACAACCTGTCTGCAACTCAACATGTCGTTTCTATGGTGAGTAGTGATTTATCCTTTTCATAATATATAAAAATTTAAAATTTTAATGTCATAAAATATAAAATGTGATAAAACTGAAAAACTAAAAATTAAAACTGGGAAGTTGTATGCACACTGTCGGTCACTGAGCCACAGCTTGAAACCTGACTGAAGCAGCCAGGTGAACTTAGCCAGTGGTGATGCCAACAACATTCAAAAATAGTGCTGGTACTGTGCCTGTTCTTAAGTTGGGAAGGTGATTGAAGTATTGTTGAAATAGTCTGCTATACCTTCATTAACACTCTGTATCTTTACATCAAGTTTTCATCTCATTACTAAAGTTTTGAGTCTAAGGCCTCTAACCAGTTCCTTCCTTCTGTGAAGTGAGCTGGATTTTTTCTCTCTATATACATAAGTGGCTTGACAGACAGGGTGAGTAGCAATTTATGGCTGTTTGCTGACGACACAGTGGTATACGGGAAGGTGTCGTTGAGTGACCAGCAATGCTCATGATGACTTGGACAAAATTTCTAATTGGTATGATTAATGGTAGCTTGCTCTAAATGCAGAAAAGTCTAAGTTAATGTGGATGAGTATAAAAGACAACCCTGTAACGTTTGAATACAGCCTTAGTAGGGTGCAGCTTGACACAGTCATTGCGAATAAATACATTGCATAGTGATATGAAATGGGAAGAGCACATCACTTTGATGGTACTGAAGGTGAATGCTTGACTCCGTTTTATTGGGAGAATTTTGGTTAAGTGTAGCTTATTCATAAAGGAGACAGTGTATAGAATGCTAGTGCAACTCATTCTTGAGTTCTGTTGCTGTTGATCAGCAAACACGTATTATGAAGATGCATCATGAAGTCAGATGGGAATCTCTAGAGGAAAGATGATGCTCTTCCTGCAGGGCACTATTGCACAGATTTATTATTATTGCAGAACGATTCTACTGCTGCCAATTTACATTTCATTGAAAGGTCCTGAAGCTAATATGCGAGAAATTAGAGTTTGTATAGAGGCTTTTAGACAGTCTAATTTTTTCCTCACTCTATTTTCAGGTGTAATAGGAGAGGAAATGATTAGTAGTGGTACAAAGTACTTGCTGCAATGCACTGTATGGTGGTTTGTGGCGTGTGTATGTAGTTGTAGATGTTTTGTGTTTGAAATATCAGGAGAAGGAATTAATTATCTACCCCTGCATTTTCAAAACTTCGTTGTTCCTGTTTAAACACTATTTGGTTATTTCTTCTTGTATTTCAGTTAATGCAGTATATTAGAAACATATCTAGTCTCTTTTTGAATTTATTATCCCTTGTGTAGATTGGCTGTTATTCAGTGCAGATACCTAGTTGGTCTTGGATCATATGAACAACTTACTGTTCATTTGTACAGTAAGTGCTTTAGTCATGTAGCATGCTTTTAGAATAATCTTCACATAGGCAATAGATTAATTTACATTTTTCTTCAGTCAACTGCAATGTTCTACTCAACTATGAGAAATTATGATATACATAATTGTTTATTGTAACTGATTCATTTTCAGGACAATGAGCAGCTCGGAGGAGGTTTCTTGGATATCATGGTTTTGCGGGCTTAGAGGAAATGAGTTCTTCTGTGAGGTAAATACTGTAACTTGGCAGGTTAATTATGTAGTACTCATGTGTTCTTGTGTGAACAGATTCTTACTGGGAATGACTGTTTACAGAACAAAGAAAAATTGACACTGCAGTGCATTATTCACTTAACATATAATAAAACTGGAAACTTTAAATCAGAAAATACAAAGGTGTGCTGAAAAGTAATGCCTCTGAATTTTTTATGTGAAAACTCTTAAAGCTTTTTAAATAAAAGAAACATTAACTTTCAATATCTGTATTCTTCCCGTCAACATATTTGCAGCCCTTTGCCAATAGAGGGCTCTGAATTGTAGCATGTAACAGTGTTGTGTAATGTAACTGTGTCAGTTCATGAGAAACAGCATGCTGTATTAATGTTTTGAATTTGAAAGTTCGTACACACATGGAGCAATCTCTCCTCCAACATGAAAATGCCAGACCACACACAAGTGCTGCAACAATCAGATACCTTGCATTCATTGTCGTTGATCATCCTCCATACAGTCCCAGCTTGGCCCCGTCCCATATTTTTCTGTTTCCAAATCATAAAGAACACCTTTGAGGATTTCATTTTGGTAGTGATGAAGCACCACAACAAAGTTAAACATTCTTCAGTGATGGTATCAAGAAACTGTTACCTCGTTGGGAGAAATGTATTTATTGCCAGGGTAACTGTGGAGAAATAAATATATGGACATGAAGAAAAAGGGTGTAGAATGTCAATTCTGTTTATTTAAAAAGCCTTAAGAGTTTTCACAAAAACAATTGGAGAAATTACTCTTCAGCATGCACTCATACATTTATTGGTGTGTAACGTCTGTCAGCTAGAAAGGCTTTTATGAGTCTGTGAGTCACACAGGTTAATAAGAAATCCATGGATAACAGGCAAAAATGTTCGAAATTACATGCTATTTAATATTGTACCACCAATTCTGTGAGTAACACATTTTATCTTGAAGCCAGAGTAGTGATCCTACCACCGTAATAAAACAAAATCCAGTAGTGTTGACGCCTTTCATTTGAATCAGTAATATATTTAAGAATTGTGTTCCCTGAGTGAGTTCCAAATATGGTGTTGGATTCTCTTCTGGAAATGTTATTCTGTATTGAGAGGCAGCTTAGTATTGAGCATGTAATGTTTTCAGCTCCCTTTACAGGGGTTGTACAGTTGAAACCTGTATGTCTGTCACTGTAAATTGTTGACTGCTGCCAAAACAGGTCTGCTGATATTTCAGAGATGTGAGACAGTAATACAGCTTTAGTGCCAGGTGGAACTCACTGTTGATCTCACCAGCAGATGGAACACGTCTCACAATAAGGGAGATATTTGGCATTACAAAAATAAGTTTGTAGAATGTGAGGATACAGCATAAACAAGATGAAATGACAGATCTTTTTCTTCAAAATGAATGTGTGTTTGGTATTATTATGGTACTGTTAATACTGAGCATTATTATGCCTAGCAGCAGTATGGCATTCAGCCATCATGCCTTTCATTGTGTGTGTGTGTGTGTGTGTGTGTGTGTGTGTGTGTTTTGATCCTTCGGTGAGTTCCACACTTCAGATAGCTGGTGCAGGGAGAGGAGTTATTACAGTCCAGGTTTTTCCTCTGGTATGTGGGCAGCATTTCATCTAGATTAGGGAGGACCCTAAACAAGCATTACATTAATCTTCTGGTCACCAGCAAAGATGTGTGCTCTTCTCAGCATGTTGAAGGATGACCTGGGTTTGTGGAAGGCTGGAGTTTACAGAATACCTTGTCAATGTGGCAAAGTCTACATTGGTCAGCCTCCCTGCGGGTCTGGCGGTTAGAACAGGTCAGAGGTATTCCTGCCTGTCGTACGAGGTGACTTAAAGGAGTTTCACACATTTCAGCCTTTATGTGATGGTCCCCTGTAGGGTTTGACTTCCATTCTTCAAAATTTTCCCAAAGAGCGAGCCAAATAGTGAAGGACGCCTTAAAAGGTGCATTGTGTACATTGTGCATTGAGATCTTTAGCCCACTTTCTCTTTGTCGCATTGCAGTCCTGCCCATTCTCCATCTCTTGGGCGAGGACACCTTCCTGGGTGTGTTTTCCACCATGCACGATGCAGTGTCACTTTCTGCGCCAACGATGACAATGGACTTCTTTGCACCTGATATCCAGCACGGTAGACAGTCAGTTGTGGTGGGGCCACAATGTACCCTGTTGGTTGTAGCCCCCTGACCACACAGGGATCGATCTGCTGATGCCTGCGCCGTTAACTCCCCACGTATGCCATGGGGTAGATGCCCATCGCCCTGGGGCATCGGGACTCCCGGCAATGGCCATCTTGCCACGTGGCCTTTGCTGCGGCTGGTGGTGAGGCGCCCCTGGTCGGAGTGGGTGGCATCAGGGTGGATGACACGCAGTGAAGTGTAGTCCATCATCTCTTGCTGGTGGTGAAACACCAGCAGTCTCTAAGCGAAGACGAGCTCAATTCAACGTGCAGAAGTATGACCCCAAATCGCTCCCCTCCCTGGCCACACCATGAGAGGAATGTCAGGCTAAGAATGGCAGCGGATCTTATTTGCCCCGGTACCTTGTATGTTCCAGAGCTGATGGGGAATCTTTCCTGAGAGGTCAAGTTCGGGGAGGTGGAGGGCTTGTCCAAAATGAGATTTGGGTCAGTCTTGATCAAAACAGCATCCTCTGCCTAGTCACGGGAGTTACTCGCTGGCAAATGTTTCTGTAACCATCACGCCCCGTAAGAGCTTAAATATGGTCCAGGGTATCATATTTCACAGAGACCTTCTTTTGCAGTCAGACGATGAGCTGCACGCTAATTTAGAGCGGCGAGGTGTACATTTTGTCTAGCATGTCCATCGGGGTCCGAAGGACAATAAAGTTATCACCAGTGCCTTCATCTTGGCATTTGAGGATGATAAATTGCCCGAGAAGGTCAAGGTGATGTTCTACCGGTGTGATGTGAAGCCCTATATCCCTTCCCCGATGCGGTGCTTTAAGTGCTGGAAGTTCGGCCATATGTCTTCCTGCTGTACTTCCAGAGTCACATGCTGAGATTGTGGATGCCCATATTTTTTGCCTTCATCTTGGCATTTGAGGATGATAAATTGCCCGAGAAGGTCAAGGTGATGTTCTGTCGGTGTGATGTGAAGCCCTATATCCCTTCCCCGATGCGGTGCTTTAAGTGCTGGAAGTTCGGCCATATGTCTTCCTGCTGTACTTCCAGAGTCACATGCTGAGATTGTGGACGCCCATAACATCCCAATACTCCATGTGCCTGGCCTCCCATCTGTGTCAACTGCAGAGAGCACCATTCACCTTGCTCACCTGAATGCAGGATTCTACAGAAAGAAAGGAAAATCGTGGATTACATGACCCTGGACAGACTGACCTATACTGAGGCTAAGAGAAAATTTGAACGCCTGCATCCTGTGAGTATGACATAGTCTTACACCGCCGCTAGAACAGTTCTGGCACCGTCAGCTCCGCCAACCCAGGTCACCTCTCAGAGCCGGAAGACTACACCTGCCCCCTTGACGGTGGGTGGCATTTCCCTCCCTGTTGCTCCTGCACCACCTACTTAGGGGGCAACCCCCCCCCCCCCCCCCCCCCAAACCATTGGGGACATCCGTCCCCACTTCTAAGCCAGAGAAGCGTAAGTCTTCTTCAGCTTCTCTCGCTAGGAAGGGGTCCTTTGGGTCACTCCCTTCCCAGGTTTCTTCTAGTGGGAAATACGGCGCCTATCAGTGGCTGAAGAGCCCAAAACCAGCTGGTCGTAGGGCTTCACGCTCATCCTCAGTTCCGGAGACTGAGCCAGTGAAGTCCTCCCAGCCAGGGAAACCCAAGGAACAGCGAGAGAAATCCAGAAAGAAAACCCCCCTAAGACCAAGGAAATTGTGGTGGCACCCACAAACTGCCTCACTGAATGTTCCATGCATTCCCAGTCTCAAGATGTCTTCCTCCAGTGGAATTGCGGCGGTTTTTTTCCACAGCCTGCCTGAGCTACGGCAACTGTGTTAAGCTTTACACCTGCTATCTGCATTGCCCTCCAGGAAACCTGGTTCCCAGCAATGCGGAACCCTGTCCTCCGCGGCTATAAGGGATATTACAGGAACCATAGGGACTATAATCGAGTGTCAGGTGGAGTTTGCGTTTATGTCCTAAACTCGGTCTGTAGTGAACATGTGCCCCTTCAAACCCCTCTTGAAGCTGTGGCTGTCGGAATAAGGACGACGCAGGAAAAAACTGTCTGCAATGTATATCTTCCTCCAGATGTTGCAGTACCCTTGAATGTATTAGCTGCACTGATTGATCAACTCCCTAAACCTTTCCTCCTCCTGGGAGGTTTTAATGCCCATAACCCCTTGTGGGGTGGTACCATGCTTACTGGCCGAGGCAGAGATGCCGAAACTTTACTGTCGCGATTTGACCTCTGCCTCTTAAATACTGGGCCGCTACACATTTCAGTGTGGCTCATGGTAGTTACTTGGCCATTGATCTATCAATTTGTAGCCCAGGACTTCTCCGATCTATCCACTGGAGAGCACTTGACGACCTGTGTTGTAGTGACCGCTTCCCCGTCTTCCTGTCACTGCCCCAGAATCAGGCACACGAACGACTGCCCAGATGGGCTTTTAACAAGGCACCCTGGGGAACTTTCACCTCTGCTGTCACCACTGAATCTCCCCCACACAGTAACATCGATGTGATGGTTGAGCAGGTGACTAGCACAATTGTTTCTGAAGCAGCAAACATGATCCCTCACTCTTTAGGGTGCCAGAGGTGTAAGGCAGTCCTTTGGTGGTCACCGGAAGTCACTGTAGCAATTAAGGAGCATTGGCGAGCTGTATTTAGTGGCATAAGTGGCGCCCTTCCCTGGAGCACCTCATAGCCTTTAAACGGCTCCGAGCCCGTGTTCGCTACCTTATCAAACAACAGAAGAAGGAGTGTTGGGAGAGATATGTCTCCACAATTGGGTGCCACACATCACCTTCCCAAGTCTGGGCAAAGATCAAACATCTTTTCGGGTACCAGGCCCCAACATCTGTTCTCGGTGTTACCATAAATGGTGAAGATCGCTGTACACTGCTGCAGCTCTACAGAGCCCTTGTCCAATCCCGAATTGACTATGGGAGTGTTGTTTATGGTTCGGCGGCACCTTCAGCATTGCATTTACTCGACCCTGTGCATCATTGTGGGGTTGGATTAGTGACAGGAGCTTTAAGGATGAGTGCGGTGACCAGGGTACTGATGGAGGCTGGTGTCCCTCCACTGCAGATCGGATGTGCACAACTGCTTGCCAGTTACGCAGCACACATTCATAGTTCCCCTGAGCATCCGAATTACCGTCTCCTTTTCCTGCCCGGGCAGTCCATCTCCCGCATCGGCAGCCCAGATCGGGGCTAACGATTGCGGTTCGCGTGCAGTCCCTTCTCTCTGAACTGGAGTCCTTCCCTTTATTACCTCTACTTCTGGTCCATTCACGTATGCCTCCATGGTGTACGCCTCGGCCGCAGCTTTGTCTGGACCTTTTGCATGGCCCTAAGGACTCTTTTAACCCCGCCGCTCTCTGCTGTCACTTCCTTTCGATTCTTGACATTTTCCAGCACTCTGAAGTGGTTTACACCTGTGTTGTAGTGACCGCTTCCCCGTCTTCCTGTCACTGCCCCAGAATCAGGCACACGAACGACTGCCCAGATGGGCTTTTAACAAGGCACCCTGGGTAACTTTCACCTCTGCTGTCACCACTGAATCTCCCCCACACAGTAACATCGATGTGATGGTTGAGCAGGTGACTAGCACAATTGTTTCTGCAGCAGCAAACATGATCCCTCACTCTTTAGGGTGCCAGAGGTGTAAGGCAGTCCTTTGGTGGTCACCGGAAGTCACTGTAGCAATTAAGGAGCATTGGCTGGAATGGCATAACAGCACGCACAACAAACTGTGTGTCATTAAGGAGACTATGAATGTGTGGAAGTCTTCCATGTGGTCCTCTCGCAGGGAATCAGTTGTCCTGTGCCGGCTCCGCATTGGCCATATGTGGCTAATACACGGTTACCTACTCTGTCACGAGGACCCACCTCACTGTCACTGTGGCTCCCAAATGACAGTTGTCCACCTCTTGCTGGACTGCTCACTTTTAGCCACTCTGTGGCAGACTGTTAACTTTCCCAGTACCCTGCCTTCGGTGTTGGGCAACAATGCCTCCACAGCAGCTTTAGTTTTAAGTTTTATCTGAGAGTGTGGGTTTTATACTTCTATCTAGGTTTTAGTTCATGTTCTTTGTCCCTCTGTTTCCTCCACCCTAGTTCTTTTAGGGTGGAGGTTTTAATGTGTTGCAGAGTGGCTGGCTTTCCCTGTTTATTCTCGTGGTTGGCCAGGCACTGTAATCTGCTTTCATGTTTTACTCTCTTCTGTTTCTAGTGTGTTCCTTTTAGCGTTCGTCGTCTTTCCTTCGTTCTTATGGCTTTTCCTTTCTTTCTGTTTTGTGTTATATGTTTCATTCGTTTTATTCTCACACTTGTGTTATTGTTTTATTAGGACAAGGGACTGATGACCTCGTAGTTTGGTCCCTTCTCCCGCCTCTAAACCAACCAACCAACATTGGTCAGACCACACACAGTTCATGAAATATGCGTGAAACATGATTTCCACACTTGCCCTTTGCACGCAAGTAAGTCTGACGTAGCTTCGCACTGTATTTCAGGAGTACTGAGGATTATTCTGCCACATAAATCTGACCCACGATGGGATCCTTCTGGGATTCAGTTATTAAGGAATCTGTGGAAATACTCTTAGTGAAAGATGCTGTTAATACTATTGGCAACTCTCAACTTGGTAAGACATGGGACCCTGCGATTTCATTAACTACTTCACAAAGACAAAATCTTACACCAAATATTATTTGCAGTGGCAATTAATTTGACCCCCAAATTTTTATTCTGTTGGCTCACAGGTAGTGAGAGGGAACTTGCGCAGTACCACTGTTATGCATATGCCTCATATGGAACGACATTTGACAGAGGGAAATAAACTCAACGTAAGGTGTTCATACAGCAAAAACCTGTGCGTATGCCACTGTGACAATTTTTTGTATAAAGTTGATGTGCACCATCAATCTGCTGTGTAAAACTCACTTGAAGATGACTGAATGGTTTTCAGTCGAAAATTTTGATGAGGTGTCAGTGCCATCTATCTGCAGTCTCCAAACCTTGTAGAATACATGGATTATTAATGGGTAACAAAAAGTTGTGGTTTCTGTCAAAATCAAGGCATCTCTATTGTCACTTTACAAGCTAACCTGTAAAGAGAATTGCACTCATTGACCTACAGTCCTGTGTAAATCTTTCCTCCTGCAAACACTCTCTCTTGTGACTTATTGTGAATGATAACGTTATGGCTTATTTTTTCTTATTTATTTTTTTCTCTTCCATAATTACCACTTTCATAAACTCTTGAGTGCACCAGCTGACAGCCTTCCCTCAAACTTGTAATTCTCTGCTAAAAACAATGGCACAGTCCACCTCCATAGCTGAGCAGACTGTGTGTGTGAGACTGCATTGTGGAGGAAGTGGGTTCGATTCCCATTACTACAGTTGATTTTTTTCCTTGGTTTGGGGACTGAAGGTGCACTCACCCTTGCTAGACCAATTGAGGTGCTTCTTGAATGGGAAATAGCAGCCCTTAGGGTCTGAAAAGCTAGCAGCTGCTGAGTGAGTGACCCCTTCATCTCTTGTATTTTGTCAAAATGATGGTATATGGCATATGACACAGCTCTTAGTCAGCATCATGTTGTCCTTTGGGCCTGAGTTACTTTGTTGCAGATGACACAAGCAAATTCCTGCCCAATTGATTTGGATGTGATATTTTTGTGCAGGACTACTGTGTTCATAAAATTCTGAACCTTCATGTCAGTTCTATATTGCATGTGTAGTGCGTCACAGTGCTACATCAGGAAATGTTTGCTGCTGTAATTCTATGTGAAGTTTTGTAACTTACTCCTATACCTTTTCTCCCCTTTCTATATGTCCAGAATGTTACCAGTCCGTTTACCACCTTACCTGCTAACGTCTCCCTTGTATTCTTACACCCCCATTTCTTCTCTGCCTGTGTGTAGGTCGAACCCACAAATTCTGGATATTGGCTTCTGTATGTAACACAATGATATTGCAGTGTGTGATGTGTGCGTGTGCAAACAGAGATACAACAGGGCTATGAAAATATTTGTTTTCCTTCTGTATAATTTTTTTGGGATATGGTTTGAGGCTCAGTTGAAAGGTGATATTTTATTGGTAAATTGTCAAAGCTAACAAATGTGATTTCATGAGAATAAGTATAATTATTGTTGTAGCACATATTTTCCACATATTGCCATTCAGTGCCATTGTGATGATCTCATATGCCAAAGCAGGCATTGACAGGTTCAATATTTTCCTTCCCTCTCATCCCCATGAGACACTATCCTCTTTCCTCTCTTTAATACTTTTCTTTCCCTTTCACTTGTACTTCACCTTTTGTGGTTTAATTACTATTTTTATTACATGTTTGTAGGTTGATGAAGACTACATTCAGGATAAGTTCAATCTTACTGGATTGAATGAACAAGTTCCACACTATCGTCAGGCACTTGACATGATTTTGGATCTTGAACCTGGTAAGTTTGTACAGAGGGGCTTCTGCTGATACTTGTCCATGATAATAAATTGAAGACTTTGTACTTCCTCATACTTCATGAGCATCCCATAAGCTAGATCCTGAATGACCTCCCTCCTGCTCAGACAGTACTCTTGTCTACTGAACGAACACATGGTTCTGTAAGCTGTGATATGCTTTATTGACATAGGTCTCTATTAGCTTTTGTTGATGTTGCTTCTGGAAGTAAATATGGTCCAGCTCACTTGTCTGTCCCTAACAAATTTCTGAATGAATTGTATTGTCCTTTGTGTGCCTCTCATATATGCTTTGCAGGATATTGTCTGAGAAAATGACAAATGGAGTTTTGCGCAAGTGATGTTTCCTAAATCCTTGCCGATTTGTGGGTAGATTTTCTGTCTCAAAGAAATTTATTACATTGAGACGTGGAATATGCTTAATAATTCTGCAACAAACCAGTATCAAGGGTATTGGTCTGTAATTTTGTACAGATGACTCCTGTATATAACAACAGTAAAAGAACTGTTGTTATATACAGGAGTCATCTGTACTTTTTTTCCAGTCTCTTGGGATTTTGCACTCTAAGAGATTTGCAATAAATACAAGCTATGTTAGGGACCAGTACTAAATTATTTAAATTCTACTAATGTATAGAGACCATGTAATCATGATCATTCAGCAAGACCACAATAAGCAAATGGAAGGGAAGGCTGTTAAATAACAAAAAGGACAATTGATCAATACTTTTGCATTAGCTTCCTTGCTTTAAAATTTGTTACTGCTCCTTGCAACAGTGACATAATCTTCTTCAGGTAAAAAATAAATCCGTATCAGGGAAATATCTAATCCTGACACATTGTTAAAGGTTGTTTAAGTTCTTAAGCTGACAAGTGATAATTTGAGAATCTTGTAAATTTATTAAAATGTGGATAATTTTCTCATACATAGATGAACAGATACGAAACTAATTTTCTTTCCCATGAGTAATTAAATACAAAACTAGACAGATTTTTCACAGCTGCATCAACTGTAGTGTGTGTGCACTAAGAATGAATTGAATATGCCAGGGAAAGGGGGGGGGGGGGGAGATGAAGTAAGGCTGTAAAAGTAATGACTATATTTTGTATTGTGTATATTCGGTATTGTCAAGACATGTACCTGTTACAAAGTATTCATTACTGAATGTTGTTACATATAAATGTTTTTTAATATTTGTTGTTGACACTACTAAGACTTGGGAAGCTTCTTGACACAAGTCACATTTAATCATTTCTTGCCTCTTCTGTGAAGAAAATCACAGTCTGCATATTTTCCACTACATGATTGCTCTAGGCAGTGAGAAAATGTACTACATTATCATTGTTGTGAGCACATTTGAATAGTATATTGTAAATTAGAAGTAAATTCTCCAGTCAGTTCTTGAAACTTTCTAATAATTCAACATCGTGACCAATAGAAAAGCCAGTAATTTCCTGTACAGTAGAAACTAGAATGAGAAATGTATCATGGGGGAAGCAATTGGAGTCTTAAAAATACTACCAACTCATCCAAGCCGGACATAAACTGCATGTGGGAAAGGAAACATGGGAAACAAAACGTATTCAGTACTCTGTATCATTACTGACTTGGACTGCTAAGAATAAAAAATTAGAGGAACTGGCATGAACTGCATGCAAGGAAGAAGAAGTGAGTAATGAAACATTTCTGTGAATCCCAAGCTACTGAGGTAACAAATTTGGGGAATGCGAAAACTACCAACTCGACCGTAGTTGTGCACAAACTGTGTGTAGAGAATAAAACTTGCAGATATCTAAATATCTCAAACAGTAATGAAATGTTACGTAGTCTCATGACATATTTGTTATTTTGTAACAGCATGAGGATGAAGATCCAAAAGCAACTAGAGTTCTTTTCCAGCTGGTGGAGGTGTTTCGCTGCTGGGGTTGTCCACTACTCAATGTTTTCAATAAGCTCATAAACTATCATCCAAATGAAGTCTGGTTAGGTCAGAGTGATTATTTTGTGAGTGCTGTTTCATACATTTGGTGTTTTCTTTTTTAATTTTTTTTTAATAACTGAATTTGACTTGTAAAACTGATGCTTTGCACCAGTCTGTTGATGCTTGTGTGTTTTGTTAATAGATTTTCCATTTTTCTTGCAGATGATGAACTGGAGGACAATCCAAACCAATCTGATCTTATTGAGCAAGCAGCTGAAATGTTGTACGGTCTCATCCATGCTAGGTACATTCTTACAAATCGAGGAATAGGTCAAATGATAGAAAAATACCAATCTGGTGACTTTGGCCATTGCCCAAGAGTTTATTGTGAAAGCCAGCCAATGTTGCCAATAGGTAAATAGCCAGTAGGCAGATTTAAGACTACTGTTATAGCAGAATTTTCCTAAAGTAAGAATAAATGATAAAAATGTTTCTTTTCCTTTTTTAGTGTAAACGTCATGCTGTTTTGCTGTTTTTTCTTTCCCAGTACACACACTCTACTAAAGTGTCCACACTTTGGTTTGTTAGTCTTTGTCCACTCTGAACAAATAAAACTGTTGTTTCAAAAACTTTGTGTTAAGTTGTCTCACTTTGTGGTGTTGCCACATTTTGTGTGTATGGAGTAACATAGGGGAAGTAGAACCATAATTGACCTCAATAATTATCATACTAGTTTTCTTATTGGGTAATTAATGAGTCATCACATATTGTAAGTGCTAGAATTTGAAAAGCTTTTCAAGTTGGCTCTGTTGTAAGTTCAAGTGATTGCATTCAGTTGTTGATAATCTGAACCTGTATGTGATATCTGCACAGTAACTGTCCTCTGTATTGAGAAAGCTAATGATAGAACTTGGAGGCATATCATCTTTCATCATATCTTCCTCAAGTCTTTCCTATTTAGAATGGCTGTGTATGGAGACAGATGTGTATTAGAAAAGGTTCAGTCGTAAGTGTAACTATCCTGTATTTATTCACAGCATGTTGCTCGTATTAGGGGCACCCTGTTAGTAGTGCTGCTGCTGCCCCTACTACTACTACTACTACTACTACTGTTGTCTCTCTCTCTCTCTCTCTCTCTCTCTCTCTCTCTCTCTCTCACACACACACACACACAGTGGCAAGGGACTGAGTGAGGTGCACAGTGGTTAGCACACTGGACTCTCATTCGGGAGATTGGCGGCTCAAACCAGTCTGTGGCCATCCTGATTTAGGTTTTTCCGTGATTTCCCTAAATCGCTTCAGGCAAATGCTGGGATGGTTCCTTTGAAAGGGCATGGCCCATTTTCTTCCCCATTCTCCCCTGATCTGAGCTTGTGCTCAGTCTCTAATGACCTTGTTGTCGACGGGACATTAAACACTAATTTTCTCACCTCACAGTGGCAAGGTTATCATTCTTCTTTAAAAGGAAGAAGTTGACAGACAGCTGAAATAGCTTAACTATTGCATTTAGCACACTCGTCTTGTATTTAGTCCCATTGTAGCACAAAACGACACACTGTCATTGTATTTTTAATTCCCTTGTAATACTATTCTCTGTTGCGGAAGTTTACTAGTTTTCTGGTTCATATGTTCAGTACCAGTTGTATCACATTTAAGATATCAAAAACCCCACAAACTCCTCCAAGCAATGAACACCTAAGTGCTGTATACACAATATGTGGAGCACATGGAGTACTGTTGGCCCACTTGTGTGTGGCATACATAACTGCAAATTCGCTATGTGGAATAGTTTTATCACAGGAGTCCTAAATATTAACTACCTAGCTGTTAGTCATTTTTGTAATTGGTAAACTTGCCCTTGTTACATAGGTAAAACTACTTTGTTTGCTCGGCATGTAGCAGTGTAGTGTGGAGAGCCTAGTTACTAAGCATAAAGTTGTAAGGCAACCAATAACAGATATTTACTTCTTTAAACTTAGTTTGTGTTTCATGTGAACTTAAAATACTTCACATCTAAAATGTACAGAATGTTGTTATAATAATGGGGCAAATATTCAGGTTACAATTCCGCTTTTTGTGAGAAAACTGTGTCTTTCAGTTACTTTCTTTTGGGCAGGTACTACAGGTGCACAAAATTTCTAAGGTGACAATATTTCTGCCGTTCACTGTAATTTTTATTTATTTTCTACTAATGAGCAATTTCAGCTATTGTGCCATTTTCAAGTGGTAGTTGCTCTGCACAAGGGCAAACCCCCTAGTTGTCCAGGCACCAGCATATGGCAAGCAGTAAATTACAACAATGTATCATGTGTACTACAAAAACAGCTTATGAACAGCAGGAGAAATGAAAAAACTTTCCGCTGCAAGTTGACTGTAGTCAAATAAATGTTCATAGTTTGGTGATTGTTGAACAGGTAATAACATCAGCAACTGAGTGCACATAGAGGCATTGGTCTCATTTGTGTCAACATAAAAACTCTTTAAACTATTTTGTACTAGTTGTACACTTACTTTAATATATAATTGTAAATATGTTGCAAATAATTCGCTATAGTTAAAGAGGAACAATGATGTACATAAAAACAATATCAGAAGAAAGACATTCATTACTCCACATTAAGGTTGTCTTTAGCACAAAACAGGGTGCACAGTGCTGCAACAAAAATTTTTAATCTCTTACCCAGTGGCATAAAATGTCAGTTGGCAAATTAAAATTTTAAAACGAACTGAAAGTTTCTCCTTGAAAACTTTCTGTTCCGTAGAAGAATTTCTATTAGTGTAATCTGTGATAACTGGTGGGTGGGAATTACTAACTCATGTCTGTATATTTAAAATAAAAATGTCCAGCATGTAGCCATATTTACAAATTAATTTGAGATGTGAATTGAAAATGGCCCATTCCACATCATTAAGATTAATCATGCAAAGTGATCCTTGGAACATGAAACCAGCCAACTGTTTACCCACCATGTGCTGGTGACTGTATGCGTTGGTGACTTGTCCTAACTCACGTCAACTACTGCTTGAAAATGGCCAAAATTGGTCATTAGTGGAAAACAATCAATAATTACAATGGGTGGTGGAAATGGGCCAATAGTGGAAAATAAACAATAATTTCAGTGGATGGTGGATAGGTTGTCATTCCAGATATGGTCACTTTCATTGTCAGTGATATGCTCTGAGATTGAAGGTGGAGGACTCATTTGGATGAATGACATTTTATTACCCTTCGAAAAAAAAGTATTGCATCAAAGATTTTTAATTTCATTGTTAATTTAATAATGGAAAATCCTTGTAGAGTGTAAATAATTTCGAGGCAAAAATAACAAACAACTTAGCAAATTGTAGAGGCATTGAATTGTTCACAGGCATAAAAAAAAGGCTGTCTATGGCTTGGGAAAAGATTCATTCAAAAGCTAGAGAGATTTGTCATGTTTATGTGCCTGTTGATGAATTGATGCCTCTGACTTTAAACTTCAGCCTCCTGCTTTTGTTTTACATCCCAAATTTAGGGATGTTAACTTTTTATGATATTTTTCCAAGTTTTGCTGTTGGCATTGTATTTCTGTGTGAAATTAAGAAATGCTGGAACATATAAGACTTCAGCATTCAACAGTCATGTATTGCATGAAAATTTTAAACCTATAATTTATTATAGTGGTGAATGTTCCTTAGGTTTATCAGACATCCCAGGTGAATCCATGGTGAAGACATATTGTCCAAAGTGTATGGATGTTTATACACCAAAATCTTCACGACACCACCATACTGATGGGGCATATTTTGGTACAGGTTTTCCACAGATGTTGTTTATGGTGCATCCAGAATACCGTCCAAAGCGACCAGCTAACCAGTTTGTACCTCGGTAAGACCCTATAAGTTTGAGTTCACCTGTGCGTGTGTGCATGCATGCATGCATGGGCATGCGCGTGTGTGTTCACCATTTGTGAATATCACATCAGCTGAACATATTATTCTGCAGAACTGGCTTGTTGCAGACACTGCATCTGTGATGATCTGTCATTGATTATCTGTACTTGTCAACGTTTATACAATGCTTCTCAGATGTTATATTTTTCAATAATTGAATGATCAGAATTGTTTTTGCCCTGTAAAAACAATCCGTTACCTATTGTACTGAGTTTGTTTACACTTGTACATTCTGAAGTATCAGTTTGGTGAAATAACTTGTAGTTGATCTTTGATTTTTCTTAGGGATATCAGGTGACATATTATGTGAAAGTGATAGAGATCTTTGTTGGCACTGATATGTCTGATTACAATTTCATTTCTGATTTGATGAGTGAGGCCAACTCAAAAAATAGCCAATTCTAGTATTACTGGAGTAATGTGGTTTGATAGCATTTTTTCTGCATTTGCTGCTTATGTCATACATAAAGTTCTCAAATTAAGTATTATCATTACCTTGAATTCCTTAATTTTTTTACTCTTAATAATGTGAATAGCTGGTTGTCAAGGGGATCACTAATATTGATAAGATTTCACTTAGGTAAAAAATTTCAGTAACGGATTAGTTACATAACACAATTTGATTACTGAAAAATTATTACTATTAACATAAAATGTTCGATTTAATTTATCCGGAGGGAGAAAATAAGTGTCTAATCCCCCTCCTGCCCACACTGAAACTGAATTTGTGTGGTCTCTCCCTGTCATGCTAGAAAAGCCAACTAGTACCTTTAAGGCTCCCATAAAGTCACACTTGTTTGTCAAATTTGCTCTTTCCTATCCCTAGCTTTATTGAATAAGCCCGCAGACTTCCGAACAAAGTTTATCAATTTAAACTTACTTTTGAAACAGATGCTGTTCATGTTGTGAAGTATTTTGATACTAGCAGAAATGACTACCAATGCAGAGAAAGCATTTCTTGCGTTGACTTTGACACTGCGTATAAATAAGAAAAAGCAAACAAGATTATTGCCCAGGCAATGGTTGAAACTGAGAAAAATATACCCACAAAAATCTGCAAAAGTATAATGATCTATAATAAAATCTGCTAAAGGAAATAGTGTACACAGAACCTGACAGTTACATCAACGTTTTCCAAATGGACAGTCAGTAACTTGTTACTTTGCACTAATGTTGAAAAAGAAGACCAAAGTATTCACAGATTCAATCTCTTCTTGACCCTCCGACAGTTCATTAAAATACCACAATGTGGAACACACATTGTCTTTGGAGGAACTGGAGGGCTTCAGTTATGTTCTTTTTATTTTGTTGCACTCTTGTTTGTATGTTGTGTGTAGAATACTGATTTTCTTCTTAATATATACCTGTGTAATATATGGTTGGGAAAGATGCAACACCTCCACCATTTTGGTAACTGTCAGTGCCCTTTTGTTTTTGTCCTTGATTTTAGTTTCCACAATCGTGGAAACTCGCAATACAGAGAAATTAATTGCAATAAAAAATTGTTGTTTATTAAATAAGTGTGTCTTCAGATTTTCTGGCAAACGCGATCTGTTTGACAAACATGTTACTCACAAAAAGTCAAGTATTTGACAAAGCCTGTCGACGGCTCAGTGCTTCTGCTTTTCAGAGCATTGTCTCCTTTACTCCTCAAGCACTGGCTTTTCAGAGCATTGTCTCCTTTACTCCTCAAGCACTGACATTCTACCAGAACTTTACTATGCAATTAAACAAAGCTAGTGATGTTTGACAAATTATTTGTGTGTGTGTGTGTGTGTGTGTGTGTGTGTGTGTGTGTGTGTGTGTTTTGGGGGGAGGGAGGGGGGCTTTAGAGTGTGGAAGGAGTCTCTGTACGCTCTACTACATTTCTATTAGCCCCAATTTCTTCAAGAAGTAATGACACAAGTATTTTGTGTCTAATTGGCCTCAGTTGGGTAGCATTGGAAGATCCCCTGTAGCCCAGTGTGCACTCTCCCTCTGTGCGTGTCGTGTCCGGGTGCTAATTGAAGTTCCCATAGGCAGTCATTACCATGAGTGTAATCTGCCTTGTGTTTAAGCCCAAAGTTGCAGAAGTTCTCTTAAAAAATAATTTCGGCATTATTAGCTCATCGTGTTTTTATTTATGGCTTTTAGTCCATTATTTAACACATTGCCTCCTGATCCAGCTGCCTAGTCTAGATTTTACCTTTGCCTTAGTGATGGTTACGACAGGTTCATCTACATCTACATACGTACTCCGCAATCCACCATACGGTGTGTGGCGGAGGGTACCTTGTACCACAACTAGCATCTTCTCTCCCTGTTCCACTCCCAAACAGAACGAGGGAAAAATGACTGCCGATATGCCTCTGTATGAGCCCTAATCTCTCTTCTCTTATCTTTGTGGTCTTTCCGCGAAATGTAAGTTGGCGGCAGTAAAATTGTACTGCAGTCAGCCTCAAATGCTGGTTCTCTAAATTTCCTCAGCAGCGATTCACGGAAAGAATGCCTCCTTTTCTCTAGAGACTCCCACCTGAGTTCCTGAAGCATTTCTGTAACACTTGCATGATGATCAAACCTACCAGTAACAAATCTAGCAGCCCGCCTCTGAATTGCTTCTATGTCCTCCGTCAATCTGACCTGATCCCAAATGCTCGAGCAGTACTCAATAATAGGTCGTATTAGTGTTTAATAAGCAGCCTCCTTTACATATGAACCACATCTTCCCAAAATTCTACCAATGAACCGAAGACGACTATCTGCCTTCCCCACAACTGCCATTACATGTTTGTCCCACTTCATATCGCTCTGCAATGTTACGCCCAAATATTTAATCGACGTGAATATGTCTGCGCTACACTACTAATGGAGTATTCAAACGTTACAGAATTCTTTTTCCTATTCATCTTCATTAATTTACATTTATCTATATTTAGAGTTAGCTGCCATTCTTTACACCAATCACAAGTCCTGCCCAAGTCATCTTGTATCCTCCTACAGTCGCTCAATGACGACACCCACCTGTACACCACAGCATCATCAGCAAAGAGACGCACATTGCTATCCACACTATCCAAAAGATCATTTATGTAGATAGAAAACAACAGCGGACCTACCACACTTCCCTGGGGCACTCCAGATGATACCCTCACCTCCGATGAACACTCACCATCGAGGACAATGTACTGGCTTCTATTACTTAAGAAGTCCTCGAGCCACTCACATATTTGGGAACCAATCCCATATGCTCGTACCTTAGTTAGGAGTCTGCAGTGGGGCACAGAGTCAAACGCTTTCTGGGAGTCAAAGAATATGCCATCCGTCTGATACCCTTCATCCATGGTTCGCAAGATATCATAAAAAAAGGGCGAGTTGCGTTTCGCAGGAGTGATGCTTTCTAAAGCCGTGCTGATGCATGGACAGCAACTTCTCTGCCTCAAGGAAATTCATTATATATAGTTAGATGGTGGACAGTGCAGTGCATTGTATTGAGAATGCTCTTGTGATGATCGGAAAAGTGGCAGAAGGAGGAAGATATATGAAGAAGGAAATGAAGAACAACTTACTAGAGGCGGTGAGTGAAATAAGAAAATGCTTAGAAACAAAAGCAACGGAGGAGGAGGAGAATAGGAATCCTACAAGAGAGGTTAGGAACATCCAACAAGAAGAGATGAACGGGGTAGAAGACAGCCGCACTGCTAGACAACTAGCGACATCTATTGGAGAAACGCAAGAAACAGCACGTAGCAGACAGTGCCTGCTGGGCACTTAGCGACAAATATTGATTACGCAGGAAACAGCACATAGCGGACAGAGGCAGACAGAAGAGACACCTACAGGATCTGAGAACTACTTCAATGGAGACATCGTTGTGGGTAGCTTTCTGGAAAAAGCAAAAAAAGATGGAAATAAGACGGAAATTGGAGAACTGAGGCATAAAGTGGAGGAGATAACTGATTTCCTAAGAAACCAGCTAGGGATATTAATACAGGAGCAAATAAAGAAAACTCTAGAGAAGGGATGCCACCTAGACCCAGAGAAAACCAAAACTGATGGAAACAACATACAAACTAAATACAGCAACAAAGTTAAACCAGAGGGAACGACAATATACAGAAATCCTCTGCTCCAGCAACAAAATCAGCTACAAGTCCAAATCAGTGCACATGAGCAACATAATAAAATCCAAAATCAGGTTAATGAACTAGAGGAACCAACTTGGAGTACTGTGGTAGGGAGGAGCTGGTACAGAAGAAACCAGAGTAATAATAAAACCATAATAGGTACAAAAAAAGACGAAGAAATGCAAGCAGCAGAAACAACAGCGTGGCTATACATCGGTAACTTAGAGAACCACCACAACTGCTACAGTAGTGAAATACGTTAACAAGAACAGAATACTGGGACAACTACAATGTGAAGAACTGCACACACTGGGCGACAAAAAAGCTTTCAAAGTAGGTATTTCGTTTGAAAAGCTACAAATCGCACAAGAACCAGAATTCTGGCCAGAAAACATAAAAGTACGTAGATTTCGTTTCCCAAGACAATCAATGTAAGAGGGAGCAGAGCTCAACTAAACTAAGAAGAAAACCAGAAGAGCAAGAAATAAAAGCAGTCTTGTGGAATACAGAGGGAGTAAAAAGTGCTCTTAACCTAACACCAACAGACATTCTGCAAAATTTGGATCTTGCAATTCTAACAGAAACCTTCCTGACACAGCTGGCAACATAAAGATTTCTAAAATTATCACCTAATGGCAAAGAAAGGAGAAAGAGGACGACCCATGGTAGGAATATCTATCCTACTGAAACCCTGGATAATGCTCACCAAAAAAATCATAGAACAAGAAAATAGTATGCTAGTAGAAGCAGCAAACATAAATATAATTGCAACCTATTTTAAATCGCACGCAAATGTTGTAGAAATAATTGACGAAATAGTCACACTCATCAAACAATGTGACAGCAAACCCACCATTATTGCAGGCGATCTCAACTGCAGAATAGACACAGAAAACTACAAAACAAAACTAGTCATTGAAACCCTAAAAGAAGATGGTTTCACCCTACTTAACGATAGACAGATACCTACATACATATGCCACAATGGGAAAAGCACCATTGATATCGCATTAACAAGAGGAGAAATAGAAGGAAATATTCAACCAATATGGCATGACTCCATTACTCCTATATGAAAGCACATTCCAATCCAGATAAAAATAAATATTGTCACGTCACCGCCAGCAAGAAAGAACCACCAAATCACACAAAGAAAAATTGATATAGAAAAATTAACAAACCAGCAAGAACAATTAACACAAATAGAAACTTTAATAGAGGAAGGAGACCTTGAAAAAGCAACAGACCAAATAGAAGACCTCCTAAAAAAATTCAGTAATACAAACAAACCCAAAAACAAGGACGGCAAAAAGATGGTTCGATGCTGAATGCTACAGCAAAAGGAACACTGTTCTAAGAATGCTCCACAGATTAAGAAACCAGCATGATGAGGAAACATACAAGCTGTACGCAGAAGAGAGGAGAATCTACAAAAAACTAATAGAAGAGAAGAAAAAAGTATATATATATATATATATATATATATATATATATATATATATATATATATATATATGTGTGTGGATGGATATGTGCGTGTGTGCGAGTGTATACCTGTCCTTTTTTTCCCCCTAAGGTAAGTCTTTCCGCTCCCGGGATTGGAATGACTCCTTACCCTCTCCTTTAAAACCCACTTCCTTTCGTCTTCCCCTCTCCTTCCCTCTTTCCTGATGAGGCAACAATTTGTTGCGAAAGCTTGAATTTTGTGTGTATGTTTGTGTTTGTTTGTGTGTCTATCGACCTGCCAGCGTTTTTGTTCGGTAAGTCACCTCATCTTTGTATATATATATATATATATATATATATATAAAGAGAGGCAAAAAGAGAAGCGGATGAAGCAGAGAAAGACCCATACATAGCAGCAAGACCAAGAAAAGTGGCTCATACACCAAATACAGACTTGAAGGAATGGGAAGACCACTTCAGTAAGATACTGAACAAACGAAGAATCAAAACACCCCCAAAGAAAGAGAAACATCATCAAAGTAAGTAAAAAGACAATATATGGGAACCTCTAAATGAAGAAGAAGATGTGAAAGAAGTAATAAAAGCACTGAAGAACAAGAAAGCAGCAGGACCCGATAATATATATAATGAACATATAAAAGATGCAAAAGAGGCCCTCCAACATGTATGGAACAAACTATTTAACAAATGCCTGGAACTTGGAAGAATTCGGACACAATGGAGACACTCGACAATAAAAGTTATCTACAAAGGTAGAGGAGACCCAATGGACCCAAACAAGTACAGAGGCATAGCCGTGGAAAATACTCAATTCAAGATGTTTTCAAAGATAACACAAAAAATCCAAGCCTCTGTGGACAGTCATCTCCCAGAACGACAAATGGGTTTCAGATCTGGAAGATCAACACTTACGGCAGTCAGGCTTCTTCTAAACAACATCGATGAAGCGCTACAAAAGAAACAAATGTTCTACACAGTGTTCATAGACTTTACCAAAGCCTTTGACCTACTGGAAAGAGATCTCATAGTCCGAAAACTGGAAAACACAATGGGAGAAGATAGCGTATGGGCAAGAATAATAAAGTCAATTCTCAAATACAACTTAATCACAATATCAGACAACCTCTCCTTTTCGAACCCCATTCTGCAATCGAACGGAGTCATACAGGGTGACCCAATGAGCTCTTTGCTCTACATTCTTGCCACTGAAGTAGTACTCCGAATTGGAGAAAATGAAGATGATGTATATGTATATGCATACGCTGACGACATAGCTGTAGGTTCAACAGATATACAGAAGCTGCAATCATTGAGAAAATAGACAAATGGTGCAGCGAACACAAACTACACATAAGCATAACAAAGACAGAAATGGTAATTTTCAGGAAAGGAGGCAAAACACCCAAGAATGTGGAAATCAGCATCAGAGGACAAAAAATAAAAATCTCATCAGACTTTAAATGCCTAGGAGTGACATTGCAACCTACAGCCAAATGCTTCACAAAACATACAACAGACTGTGCAGCCCAAGCAATAATAGCAATACAGGACATCAAAAACATCCGCCTACTCAGTCTAGAAACATCCATGAAACAATTCAGCACAAAAATCTTGCCAATCCTGGCCTATGGGATTTAGGTTATATGACAGAAAAAATCTAGAAACACTAGAAAAGGTAAAATCGATCTATCTAAAAAGAGCACTAGGTCTCTCAAAGAGAACAAGATCTAGACTAGTGTACCTGCTAGCGAGAGAGACATTCCTAATTGAAGACATCAGACTTCGATATATGATACCACACACCAGGGCTTCCAGAAAGCAACTGAAGATCATGGAGGACAAACGAGAAAAAATATGACCTGAGTTCTATGGCACTGAAGCAATGACGAACCACTCATGGACAGCACCAAACTTCGAACGACGACATGTCGTAACTAGACTTTCTATTCACAGCTTCCGTCATCTAATCTGCAAAAACAAAACTTATTACGACCCAACCACAACATGTGTATGTGAACTGTGTAACGAAGCCTGTGAACGATATCACATAGAACTGTGCAGTAAAAGAGTGAAATCGATAAATGAATATGCAAAAATGTAAAATGTAAATGTAAAATGTTAAGCAAAGTAACTGTATATGGCTATTTGGCTGCAAGTTTATTAAATAAAAAAAAATTATATTCGAATTGAGAATATGTTCGAGAATCCTGCAACAAACCAATGTTAAGGATATTGGTCTGTAATTTTGAGGATCCATCCTTCTACCCTTCTTATATACAGGTGTCACCTGTGCTTTTTTCCAGTCGCTCAGGACTTTGTGTTGGGCAAGAGATTCGCGATAAATGCAAGCTAAGTAAGGAGCCAATGCAGTAGAGTACTCTGTAAAACCAAATTGGAATCCCATCAGGACCTGGCGATTTATTTATTTTCAACCCATTCAGCTGCTTAACCTCAGGGATGTCTATCACTATGTCCTCCATAAGGGAATCTGTACGAGACTCAAACGGCGGTATGTTTATACGATCCTCATGCGTGAAAGATTTCTCAAATGCTAAATTTAAAATTTCAGCTTTCGGTTTGCTGTTTTCCGTTGCCATGCCAGACTGATCAGTGAGTGACTGGATGGAAGCCTTCGACCCGCTTACCGATTTTATGTAAGACCAGAATTTCCTTGTGTTTTCAGAAAGATCTTTTGCTAAGGTATGACGGTGGTAGTGGTTGTATGCTTCGCGCATCGCTCTTTTTACAGCAGCACGAATCTCTACTAACTTTTGCCTGTCCTCATTCTCCCGATCTTTCTTGTACCGCTAGTGCAACTGTCTTTGCTTCCTGAGCATTCTCCGAATTGCTCTGGGTCTTCTACGTCCATAACCCACTTTTTTGGCACATACTTGTCCAATGCGTGATTTGCAATGTGTTTAAAATTTGCCTATAATTCTTCCACGTCCATCGTACCGGAATTAAATGAAGTCGATTCATTTACTAAGTGGGATGCTAACAACTGTTTATCTGCTTCCAGAATGAGATTTTCACTCTGCAGCGGAGTGTGCGCTGATATGAAACTTCCTGGCAGATTAAAACTGTGTGCCCGACCGAGACTCGAACTCGGGACCTTTGCCTTTCTAGTAAGAATACTCTCCTAGCCTTCTTGACCGACTTCTTAACTTTTATAACCGTAGTTGTAATGACAACATCATGATCACTAATCCCTGTCCCAACACTGACACCGTCGATGAGGTCTGGTCTGTTCGTGGCTACCACATCTAAAATATTTACATTATGCATTGGCTGTCGATTTAGCTGCTGAAGACAGTTTTCGGATAATGTGTTCAAAAGTAATTCACACGACGGCTTGTCTGTACCACCTATAATGAATCCATAGACATCCCAGTCTATACTAGGTAGGTTGAAGTCGCCTCCGACTAAAATAGCATGATCCGGGTACTTCTGCGATACAGAGTGTAGACTCCCTTTGAATGATTCTAGAACTGTCACGGTGGAACCTGGTGGCTGGTAATAACACCCAACAATTAACTTTATTTCTCCTAGCCCTGTTAAACATGTCCAGATAACTTCACAATCACACTCTACTTTGACCTCAGTAGACACAATATTTTTGTCAACTGCAATGAAGACACCACCTCCTACAGTGTCTAATCTGTCTTTCCGATACATGTTCCAACCCTCACTAAATATTTCAGAACTTCCTATCTCAGGGTTCAGCCAGGTCTCAGTCTCGAGAATAATTTGCATGCCACACGCTTCTTTAAATATGTCTGCTTGTGTCTGTATATGTGTGGATGGATATGTGTGCGTGTGTGTGCGAGTGTATACCCGTCCTTTTTTCCCCCTAAGGTAAGTCTTTCCGCTCCCGGGATTTGAACGACTGCTTACCCTCTCCCTTAAAACCCACATCCTTTCGTCTTTCCCTCTCCTTCCCTCTTTCCTGATGAGGCAACAGTTTGTTGCGAAAGCTTGAATTTTGTGTGTATGTTTGTGTTTGTTTGGTGTGTCTGTCGACCTGCCAGCACTTTCATTTGGTAAGTCACGGAATGTTTCCCTCTATTTTATATATATATATATATATATATATATATATATATATATATATAAAAAATGAGGGAAAGATTCCACGCTGGAAAAATATATTTAAAAACAAAGATGATGTGACTTACATACGAAAGCGCTGGCAGGTCGATAGAAACACAGACAGACACATACATACACACACAATTCAAGCTTTCGCAACAAACTGTTGCCTCATCAGGAAAGAGGGAAGGAGAGGGAAAGACGAAAGGAAGTGGGTTTTACGGGAGAGGGTAAGGAGTCATTCCAATCCCGGGAGCGGAAAGACTTACCTTAGGGGGGAAAAAAGGACGGGTATACACTCTCGCGCGCGCTCGCGCACACACACACACACACACACACACACACACACACACACACATATCCATCCACACATCTACAGCTGTATATATATATATGTGTGTGTGTGTGTGTGTGTGTGTGTGTGTGTGTGTGTGTGTGTACCCGTCCTTTTTTCCCCCCTAAGGTAAGTCTTTCCGCTCCCGGGATTGGAATGACTCCTTACCCTCTCCCTTAAAACCCACTTCCTTTTGTCTTTCCCTCTCCTTCCCTCTTTCCTGATGAGGCAACAGTTTGTTGCGAAAGCTTGAATTTTGTATATATATATATATATATATATATATATATATATATATATATATATATATATATATATATATATAGCATCAAAGATCTTTCCAAAATGCCTTTTTTTAACTAGGTTTCATTTCCTAAAGTGCCAGGAAGTTCTATGCCAGTGTGTAAAGATTTACTATTCATAGGATTGACAGGTTTTACAGTTCCGAGGGAAAATTCACTGTCACTTAACATGGAAATTGTATGTGTATTTTCAACCGGAAAAATGAATATTTGTAACCTGGAAATCCTGGAATGTTTTTCTTGTCCACATGTACACCCTGATATAGAAGCAAGGGCAACAGACTGATTGATCTCACATCCTGAGCCTTGATAGGATCAGTTCTCATTGGCTTTGGATTGAAAGCAATCTTCATTGTCCTCCAAGCATTAGGAATGACTCTTGCTGCTTGTTGCAGCAGAGCCAGAAAGTTACCATCTGGACTAGAGGACTTGAAAGGTTGAAAAGTTACTACTGCGTGGTTTTTTTGTTTTTAAATGTCTACATTCCTTGACAGATTCAGTTCTTCAATTGGTTACCTGTAAACCAGTACCTCACAGGGTCCGTTTTAATCTGAATCATTTGGCAGATTGCATTTGGGGAACTGAGCCTTGAGTAGAACTTCTTCTATCTCATGTGCTGACTTGGACTACTCATCATATTGCATAGTGTGCCTCATCAATTTGTTTGTTACCCTAGTGAGGATTTTGTGGAGTCTGGTTGTGGCAGCTATAATTTTCACTTCTTCGCAGAATACATTCCAGGATGATTGTTTCGCTTCGTTAACAGAAAGATTGTGTTTAGCAAGGGCCTCTCAATATTTTACCTGCTCTTTCCGTATGGAAAAATTAACAGTATTTTTTCCTGCTTTCTTTGCAGTTCCAGATTGTTCCACTGAGGAACATACCTGTTTGTCCACTTACTTACGATTCAGCAGTTTACTAAATAAGAGGTAATGATGACAACCGTTACTCCATCTAAGTGTACTGGACTTCTTACTGAAATTTAAACTTCAGAGAGATATCAGTTCAGAAATTTCCTATATGAATCCCAGTTTTAGGGTTCCTATCCTTCTAGTCTGTGTACACCCATTTCCACATGGCGTTGTTTGACGCAACTACTCATTAAGACAGTCCCAAGAGTTAAATCAGTTACTACTGTCCCATCTACTGTTCCTGAAGGTAGGTTCCTTACCCCTATGAAAGCTGTCTGTTACTCCCTAATCATTATTCAAGTAGGTACTCACCTCTTCTGTTACTACCTCCCCACAGCAAGTTGTTATAACCAACCAGCAGTTGTTTGTTCAACTGCAAGCAGCTGTCTACCAGTCTCCTCACTTTCTGGGATGGAGCACTCTTCGTAAAGGAAGGTATACTGAGGCCAATACCATTTCCCTCATACTCCTGTGCTTTAGCTGTTTCATTCAGATGGCTATTAAGTCCCTAGAACAGAAGTTCGCTATCAGCATTAATGAGTTTCCATTTTTAACTTAAATGCGTGTTCCGGGGGTTTTCAGATTCCTCGCATAAATCAGCTTAGCTCCAGTTCCTCTGAGGCCAGTTACACCCCCTTTATGCAGGATTCTTGGATCAAGGCCTACAGTCTCCTAAAAGGAGACTGTAGGTAGCAGTTGCCCTGTTATTGTGCTGCGGGTTTACCTGCAACACCTTGACCTACCAACTTGGTATCATTGTCACCTTTCATGTTTTTGATCACCATGACAGTCACCTGAGGGAGCCTCCCCCCCTTTTTTTGTCTCCCCCCCCCCAGGGGGCCCACAGTCCTTTTGTGGGTATGTGTGTGGCATGCACACGGCCCCGAGCTATTGTAGTCTCCTTTCCTTTCCTTTCCTGGCTACATTACGATCCTTGCTCCTCTCCCTCCCTATCCTTGCTCCTTTGTCCCTGCCCCCTCTTTTCCCTCTTAGTGGACTTCTTTATGTCGACCTGGCTGTCCACCCGGCTTTGTTTTGGTCTGTGCTATTGTTTAGTTTGCTGTTTCCATCTCCTTTTCGGCATTGTTGGTCCCCTTGGGGATTGGCCTCTATTTCAAAAATTTTCCGTTCAGTGTGAGCCACCTAGGGATGAACTCTCTACCTAACTTCCATGGTGCAGGTCCCTCTCCCCCTCCTCTCCCCTCGCCTCCCCTAAGTACCCACTTGGCTGAGCCACCTAAACCCATTGGGATCACACTGCTAGTACCTGAGCTGTTAACGCCTCGTGTATGCCCAGGAGTCGATGCTCATCACTTTGGTGCACCAGAACTCCCAGCAATGGCCGCCATGCCAGACGGCCCTTGCTGTGGTTGGATGGTGCCCACAGGCGAGTCCCTGATAGGAGTGGGTAGTACTAGGGTGGCCGCCTTGCGTGTGAAGCGACAATAACTTCACCATCCTGGCCATTCTCTGGCTATCTCTAAGAGTGATAGCAGACGTGACACTCCTTCTGATCCTTCAGCCTTCCCCTCCCTGGCCACCCCCTGGGAGGGGGTCAAGCTCACCAGCTTGGGTTGAAACTTTTCTCTCGGTACCTGGTTTGTACCAGGACGGATGGCAGAAGCTTTGCCACGACCAAGCCTTTGTTCATCGTGGAGACGATTCAAGATAAGTATGGCAAAGTGGAATCAGTGAGTAAAATGCGGTCCAGTGCTTTGCCCATCGAGACATCTTCTGCTGCCCAATCTGACGCCCTGCGTGCTTGTGACCATCTCGGTGACGTCCGTCTCCATCACACCCCACCAATCTTTGAACTTGGTACAGGGCATTATTTTCCACTGAGATCTTCTTCTGCAAACTGATGAGGAGCTCCGTGCTAACCTCGAGTGGCGAGGAGTTAGTTTTATCCGCCGTGTACAGCGAGGCCCTCCAAACAATCGCACTGCTACGGGCGCCTTTATCCTAGCTTTCAAGGAGGATGTCTTCCCAGAGAAGGTCAAGGTAATGGTGTATCGGTGTGAGGTAAAACCTTATATTCCACCAGTGATGAGATTCTTTAAATGCTTACAGTTTGGACAAGTCTTCCTGCTGCACGATTGATCCCCTCTGCGGTGACTGTGGGTGCCCCCTCCATGAGGGAGTGCCTGTGCTCCTCGGCCAGTGTGTGTAAATTGTCATGGACAGCATTCGCCACGCTCGCCTACGTGTCTGGTGTTTGTGAAAGAAAGGAGGATTCAAGAGTACAAAACTTTAGATCGGCTCACATACACTGAGGCTCGTCAAAAATATGACCAGCTCCATACTGTATCTATGACTTCCACTTTTGCTTCAATTACGTTCATTCCCCTTGACAGTGTTGATGAATCTACTCAGACTTTGACTGCCGCCATCCTTTCAGCAGCTGTTTCAGCAATCCCTCTTCCTCAGGTTCCCCACGCTGGAAGATGGTCCCTTGGTGGACTCCAGAAATTGCTGCAGCCATAAAAGACCACTGCCGTGCTCTTCAACACTTCAAGCGGCACCCTTCTACTGCTCTTCTTCTGGTCTATAAATGACTCTGCTCCCGGGCCTGCTACCTAATCAGATTTCAGAAAAAGATTTGCTGGGAAAGGTGTGTAGCTGCCATAGGACAACACTCCCCCTCTTCACAAATCTGGGCTAATCTCGGGCGAATTTTTGGCCACCGTCCTCCCACTGAGGTTGCAGGAATTTCTGTGCATGGTGTTGTCCTTACCAATCTGGACTTTGTAGCAGACCATCTCACTCAACACTTTGCTCAAGCTTCGGCATCGGCTCAATATCCACCCACGTCCCTTCTCCTGAAAGAGCGTTCAGAACAACTGCCTTTGTCTTCTGTTTCTCACTGCTCGGAGCCATATAATGCCCCATTCAGCGAGTGGGAATTTGCCAGTGCCCTCGCCCTTTGTCCTGACACGGCTCCTGGACCGGATCGGATACATAACCAAATGCTCCAACACTTATCAGCGGCTGGGGACCATCGTATACTGACCCTCTTCATCCGTCTGTAGAATGAGGAAGTCTTTCCTATCCAGTGGCAGGAAAGCATTGTTGTTCCGGTGTTGAAGCCAAGGAAGTCACTTCTTCAGTTGGATAGGTACCGTCCAATTAGCCTTACTAACACCCTCCGCAAGCTCCTTGAACACGGGGTGTGTTGGCGGCTGTTTTGGATCCTTGAATCCCGCGACCTTTTGTCATCGACTTGTGGTTTTTGGTGTGGCCGCTCTACGGTGGATAACTTGGTCCACCTGGAGTCTACTATATGGTCGGCTTTTGCCCATCGGCAACACCTCCTTGCAGTCTTCTTTGATCTGCGCTAAGCCTATGACACCATGTGGCGCCACCACATCCTCACCACCCTTCACGAATGGGGCCTTCGTGACACTCTGCCCGTTGTTATCAGTAATTTCCTTTCTTGTTGCTCTTTTCGGGTCCAAGTTGGCTGCTCCTACAGCACTCCCCATTGGCAAGAAAATGGGGTTCCACAGGGTTCCGTGCAGTGTGTCCCTCTCTTTCTCATAGCCATTAATGGCCTGGTGACAGCTGTTGGGCCGACAGTGTCCCCCTCATTGTATGCTGACGATTTTTGTATCTACCTCACTTCCTCCATAATTGGCGCTGCAGAACACCATCTACAGGGGCAATCTGCCGGGCGCACTCATGGGCTCTCTCCCATGGCTTTGAGTTTTCGGTGGCCAAGACGTGTCGTGCATTTCTACCGTCGCCGTACAGTCCATCCCCATCTGAAACTGTTCCTCGATGGCCAGCCCTCGAGGTGGTGGACACCCATCGCTTCTTGGGTCTGGTCTTTGATGCCCAGTTGACATTGCTCCCTCATCTTTGCCAGCTGAAGAGGACGTGCTGGTCCCGTCTCAATGTTATTAGGTGTCTGAGCAATTCCACCTGGGGTGCAGACCGCTCTGTTCTCCTGCAATTGTATCAAGCGTTGGTCCAGTCTCGTTCAGACTATGCAAGTCCTGTCAATGGTTCTGCGTCGGCTTCGACGCTGCAGATACTAGACCCCATCCACCACTGTGGGGTCCGACTTGCAACTGGTGCCTTCCGGACTAGCCCCGTACTTAGCCTTCTCGCCGAGGTGGGGATTCCACCACTGCGAGTTTTGCACCAGCAACAGCTGATATTCTATGCACTCCGCATTTGCTGCAATCCAAAGCACCCTAATTATTGTCTCCTTTATCCAGACATGGAGATCACCCTGCCGCAGCGGTGGCCACGATGTGGGCTTACCGTGGCTGTCCGCATTCAGTCGCTCTTTTCTGAGCTCCAGCAATTCCGTTTACCACCTCTCTTTTCCGCTCACGCACATACCCCTCCATGGTGCGTCTCTCGGCCTCAGCTCTGTCTTGATCTCTCAATCGATTCAAAGGATTATGTCCCTCCGATGGCTCTTCACCACCAGTTCTCCTGTCTCCTCAGTTCTTTTCAGGGTTGCTTACACCTATGTGCGACGCACGGAACTTCGTTCCTTGCCAGATGGCTGTAGTGTTTTTACTGCAGAATTGGTATCCATCTTGCGCATTCTGGACCATATCTGCTCTTGCTCAGGACTATCCTTCACTATCTGCAGTGGCTTGTTGAGCGGTTTGCACGCTATCGGCCAGTGCTTCCCTCGCCGTCCGTTGGTCATCGCTATCCAGGACTCCCTTTCTCTCCTTGCTCAATGCAGATGCTCGGTGGTTTTCATTTGGACCCCTGCCCATGTTGGGATTCCTGGCAATGAACTTGCCGATCGACTGGCTAAATTGGCTACTACCAGGCCACGTCTTGCTATTGGCATTCCGCAAATAGACCTTCGCTCAGCATTACATTGTCTGGTTTCAGGCCTTTGGGATGCGGAATGACACTCTTTCTTCACCGAACAATCTCAGGGCAATTAAGGATTCTATAACTGCATGGCGGTCCTCCTTATGGGCCTCTCATAAGGCCCGACTGAATTGGCTTCAACTGGGCTTGGTGGTTTACCTCGGCCCTCTGTCTTCCCACTCCTATCCTTATGGGGTCTGTTATGTTTTGAGCGACTCTCTTGTGCTTCTTCCTTCATGCCCGTCATTAGTCACTTTCTTTCCCTCACCTCCTCTTCCGCCCTTTTCCTTCCTTCCCTGTCAATATTTTATCATTTTATGGACATTGTAGTTCCCTCTTCTAATGCGGGATTTTATTGGTTTTAGTTTAATCTAAGGTCAGAGGGACTGATGAACGCGTAGTTTGGTCCTTCTCCAACCAACCAACCAACCCTTTTGTCTTGTTATCACAGTGCCTCTTGTTTCCTGTAATAGCAGGAGTCTACGAGTACTGACCCCTTAATTAGAGACAGTCATTTCTGGAGTTCTTAGGTTCAAGACCTTTTAAGCCCCTCCATTTGTTCTTAAAAACCCATTCCTTTCCTTCCTTTTTTCTTTATTCTTCAAGAAGTTGCCTTCAGTGTGCCCTTAGGCTTTAGTCTTGATCTGGCCAAACTTCCCAGTAATGTTTTCTACTCGTGGAACTGGTCCCTCCCCCAAGCCAGTTGCAGAAACAGATTCCATGGGTTCAGCACTCGATATCTGGGTATGTAACGTATCTTGAACGCCAAGTGTGTGTGTTTTTTTCTTTCCTTCATTGGTCCACACCAGTGGGGCCTCACACCAGTGTGAAGCTACTTGATCAGTGAGGTCACCTGGTATCCCTGAGGCTCAGTCTGTCATCCCATGTAACGTGCACCCCTCAATGTCACTCTTTGTGTTGGGTGAGTGCCTCCATTTTGTCCCACTAGTTCCATCCAACACACATTTTTATGTGAATGGGATGACCCATGAGAGGGAGTACTTATTTCCTCCACCTCTGAAAGGGTCTACTCTTGCCTAGGATCAAGGTCCCCAGACAAAAGTAGAAGCTCACAGGAGGATTAAATGTTTAGCCTGAATGTGTTGTGTAGTGAACATGCACTAATGCAATGCCGGAAGAAAGAAGGTGAAGCATGCAGAAGGAGAGAAGGGAATGAAATGAAATGAAATTTTGTGGGTTGAGACAGTATGTGATGTTAATTCAGTGACTGCCAATTAGTCAAATAAACAAAGAACTTGGCTGTATGAGACAACTTACCAGTATGATGTTGCATCCCTCCTGGCCTGGATGCATGAACTGATACAGTTGGGAAGGGTCTCATAAAGCCATTGTATCCTCTCCTGAGGCAAGCAGGCCAACAACTGTTGTAACTGTTGTAACTGGTTGTTGATATCCTGGATACTTGGGACGGAGTCAGTGTCTGAGCTGGTCCCATCCATGGTCTATTGGGGACACATCTGGGGATCTTCCTGACCACAGGAGTACCTAACATCATGCAGACAGTTCATAGACACACTTTCCATGTGCAGACAAACATTGTCCTGTTGGAAAATAGTACCACGATACTTTCACTTGAGTTAACATGAGGATGCAGGATGTCTTTGACATGCTGTTGTGCCACCAGTTCCCTCAGTCAGTACCAGTTATGACCAGAGTCTTACCTGATCGCTGATTGCCAAGAGCAACACTGCTGTGCCCCTCCAGAACATTGGAAGAATGGAACCTCTCCCCAGGTCACTGCTGTACTCCCCGACACTGGTAATATGGGTTGATGCAGAACTACAGTTAGTCACTGAGCACAGTACAATGCCATTCATCAGCAATGTGTATTCCCCACCCTCAGGGGCTCAGCATTTGTTTGCTGGGTACGGGCTTGGTGACCCCAGGGTTCCTGAGCTGGGGATTGGTTAGCACTGGCAGTTCTCTCTCTGCAACCTCTGGATACGCTTTAGTGACCACTGTATGATGACTTGTTGAAACATTTAAGAGGGAATGGGGATCTTGGGTTGACCACCCGGATTGTGAGAATGAAAGGAAACTATTAAAAACAAACCTCAGTCTCAAGTTGCGCTACAGACTGATGAGATGTGTGGCTGCTGGGATGGAACAGTCATTAGCCAGCAACCACTGGGGAACTTCCTGCACCTCAGTTGTAAAAAGCTTACTCAGCAACATGGGGCTCTGGCTGAGTGGACTTGTATTTCCGTAGCTGTTTGTGGGACCGAGATGGAACCCCTGAAATTAAATTCTTCCACTTGCAGCAGAATGCATGGGCCACTGGTTGGTATCAACACCCAGTCCAACAAGGGGGCTCTTGTAGCCATTCCTCCTGACTCATGGATTTTTCATAGTACTTACATTAACAGTAACAGAATGCGTACTGCTGGTCAGAATGTGATTATAGTAGTTAAGAGGATGGAGTGCAGCTTTGAGAAAGTTTCCACTTTTTTCATTCAAAGGAGTTTAGAGGGGATTGCAGGAGATTTAAAATCTGTCAAGTTCTAGTGCAATGGGCCTCTGTTGGTAGATATGTCTAGTTCCCAACAAGTAAAGAACCTCCAGAAAGCTCATTGTCTCAAGGAGTATGTAGTAGAAACTGAACTGTGCAACACCTTGAAATACAGCAAAAGTGTTGTGACTTTCAAAAATCTTTTTGACATTCTCAGAGATGATCTGAAAGCTGAGTGCATCCAAGAAAGCATTGTCAATGTGAAAAAGTAATGGAAAAGGGTGGAGGGTGATCTAGTCAAATCAGACTTGTTTATACGGACTTTCAACAGCACGAAACTTGCAAATCACATTAAGGCAGGTTTTCATCACCTAAGCATGTGGCCTTATGTTCACAACCAAGTGCACTGTTTCAAATGCCACCACTTTAGGCACACTACTCTTGGTTGCAAGGAAGAAGCCACTTAAGACAAATGTGCTCAGCCCACCCACGACTGAGTCATTTGTTCCCTTCCTCCAAGTGTGTAAATTGCTCTGGGGATCATCCCATCTGAAGTAGGGACTGAAGTATCTTCCTTGAAGAGAGGAAGATACAGGAAATTACAACCATGAAGCATGTCCCTGATGTACCTCAATGTCTGTGTGGTGCCCAGCTGACAGTGGCCCATATGTTGGTGAGCTGTCCTTCTTTGGCTGCTCTGCGACAGACTTTTCAGTTACCAGACTCATTGCCATTAATTTTAACTGACAACACCTCATTGGCTAATTTATTTTTAAGTTTTATACATGATGGTGGATTTTATCATTCTATATTAGTTTTAGTGCATTTCCTTTGTCCCTTTGTGTTCTCCACTCTAATGCTCTTAGGGTGGATGTTTTAATGTGTTGCAGAGTGGCTGGCTTTTCCTTTTTATACTCCCGGGCAGCTAGCCATGGTCATCTGATCTCTTGTTTTATGCCTTAGACCTGTTTCTCGCTTCTCTCTGTGGTTTTCTTTTCCTGTTTCATTCATAGTAGTTCTGGTTTTTCCTTTCTCCTGTTATTGTGCTGTGCATCTCCCTTTTTTATTTTTTTGTTTTTTATATATTAACTGGGAACAAGGGACCGATGACCTTGGTAAAATTCTGGACCAACCTGTTGGAGCCACTGTTTGGCAGCGTGCATAAGGGAGTCATCGTCTTCAAACCTTGTACCACGAAGAGTGTCTTTCAATTTCCCAAAGAGATGATAGTCACATGGAGCCAGGTCAGGACTGTAAGGTGGGTGTTTCAGTGTTGTCCATCTGAGTTTTGTGATCACTTCCATTGATTTTTGACTGACGTGGCCGTGCAGTGTCGTGCAACAGCAAAACATCCTGATTTTTCCGTTGTGGTCGAACACGACTCAGTCGAGCTTGAAGTTTCTTCAGAGTCGTCACATATGCATCAGAATTTATGGTGGTTCCACTTGGCATGATGTCCACAAGCAAGAGTCCTTCAGAATCGAAAAACACCATAGCCATAACTTTTCCAGCAGGTGGTGTGGTTTCAAATTTTTTTTCTTGGGTGAATTTGCATGATGCCACTCCATTGATTGCCTCTTTGTCTCTGGTGAAAAATGACGGAGCCATGTTTCATCACCTGTCACAATTCTTCCAAGAAATTCATCTTCACCATTCTCGTACTGTTCCAAAAGTTCACTGCACACCGTTTTTCTTGTTTCTTTGTGAACCACTGTCAATATCCTGGGAACCCACATGGCACAAACCTTTTTTAACGCCAACACTTTCAGTATTCTGCAAACACTTTGTTCCCCTATCCCAACGTAGCGTGACAATTCGTTCACTGTGATTCATCTGTCAGCAGTCACCAATTCGTCAACTCTCTACACATTGTCTGGAATGTGTGCAGTACGAGGCCTGCCGCTGCGAGGACAATCCTCAACATTGCCTTGCCCACTTTCATCACATAACCTGCTTGCACACTGATTAACTGTACTGTGATAGACAGCAGCGACTCCATACACCTTTTTCAACCTCTTGTGGATGTTTCCCACTGTCTCGTTTTCACAGTACAGGAATTCTACGACAGCACGTGCTTCTGACGAATGTCAAGTGGTAGCAGCCATCGTGAAGACATGCTGTAACGGCACCACTCATGGGAAAAGGTTGAACTAAGTTTGAAAACAAGTGGGAAGGATGTATCTACACACTGTAAAACTTTCACACATGCAGAATGAAAACTGTATTTTTACAAAAATACTGTGCATTTCTTTTGGAGTGACCCTCGTACTACGGGACACTGAGTTCAGGATCCATGTGAAAGAACTGAGACTCATAGCGTAGAAATGCCCCCTGTACTTATATTTGCAGGAAACACATTTTAAAGTACCTGATACACCTGTACTGCAGGACTATACCTGTCATTACAAGGATGACCCGACTGGGGAAAGGGCCAAATGAGGGGTTTCTGCATTTGTCAGTAATGCACATCACTGCTCTATTATCTCCTTGATTATTGACCTGCAAGCCATAGTTGTTGCAGTTTGCGGGGGTCAGGAGATCATTATCTGCTCACTATTCTTAACTCTGCAGGATGCAATAGGCACTGAGACACTCGCAGACCTTGTAGGACGACTCCCTGTCCATTTCTCCCACTGGGTGATTTCAGTGCCCATAATGTATTATGGGGCTCTAACAATACTTGCCATACAGATCATGTCTTAAAGATCATCATGATGTCTCTGAAGCTGTGAATCCTCAACACAGATGGTCCCACTCATTTCTCACCTACTGCTGGCTCACCGTGTAGCCATTGACCTCCGTTTCTGCTTTCCAGCCCTTGCAAGCCCTTGCAAACCCTGCTCAGTTGGAAGCAACTGATGAACTTCATTCCAATGACCTCTTCACACTGTGAATCCACTACTGGATGAAGTTTTACTTGAACATAGCCACCGAAGTGGATGGTCGACTGGGTTAATTGAACACTATTCAGCTAGCTGGCCGTTTTTGAACACTGTGCAGTGTCCAGGAATCAGTGGACCACATCACACAGGCGATCCATCTTACCACTGACTTACCCATCCCAATACCCTCAGGTCACCTTAAGAGGCAACCTGTACCTTGGTGGACTGTTGAATGCTGCTCAGCAATCAGAGACGGGTGTGTGGCTCTTAGATGGTTTAAATACCACCCAACAGCAGACAACGTGAAGCCTTTAGAGTCTAGAGAGCCAAGGCTTGACATGTAATTAAGGACAGTAAGGAAAGGTCATGGCAAGAGTTCCTGGACTCGTCACCCATTCCACTTGTTCTATGAAAGTATGGGAAGCCATCAGGAGGATTTCCTGTAAACAGTCGTTTCCCAATGCTGAAACAGGGGTGTCTCCAAACAGCGCCCAGACAAAGGCAGAGCATTTTGCGATGACAGCTGACAATGCCAGCCAGGATCCGGTACTCTGTCACTACATTGTGACTATAGAGTGGGAACTGGATTTGGCACTGTCTGAGACTCAGGATACTGCACCCGATCACTACCGAATCTGGTACTGCATGCCTAAGACATTTTAGACATTTGCCATCAGTCACAGGAAATCATCCTTGACTATTTTAACTTTGTATGCAAGACAGGCCAGTTTTCCAACTCACAAAGAGGGGCAATTTTCATATCCCTCCTCAAACCAGGAAAGGTCTGCACATGTCCCAGTAGTTACCGGAATGTCATCTTAATGAGATGTGTAGGAAAGACACTGGAGCGAATGGTTAACTGTGGTCTGGTCTAGTTGTTAGTGACCAGGCAAGTCCTTAGCTGCTCTCAGTGTGAGTTCTGGAGAAGTCGGTCCACTGTCGACAGCCTGATGCTGCTAGAGGTGGCTATTCAGTGGGCTTTCATATGTAAACATCACTGTCTTGGAATATTCTTTGCCAACAGTAGGGCATACAACACTACTTGGAGACATAATATTGTCATGCAGCTCCATCACTGAGGATTTCCTGGCCACCTCCCCATCTTCATAGTCTTTCCTGTAGTTTTTTGGGTTCCGAGTTGGTGACACACTGTCAGATCATTTTGAGCAGGATAATGATGTTCCTCAGGACAGTATTTCAAGTGTTACCCTCTTTGCCATGACCATAAGCAGTATCACTTGTATGATAAGGTGTCCTGTTCTGTGCTCTTTATTTGTGGATGATTTTGCTGTTTTCTGTTCCTCTTCCAGTGTTGCAACAGCGACTCACCAGTTGCAACTTACACAGTATATGGATCAGTGAGGCCCTCTTATCTGAAAATTGATACTTCAGGCTGACTACATATGCTTATAGGACCTCTCCACCCCGCATCGGGCTCACCGTTCTTTGGCGGGTTCGTGCTTCGCTACCACGGGTCCCCAGCCCTTGCAGCATCTTTTACTCTCCGTGCTGCATATCTGTTGTCTCGCTCTTCTTATTCCCCTCACTTGGGGAACTTGTCTGGGAAGATTGCAGCTTTACTCGGCTCTGTGAAGGATGATTTATAGCTTCGTAAAGCTGGTGTGTATCAGATTCCTTGTGGAAATTGTGAGAAGTCGTACATAGGTCAAACAACACGCGCACCGTTCGTGAGGGGTGTGGAGCATCGAAGATACACACACTTATTACATCCAGACAAGTCAGCTGTGGCCGAACATTGTATTGATACAGGGCATTCCATGAATTACAGTGATGTGAAGATTTTAACATCCACCTCTTCTTTTGGGAATCTGTCTTCAAGGAAGCTATAGGGATTAGATTAGCTAATAATTTAATAAATAGAGATAATGGTTTTAATTTGGACAAAGCATGGAATCCGGCTCTTTGGGTAATTAAACTGCAGAGAAGTCGTCATGGTGTCACTGCCACTGATCATACATCGATAAGCGAATCGAATGTCTGTACGCCTTCGCCACAGGCATCGCATGTGTAAACGTATTTCTCTGCCGCCGACCAGCATCTGTGACCCGCATGCGCAGTACCCCCGCGGTGGAGCATATACGGTCATGCTTGGCATCTTGTCATCAGTCTTGTGACTCACTCTGAGGATGGCCGGACGATACGCGGCCGAAATATCAGTGGAGGAAATTTTATTTGCGCGTCTGCATGCCCGAAATGTAATGGACAATTGGTATTGTAGTTGTAAATTGTCGTAGCTGTGTTGGGAAAGAACCAGAGCTCCAAGCCCTAATAGAAAGCACTGAAGCTTAAATAGTTGTAGGTACAGAGAGTTGGATAAAGCCGGAAATAAGTTCAGCCGAAATTATTTCAAACTATCTAACAGTGTTCAGAAAGGATAGATTAAATACAGTTGGTGGTGGAGTATTTATTGCTGTCAGTGGTAATTTGCCTTGTAGCGAAATTGAAGTATAGTTCGACGGAAATAGTATGGGTAGAGGCTATACCTGACAATTGGACTAAACTGTTAATTGGATCATTTTACCGACCCCCGACTCAGAAGATATAGTTGCTGAACAGTTCAAAGAAAACTTGAGTCTCATTGGAACTAAGTATCCCACTCATAAAATTATAGTCGGTGGTGACTTCAGTCTACCCTCGATATGCTGGAAGAATTATACTTTAAAGCTAGCGGCAGGCATAAAAGTCATCTGAAATTGTTCTGAATGCTTTCACAGAAATTTATTTTGAACAATTAGTTAATGAGCCCACTCGAAGCATAAATGGTTGCGGAAGCATACTTGACCTTTTAGCAACAAATAATCCTGGACAAATAGTTAGTATTGTGACGAATACAGGGATTAGCAACCACAAGGCAGTTACTGCTAGGCTGAATACTGTAACACCTACAACCATCAAAAAGAAACGCAAAGTAAATCTATTTAAAAAATCTGATAAAGATGCTCTTAACGTCTTTTTAAGAGACAATCTTCACTCCTTCTGATCTGATCATGTAAGTGTAGAAAAGGTGTGGAATGTTTTCAGAGAGATAGTATCGACAGCAATTGAGAGATATATACCACACAAATTAATAAGTGACGGTACTGATCCTGCATGGTACACAAAACTGGTCAGATCGTTGTTGCAGAAGCAACGAAAAAAGCATGCCAAATTTTAAAAAATGCAAAATCCCCAAGATCGACAAAGTTTTACAGAAGTTCGAAATATGGCACGTACTTCAATGCGAGATGCTTTTAATAATTTCCACAACGAAATTCTGTCTTGAAATCTGCAGAAAACCCAAAGAGATTCTGGTCATACATAAAGCACACCAGTGGCAAGAAGCAATCAATACCTTCACTGGGCGATAACAATGGTGAATTCACTGATGACAGTGCCACTAAAGCAGAGTTATTAAACACGGTTTTCCAAAACTGCTTCACCTAAGACGACGAAGTAAATATTCCTGAATTCCATACAAGAATAACTGCCAAGATGAGAAACATAAAGTAGATATCCTTTGTGTAACGAAGCAGCTTAAATCACGTAATAAAGGCAAGGCCTCTGGTCCAGATTGTATACCAGTCAAGTTCCTCTCACAGTATGCTGATAAAATAGCTCCATATTTAGCAATTACATACAACCACTCGCTCACAGAAAGATCCGTACCTAAAGACTGGAAAATTGCTCAAGTCACACCAATACCCAAAAAGGGAAGTAAGAGTAATCCGATGAATTACAGGCCTATATCACTAAACTCGATTTGCAGTAGGGTTTTGGAACATATACTGTATTCGAACATTATGAAGTACCTCGAAGAAAACAATTTATTGACACATAGTCAGCAAAGTTTCAGAAAATATCGTTCATGTGAAACACAACTAGTTCTTTATACTCACAAAGTAATAAGTGCTGTTGACGGGGGATGTCAAATTGATTTCATGTTTTTAGATTTCCAGAAGACTTTAGACACCGTTCCTCAGAAGCAGTCTTCTAACCTAGCTGCATGCCTATGGATTATCGGCTCAGTTGTGCGACTGGATTTGTGACTTCCTGTCAGAAAGGTCACAATTCGTAGTAATAGACGGAAAGTTATCAAGTAAAACAGTAGTAATCCAGCTTTTTCCAAGGAAGTGTTATAGGCCCTCTATTGTTCCTGATCTGTATTAATGACATTGGAGACAATCTGAGTAGCCGCCTTCGATTGTTTGCAGATAATGCTGTCATTTACCGTCTTGTAAAGTCATCAGATGATCAAAATGACTTGCAATATGATTTAGATAAGATATCTGTATGGTGCGAAAAGTGACAATTGGCCCTGAATAAGGAAAAGTGTGAAGTTATTCACATGAGTACTAAAAGAAATTTTGATTATGCGATAAGTCACACAAATCTGAAGGCTGTAAATTCAACTAAATACTTAGGGATTACAATTACAAATAACCTAAATTGGAACAATCACATAGATAATATTGTGGGTAGAGCAAACCAAAGACTGCGATTGATTGGCAGAACACTTGGAAGGTGCAAAAGGTCTACTAAAGAGACTGCTTACATCACGCTTGTCTGCCCTATTCTGGAGTATTGCTGTGCGTTGTGGTATCTGCATCAGATGGGAATGACAGATGACATCAAAAAAGTACAAAGAAGGGCAGCTCATTTTGTATTAGAGTGATGTAGGGGAGATAGTGTCACAGACATGATACGTGAATTGGAGTGGCAATCATTAAAACAAAGGTGTTTTTCGTTGCAACGGGATCTTCTCATGAAATTTAAATCACCAGTTTTCTCCTCCTATTGCAAAAACATTCTGTTGGCACCCACCTACATAGGGAGAAATGATCATCACGATAAAATAAGAGAAATCAGGGCTCGCACAGAAAAATTTAGTGCTCATTTTTCCCGTGTGCCGTTAGAGAGTGGAATGGTAGAGAGACAGCTTGAAGATGGTTCATTGAACCCTCTGCCAGGCACTTTATTGTGAATACCAGAGTAATCACGTAGATGTAGATTAACTAAAAAATAATTGCTGGTGGTTGGGTTTGAACTGGTGATCTTCACCACGCCAGCCTGTGATGCTAACCAGTACTCCACACTACTTGGAGCATACCTCACAACATTGCTTCCTGTCCTGGAGAAACAGTGAGTTGCCATTTCACAAGTTTTCATTGTAGCTGGATCCTCGCAGTATATTTGTGTTACATCATCTTCACTGTGATGAGCATTGAAGATAGCCCCTCCAGTGGAAACTTTGTGATCGTTAAGAGGATCTTGTTTCCTTTAATCTTTCAATCTCCCGTTGTCAATCTGCAGCTCAGGAATGTAGAGGGTTTAATGTGGATGACATGGACAATATCTCTGCACTTCTGTTTTTTTGACGTAGGGTCATAATCCTTTTCCTAACATGGGGTGTCCGAGCGGTGAAGGATATGACACAACCAAAAATTAGTGTATCGTATCCGTGCACCTCTGTGGCAATGGCAGCACATGGTAAAACAATGTTCAGATAAATGTCCCAGCTCATGTTTACAATAGCTTTAATAGATTGGTGCAAGTCATGGTATGAAAACTATCCCCAAAACATCACGCAACCACCTGTGGCCGAATTTCACCCTCCACACGCTGTGGGTAAATACTTCATTAGACTGTCAGTACAGGTGACGTCTTCCATCACTTGAGAAAGCTACAGTTGTGACTCTCCGGACCACGCCACGTCTCCAGGCACCTACTATACATTTCCTGTGCTGCGTAGCCCATTCAAGATTTAAGGCTTTATGCTTCGCCGGGAGCAATGCCCTTTTGAGAGGGACCCGGTTCCAGATATCTGTTGTATGTAGTTCCCTTTGCATTATTCTCTCGGAAATTGTGTGTTCACTGGCAGCACAAATTTCTGTTGGGTTTGGAACGAATTGTCATTGGCAAGGTGTGACATTTGTCTCTGGTTCCCGCTGTTAAGAGTCTTTTTACGTGAACTGTTGTCAGTGCGTCACCTCACTATGAACGGTACACTGCATCGTGTAGACACGTTGGATAATTTCTCTTGGTACACCAACAAACTGGGTTTTCGGGTACTGCCTTTGTCCGTGTAGTACAAACATGGCAGCTCATTTCTGTCATTCTGATATGCTTCCTCGTCAACTCATCTTACTGAAATGGCTCCATAGAACCGATCGGCACATACACAACTTCACTATCATGACATATGTCAGTGGTGCACGGTCATATGCCTACATCTTAGTAGTTCCATATTATCAGCATCGAGAGATCGAAAGCAAGTTTTGTGCTCGTTTCAGGGGGCTACTAATATTTTGCTGTGTGATTGTTAAAGTAGACACACAATTGTTGAAAAAGTCTTGAGATGAGGAATAATTTTCAGATAGTAATACTTTCCGCACAGACATAGAAATCGAAACTAAGCCTCCCAAGCTGTATCTACCAAGTCAGTGCTTGGTATTGAGGCATTGTTGGTTCTTCTCCTGGGTGTTCAGACTCTGTATGCAAGCCAGCTGTCTTTCTTCTTAGGTCCTGGTGTTGTGTTTCATGTAGTCATCCCGAACCTAGTCTGGTTAAAGTGGGATCAGTGTACCCATTGTTGTTATGGCCTCATAACCATGAAGCAAGCCTGTAGTGTCCTGCTTCACTGTGCTATATGCAAATGTTATGGCGGACAACATTGTATCCCAATCTATATGTTAGATATCAATGTATTTAGAGATCATATCTGCAAATGTCTGTTTTGTGAGGCCATTCATTGTGAATTGTAGGCAATCGTCATCCCACGTGTGATGCTGCAGTGAAAATGAAATGTCGTGTGGCTAAGGCCCCCTGTCGGGTAGACCGTTCGCCTGGTACAGGTCTTTCGATTTGACGCCACTTCGGCGACCTGCGCGTCGATGGGAATGAAATGATGATGATTAGGACAACACAACACCCAGTCCCTGAGCGGAGAAAATCTCCGACCCAGCCGGGAATCGAACCCGGGACCTTAGCATTGACATTCCGTCACGGTGACCACTCAGCTAATGGGGCCGGACCGACTGGAAAACTTTTCCGTGATTTGAGATCATCAAACGGGTTGCACTGCACTTCAAAATGATGTCTTCTACAAGGAACTCAGTTTCTGGAGCTTTGGCAGTCACATCAGCTTTAGTGACAACAGAGCAGTTGAGGTAGTTAGTGCAGACTATTAACCATCCATTACCATTTGTTGACTTCAGGAACCTCCCAAAGAGGTTGTCTCCAACTTGGTGGAACTGTAATTTCGCTGGCATGATTGGTGCCAAATGCCCTGGGTATAACTGAAGCATGTGCTTCCTTCACTGGCATTCCTTATAGTGGTTCACATACTGTATAATGGATCAGTATAGACCTGGCCATTGATTCTTGCACCTGATTCTGTCTAGTATTTATGAATCCCAGGTGACCATACATTGGAGTGTACAGAAATACTTCATGGCAGCTGATGGTGGATGAGCTGGGATCACAAGCAACCATTTCTGCTCAGTTTGATCATAGTTCTTCTGTAATGCTCTGTAAATTAATTGGAATTCTCCTTTGGTCATTTTCTCCTCCTCCAAGGCTTCTGTGTTTTTCAACAGAGCTGGATCTTCTCTCTCTTCAGCGGCAATGTCGTTTAATGCAGCAATGACTGAGACTTCATTCACACTGCTGTGTTCCACCAAAGCCAGCTTTTGTATACCACAGTGACAATGTACTTGTGAAGTCTCAGTTCCCATCTCATCATTCATCATGACAAATCCTTCAAGTTAGTCAGTCAGCATAGAGAGTGGTGGTGCATCACAGTGGTGAATGGTTTGGCAGATAAATGTGACCTTAACTTTTTGATGCTCAAACAACTGCAAGGCAATCTCTTTCAGTTGTAGAGTATGTCATCTCAGACTTGGAGAGTACTTTGGAAGCATCAGTTATCACTTATTAAACACCTTCTTGAATTCATACTGGAACTTCCCTATTCCAGAACTGGTAACATTGGTGTGAAGTTCTGCCTCAGCATTCGGCATAACTTTGAGATCATGGAGGCTACAATGAGTTACGAAGGCAGTCTTTTTCTGGTCAGTCTCGTTAATCATGGTTTGGTGGAAGCCATGTGTGCAAGTCCATAGTTTAGAAATATTTGCTTCTGTCAAGCAGTCAGGGGTGTTAACAGTACACAGAAATAGGCAGACACCTTTCTTTCACAATTTTGTTCAGTTGTCGGTAGTAGATACAGAAATGCCCTGTGGTATCCTTCATCTTCATAAACACCACAGGTGGGACAAAGAATGCTCCACAGGTTCAATGATGTCATCTTGCAGCATCTTCTCAACTTCCTCCTGGATTATCAGGCAGCATCTGGATAATTGGTGGGTGATTTCCAGTGTTAATACAGTGTATTACCATGGATCACTTGGTCTGTCTTTTGCCCACTACAAATTTGAAAGCATCCGAAAATTGATGCAGAATGACTGTCAGTCACTGACTTTATTGTGAGGTCAATTCAGATTGTGTTGGCATTTCAATAGTAACTGAGGCTGTTCAAGGTCTTTAGTGGTAGCAGGCCAGGATTCTTCATTGATCACATCAGTCTGTCTTTCATGGGCTGCTTCAGCTGTCCCTGTGCTGCACATACTTTTAGGAATGAGTTGGGGCTTGTCATGAAAGTTAGTGATCAAAAGTTCTCCTTGACTCGTCACTGACATGTAGATTTCTTTTGTGAGCCTGAGTAGCTTTCTGGAATCAATAAGAACTTCACAGTTTAACAGAGCATCCTGACTGACAACTGGAGCTGGTTTTGGTGATGAGATTACAACGTCTTAAGTGGCATACAACCTCCCAGAGCAATCTTTTGTTGTGTGTACATGTTCGAATAGCTCCTACAGTCTGGAGCTCTGATCTTCCACAGTCTATAGCTGCTTGTGGTGCCTGCAAGAAGTCCCATCTGAGAATGGCATTGTGACTACAGTCTGGTAAAATGGCAGATTCAAAGGGCTGTGTTCTGTCATTGATAGTTATTCTTCCAGTACATATTCCTGTCAATGGGATGGAATTCCCATTTGCAACTTTCAGCAAAATCACTTTCATATCATGAAACATAGTCTTCTTTAGCTGGCGACAATAAGCATTCGACATTACAGAAAAAGAAGCCCCTGATTTGACTAGCACCTGGACTGATTGGCTGTCAATGATGTCAGTGAGATTTCCTGTCAGCTTGGCAACTGGCATCCATGGAGGATTCTCATCTGTGGCAGCTTCACCTTGTAGGGTTACTGACCTGGTTTTCATTCTCTCTCCTCAGTAGCACCACTCTTGATCACTTTGAAGCAGAAAATCCAGATAAGTTAAGGATAGTGTTCACTTAAATAATTACATAATACCACCATTTAGATTACATTAACATACTCATTTATTTCTTGTAAAGTTTGATGATCAATAATGGTGACCAGTTTATCAAATACAAAAATATGGGTGCACTGCACCAGATCACCTACACCATCTAACAGTCACAGTCCAGTGGTGAAGTTAATTATTAAAATGTGGCACAAAACAAAGTTAAAATTTACATGAAAATGTCATAGTTCACACTTAGCAAAACCCTTTAGTAATTTATTGTAGTGGATTGTGCTGTGATAGTTCATTTAACATTTAAGGACCAGGTATTTTTGTTCCAACTTACCACAGTGGCCAGGGAGAGTGTGCTTTCTGATGTGCATGCAGCTCACACAGTGTGCCTGTCTTGCAGGTTCTCTAATCTTCATTCCGTACAGTCCTTCGACTGTAGAAAACAATATGTTTTTAGTTATCCGTTTTTATTTTTTTCTTGTAACCATAAACAAATTTACATCTCATCAACTTTGCGTTGTTTGTATTTTAAACTTGCAGTGTTTAAACATAAAACATGTCTGCTCATTATAAATCAATAATTTTTAATGCATGCAGGAAAGATCCACTTTTTATAAACTATTATAGTTATAGAATTGCAAACTACGTTAAAAGATAATCATCATTATCCTCCCTATTACTGTGTTACATTACACAAACAAAATTCACACTCTTATTTCTGCAATGTGCATTGTTGATCTATTCCTTTGTTATAAAACTTAGTTTCTATACACGTAGCACTGTTTTGAGACACACAAACTATTTGCAAATATTATCACTGAGCCCCTAGGTTTGATTTATTGAGAACTAATTCTTTGCAGTTACTTTTATGTCATATATTGTATTTAACTTAGAGCCTGTATATAGACATATGTTCCTAGTACTTTTTTAATGTATGGTACTGTGTAAAATATTTCTCTCTATGAAGTGAACGTGAACTGTACAAAATTTTGCAAATGTACCTTGTTTCATGTCTTTTTCTGCTGGGAGTACAAACTCTACAGGCTTTGGTAGGAAATTCCTTTATTTGAAGTGGACGCAGGTTCAAGCTGCTGCATTTCAACAGATAGCCAACCAGATGGATCTTCATGTGGTGCTCTTCCTGTTCCACAAGGTTGGGCCTCTCTCTCTCTCTCTCTCTCTCTCTCTCTCTCTCTCTGGGTCCAGAGGGCCTTCATTATCATTGTTGATGATTCAGTATGTCGCCACTGAAAGGAAAAACTAATACTTTTTTCCCTGGGAATTCAATGCACAGTAAATTCTAAACAAATAGAATAGTCCACAGTTTATTTGATAAAAGGTGACTTTTTGTCTATTTCATCAGTTTGCTTAGAATAGGATAGTACGTAAGGTATTGAGCCAGACTATCGATCCCTTTTGTGTGGGCATTGTATTGATTTACAAAAATGGGCTTCAGGATATCCACTTCAATTTTTCTATTTTTCATTCCTGTTATTTGAGACATGCATCATGAATTGTTGATATCATTATGACATCTTGTTTGTCTTTGCATATGGTAGGGTGCTTTCATTTTCCGTAAAAAACTGTCACGTTTCTTCATTCTTGATGCCTTTGCTTCCAGAGTTTGTGGTAAACCTCTGCACACCCTAATAAGCCCTTGAGATAAAAAAAAAGCACCATGAAGGAATTACCAGAATGGGACAGAAAACAGTAAATGTGATGTACATGTACAGGCAAACACATGATTAGAATTTCAGATAAATTGGATGTTTTATTCAAAAGAAAGAACTTCTCAAACCGAGTAAACCAGTAACATGTTGGTCCACGTTTGGCCATTATGCAAGCAGTTATTCGGCTTGGCATCAGTTGATAGTTATTGGATGTCCTCCATGCCAGATTCTGTCCAATCAGCATGTCAGATCATTAGAATCCAAGCTGGTTGGATGGCTCTGCCCATAATGCCTAACATATTCTGAATTGGGGAAAGATTTGACAATCTTGCTGGCCAAGACGGGCTTTGGCAAGTGTGACGACAAGTAGTAGAAATTCTCGCCGTGTGTGGGTGGGCATTATCTTGCTGAAATGGAAGCCCAGGTTGTGTTACCTTAAAAGGCAACAAAAAGAGGTATGTACCACTGTGCTGTAAGGGTGCCACAGATGACAACCCAAGTGGTCCTGCTACGAAACGAAATAACATCCCAGACCATCACTCCTGGTTGTCAGGCCATATATATCGGGCAACAGGTTGGTATCCCTCTGCTGTCTGGGGCATCTTTGCTTGTCATTGGGGCTCAGTTCTTAGTGAGACTCATCACTGAAAACAATTTCACTCCAGTCACTGAGATTCCAGGGTGAAGATGTGTCTGGAGACGCCCCAGACAGTGGTCAGATTCCAACCTGATTGTCACCCACCATATGGCCTGTCATCCAGAAATGCTGGTCTGGGATGCCATTTCACTTCACAGCAGGGCTCATTTGGTTGACATTCATGGCACTCTTAACAGCATACCGGAACATGATGGTATTGTATGTTGTGGGTTGGCAGGAGAGCCCACCGGTTTTGAGAGGAAGCCGAAAGGCACGCGTTTTAGCTCACGCAGGCTGGCGTGAGGTCTGGAACAGGTCAAGGAAATTAGACTGTAGAAAAAACTGACATAGCTGGTGGAATGCTTAACTTTAATCCATAAATGGTGAACATCGCTCTTGAGGGTACATTATTCATAATCTCAATAGTAACTGGTAATGGTGCCTTGCTAGGTCGTAGCAAATGACGTAGCTGAAGGCTATGCTAACTATCATGTAGGCAAATGAAAGCGTAATTTGTCAGTGAACCATCGCTAGCAAAGTCGGTTGTACAACTGGGGCGTGTGCTAGGAAGTCTCTAGACCTGTTGCGTGGCGGCGCTCGGTCTGCACTCACTGATAGTGGCGACACGTGGGTCCGACGTATACTAACGGACCGCGGCCGATTCAAAGGCTACCACCTAGCAAGTGTGGTGTCTGGCTGTGACACCACATTCCTCCCCCACAAATCAGCGCACGGTTGTGGCATAAGGCTTCCGTCCGCCGTGGGGAGGACCCCATGTTGACGTATGCGACGAGGTGGGGAGCCTAACAGGCGAGGCTGTGCCACCCGCACCCTGCCATTTGGACCGCTGGGAGCTAGGAAACGCCTGAAAACCTGCTCCAGGGTGCACGCCAACATGCGGTGTATGCGCCCGTAGAGAGACAGGAGGGGCCGAAGGGTCGACCTCCATCTGGCCGGGGCACCCGACGGGCGAAGACGACATATGGTCCGGAGCGGCCAAGAGTTCTATGTTGGAGGACAACTGGTCACGGGAAGCGATCGGCGGCGCGTGACCCAGGGAGGCGCCCGGCGGTTGCAGCGACCCGTCCACTGCGGGCGTCGCCGGCGGAAGAACAGGCGGCGGCGGCGGCGCGTCGCCATGGGGCAAAATGGAAGGCAGCGTCGGTTACACCTGGGGCTGAGGCGAGCCAGTAGATGGGTCCCCAGGGCGCTGACCGGACGGCACCATCGCTGAAAGCAGACGGGGAGCGGCAGATCCCGTGCGACAACAGAGGCGCAGCTGATTGAGATGTCGACGCACCTCACCAGAGGCCCCCAAAACCAGATACATAGCGCGGCCGAGGCAGCAAAGAATGCGCCCTTCGAACCAACGCCGTGAACCTCGATAGTGACGATAGTAGACAACGTCGCCTGGGGCAAAAGCAGGTGCCTGCCTCTGCACAGGAACCTGATGCGGCGGATGTAGCAAAGACATCAAGGTGCGATGAGGGCGACCGTGGAGCAACTCAGCCGGCGAGCGACCATCTCGGGGCTGAGAGCGATAAAAGGACAAAAAGAGCAATAACGCGTCCTCCCGAGAATGAGACTCTTTCAATTTCAACATCTGTAACTTGAAAGTCCTGACCAGACATTCAGCGGCACCATTTGACTATGGCGAAAATGGCGCAGACGTCAGATGTTGAATACTATTGGCCTTGCAGAATGACTGAAATTCTGCGGACATGAATTGTGGGCCATTGTCGGAAACAATAGTCTGTGGAAGACCTTCAATGCAAAAGATAGCGGATAACGCTTGGATGGTGGCAGATGACGTCGTGGAAGACATCAGGACAACAAAAGGAAAATTACTGAATGAATCTACCACAACCAACCATCGAGCATTCCAGAATGGACCAGCAAAATCAATGTGTAAGCGTTGCCAAGGGGAAATGGCTTTTGGCCATGCAAAGAATTTCCGCGGTGGTGCTGATTGTTGTTCGGCACACACCATGCAAGAAGAGCACATATTCGTAATCGCGGCATCGATTCCGAACCAAGTACAGTGCTGACGAGCAAGTTGTTCCGTTCTCACTATACCCCAATGTCCTTGGTGGAGAAGCTGTAAGACAGAGGACTGTAACGAACGTGGGACCACGACCCTGGACTGATCATTATCAGAACGCAACAGCAAAACACCACATCGTACAAAAAGTCGCTCTTTGTGAGCAAAAAATCGGCGAACCAACGGATCCCCGATCCGTGACTTTGACAAGGGCCATTGCGTAGCAACAAAATGCAGAACGGTAGCAAGGACAGGGTCGGCAGCTGTGGCTGTAGCTACACGACGAAAATCAATCAGAAACGATTCGACCACGTCATCGGTTTCCGAGTCAATGAGCATGCAAGCAAGTTCAGAGGAATCGAATGCTCTATCCTCAGCAGCAGCAAACGGGACAACGCATCGGCGTTTCCGTGCTTAGCAGTGGACCAATACAAGATATCATAGCGGTACTGCGAGAGGGAAAAGACCAGCGAATGAATTTCTGTGCTGTATGTGGAGGTACAGACTTGGTCGGATGAAAAAGCGATGTCAAAGGTTTGTGGTCTGTGATGATGGTAAAGTGACGACCATACAAGAAATCATGAAACTTTGTAACACCAAATACGAGAGCCAATGCTTCTTTCTCGAACTGTGAATAATTTCTTTGCGCATACGAAAGCAATTTGGACGCAAAGGCAATAGGGCGATCGTGCGAACCATCTTTGTGCGCAAGCACAGCACCGATCCCGAAATCTGATGCATCCACTATCAACAAAAGGGGCTTCTGGGGATCGAATGGCGTAAGGCAAGTATTGGAAAGCAACGCAGATTTCAACTGGCGAAAGGTGCGTTCGCATTCCATCGTCCAGACGAACGGAACACCTTTACGGCGTAAGCGATGAAGCGGAGCTGAAATGGAAGAGGCGTGTGGAACATATTTGTTATAGTAATTTATTTTTCCCAGCACACTCTGCAGCTGCTTCAAATTCTGCGGCGAAGGCAAGTCTTGTATGGCACGGAGGTGCTCTGGACTGGGATGTATGCTTTGGGCATTGAGTACATGTCCCAGATAGGGTAAGTCACGAGCAAAAAACACACATTTGTCCTTCCACAAGCGAAGACCATTTTGTTGCAAGACCTGAAATAATGTTCTGAGATTGGCTAAATGTTCTTCTTCCGTCTTTCCGGAGATCACAATATCGTCCAGATAGTTTACTGCGCTAGGGACCGACGCACAAACAGTTTGTAGATATTGCTGAAACAATGCAGGGGCGGATGCACACCCGAAGGGCAGTCGTTTGAATCGATACAAACCAAGATGCGTGTTAACCACCAAAACGCGCTTGGATTCTTCGTCCACGGGTATTTGCAAGTACGCATCTGCTAGGTCCAACTTCGAAAAATATTTACCCGGGCACAGTTTGTCAATTACACCTTGTGATTCCAAATCGTGTGTAATGTTTCTGTGACCTCATCACGCAATGCGTGGGGAACATTGCGCGCTCTGATAAATTTCGGTTGCGCGTTTACTTTCAGTTCCAAATGTGCTTTATAGTTCTTAGTGCAACCGAGGCCCGGTGCAAAAATGTCTGTAAATTCGGCACATAGACGAGAAACACTGTCTGAAGGCACAGTCTGGTTCACTGATAGGACCTGATTTACTATAGACAAGTTAAACAACTGAAATAAATTGAAACCAAACAAGTTCACTGCAGATGAGGAACGAAGGACGTAAAATGACACAAGTTTTGTTTGTCCCTTGTATGTTGTAAGAAGACTGCACTGTCCTAACACAGGGATATGCTGACCGGAATAGCTAGTAAGCTTAACATGTGCGGCACGCAACGGAGGTGTGCCCAGCTGTTTGTACGTGTCTTGATTGATCAATGAAACTGCAGCTCCGGTATCGAGCTGGAATGGCATCACTTTGCCATTAATGTCCAAGTCCACAAAAAGTTTATTGTCCTGCTGACGACAAGAGCGACTGTCTCGTGCATCGTGAAGTGACACTGGTACAAAATCACTTGCGACTTGACGGGAGTGCTGGCGATGTCGACGCACACTATTTGTGGGACAAACACAGTCACTGTTAGAGAGAGTGGCACTGGGTGGAGCGGAATGAACTACATGAATTTCCTTGGGCGAAGTGTCGCGAGCCTGAGTATCCTTGGTTCGATTCCGGCGTGAAGCAAAGGGCCTGGAATGGTTTTGAGCTTCCGAGCTGAGCTTTTTCTGGCAAACACTTTGAACATGTCCTTTTTTTATTACAGAAAAAGCAAATAGCTTGGTGTGACGGGCAATTCTCACGTGAATGCCTAGTAGCACACCGCGGGCATGATTTTTAGCACTGCATTTGCTTGCTGGCGCAGTACACGTGGCTGAGAGCCTGCCGGCTTTGGCGCGGCCGGGCGCGAGGACTGTTTACTGTTCCGTGCAGCTCGCCCGGCGGGCCAATTAACCTGACACACAGGTGTCGAAGTTTCAAATGAGTCCTGAGCAGTCAAGTGTGTCCTGCCGATCCAATATGTCCATCACTTGTTGAAGGGAGGGATTGACTAGTTTCAAAATCTGTTCCCGTATACGAACATCAGAAACGTTCTGTGCAATTGCATCACACACCATAATATATGAATAAGGGAGTCTACATGGACACTCAAAAACACAATCCCTAGTAAGGCCTTGCAAGGTTGCAACCCACTCCCGATTAGTCTGACCTGCCGTACGTTTTGTACGAAAGAAGGTATACCTTTTCACAACTACATTGACTGATTCTTTGAAATAGGCATCTAATGCAGACAAAATTTCGTCGTAGGACAGAGTTGCTACGTCGCGTCGGGGAAATAATTTGACTACCACACGGAACGTTTGTACCCCGACGGAGGAAAGGAGAAAAGGCTGCCGCTCATTACCTTGAATTTCGTAGGCGGCGAGATGGAATCCAAATTGGCGTGACCACTCCGTCCAGCTTTCCAGTGCAGCATCAAAAGGACGAAAAGTTGGTGCAACTGCGTGTTGTGGCTGCGTGAGCGGTGGAGCGGCGGCTGCCGCATCGTTTTGCATTGCACGTTGACCCTGGACGAGCTGTCAAAGGGCATCCAGTAAGGCCTGCGTCTGCTGGTTCTGTAAGCGATAAAATTTGGACAGTACATCTGGAGATGGTGGCGAAGCCATTACACAAGTAAATCAGGGCAGTATAGTTACGAACGCGGTGTGGCCTCGTTGCCAAATGTTGTGGGTTGGCAGGAGAGCCCACCGGTTTTGAGAGGAAGCCGAAAGGCACGCGTTTTAGCTCACGCAGGCTGGCGTGAGGTCTGGAACAGGTCAAGGAAATTAGACTGTAGAAAAAACTGACGTAGCTGGTGGAATACTTAACTTTAATCCATAAATGGTGAACATCGCTCTTGAGGGTACATTATTCATAATCTCAATAGTAACTGGTAATGGCGCCATGGTAGGTCGTAGCAAATGACGTAGCTGAAGGCTATGCTAACTATCGTCTTGGCAAATGAGCGTGTAATTTGTCAGTGAACCATCGCTAGCAAAGTCGGTTGTACCACTGGGGCGAGTGCTAGGAAGTCTCTCTAGACCTGCCGTGTGGCGGCGCTCGGTCTGCAATCACTGATAGTATACGTCGGATCAGCGTGTTGCCACTAACAGACCGCAGTCGATTTAAAGGCTACCACCTAGCAAGTGTGGTGTCTGGCTGTGACACCACATTGTACACCCTATTTTGTTGCTTTTCATAGCAAGCCATCCTGGGCTTACATTTGAACAAGGTAATGTCTGTGCACACACTGTGTGAGATTCTACTGCTTTCTGTATGCTTGCCAAAGCTTACTTTCTGATATTTTACCTCTCAGAAGTATATTTGTAAAGCCTTCTTTATTTACACTTTCGATATTGTCAAGGTGCATATTACAGTAGTTTGCTATCAATTTCTTTTCCTTTTTATGCTTATATGTGTTTATTATACAGGATTATTCTATGACAGATGAATGGAAATATCAGAATTATTGGTACTGAAATTAAGAAATAAAAGCAGTTATACTTATTATATACCAGGGGATATATTAAGAGATACTAAAGTTTCCTTGCCAAAAATGCAGTCACAAACATCATTTGCTGAGCAGAGTTAAAGTAAATAGAACAAAAATAACAATTTCAGCTGTAGTGGCTAGCGTCTAGAAACCAAAGTATAGGTACTTTGAAACATGTGACAATGACAAACTTTTCTGCACCAATTTAGCACCCATGCATTAATAAATTGAAAGAGAGGACAAAAAATATGTAAATGTAGAGTTCACTTGTATAATTATCTAGCAATATCTTTGTGTTCAGTTCCTTCTGGGTCATTCTCAGCTTTTGTTGATATAGCCTGTGTAATACTTTTGCAGAAATAGTGAAAACAACCCACCTTAGTAGCTTTTGTACATCTTTATACTATTCTGTAGTCATGGGTGTGACAATAGTTCATGTAAGTTCTTCATGCCATACTGCCCCTCATGTTCGCCATTGTACATCAATCTCTTGTAATGCACCCTCAAATAATGTTTTCTAAAACACACAACCCAAATTCTGTGCCCATACTTGTTGGTGCACGACTTGGCTAGCCAAAATAATTTTTTTGGTCGTTTTATTTATATCTTGAGTAATTCTCCAAGTAACTGGTGCAGTTTTTGTTATTTAGATCACAAATGCCACAGTTGCAGGCTTTCCCAAAACATCTAATATGGTGAACAAAATTAATTTTTAGGTGATAAACTTTTGGTTGTCCATTTAACTAAAGGTGGTGGTGCTCCTTTGAAAAAACTTCCAAATTCTTTGGTATAGGCCAGTTACACATCATGTACTTCAGTTAGTTCCTGGAAGCAGCATCACTGAGCAAACTATTGCCAACCCCAAGGTTTCACAGTTATGGTATTTGAGCTCCGTTTGCTTTTGACTCATTCAGTAACAGCAAGGATACCATCTACCTCCTTCTATAAGAAATTATGGTTGATTATTTTAAGATTAGTAAAACACGTCAGAATCCAAAAATATTACACAGTCATGGGAAAGTTAATGATTCTGACCTCCAACGTTATATGTTCATATCAAAAGTTCCTCGGTTTGAGTTTCAGGCAGGTTAGCCAGGGCCCACTTCAACAAACAAGATGACACTGCTTTAGGTCCAAAACATGCAACTGTGTTATCTCACATGCAACTATAGGCTTCCTGCTTTGAAGCATCAAGCATTGTCAAATTATATGTGGAATTATAAGCAATAACAGTGGAAGTATTTCTTGTCTCATTCTACGTAATACTAAGGCATGTAAAAATGCAGGGAAATGCGCAAGTGGATACTGCAGCCAATTACTCCTGCAAGGAGTATGATCAGTGTGCCATACATGCTGTAATCTGACAGGTGACTCAAAAACTCATCCAGTCATGGATGGGCACTTACTTTTTATGCATGACTTCTTAGTCCAGTAGGACTCCCCAGTTTGTGGTGCATTGGAATGACTGTGTCACTTGTCTCACATTTCAATTCAGCTTAGGTATTTACGCCCGATGTTATATATTGGTGTGTGGCTGGTTCATCTCTTTTTTTTTTTTTTTTTTTTTTGCCCGGTGATCAACTGCCCACATGCCCCATGTGTTCCTGCTGTAGAAATTTTAATGTCACCCATTAAAATTTTTATTTTTACACACACACACACACACACACACACACACACACACACACACACACAATCACCAAAGAGAACTTCTGAAGCATTTTGAATTTATGGCAGGTGATATTTACAGCAGCGACAAAATCTGACAAAGCATTAATAGTTGTTGCACCCCAGTGGTGGTATCTCCCAACTTATAACACTCTGCTAATTCATTGTGGATCCACCTCTGCCTTTTTAAATAGTTTGCCATCATTTTTGTAAGCAGAAAGATTCATGATAATCATGACTCATAATATTATTTCTGTAACTTTTTTAAAAGAGATGTATAGTTTATAAGTACTTTGAATGATTTCTGACCTTCCAGTGTTTTATTACTATATTAACTCTGGAAATGTTTCATTTGAAGCCAGTGAAGTTGCTGGACTTCAAAAACTTATTTCATGCTATTTCTGTAAGTAATGTAAGGGTTAATATGTTGCAGGCTATATGGATTCAAAATACACCCACTTGCATACCAGATACAACAGCAGGTAGCAACAACTTTCAAAGCACCTCCACGCCCTGTAACATATAACAATGGAAAGCGCTAGACTTTAGTGCAGTATATCTTGTCTCTTCTGTGGATCTGTTTACTTGAGTTCTAAATTGTTCCTCTATTAGTTTAAACATCTCTGTAATACTTTGTCTCTTTGTTATCTGTTGTATTAAGAAACTGGAAAAAAAAAATTGTAAAGCTGTGTGTTATTACCCCCTTCCATGTGTCGTTTAATGTATCAGACTAATTAAAAATAGGCAGTCTTCTTGCATTTCCCAGGTTCCTATACCAGGATACAGAGGATAGGGGGGGAAAAGGAAAACTTTTTTCATTGCTACTTGTTCAGATTTGTACTGATTCTTATTACATTTAGCGGCACTTCTCTTTCTAAACATTGATGATGATTACAGCAAAATAGAACAATAAGGATGGAAGAAATTTTTCCTGTGTCTTGCAGTTTGTAAAACTGTTGTTTTTAGGTTTAAAACCAGACTTAATCCATATCTGTGCACAATATGAAATATTGTACTGTAAGCGAAAAAAGTGTAAGGATACTCCACAATGTATCCCAGATGTTACAGTAGTTATTTCTTTTTGTAATGGCCCCATTCATAAAATCCGAATGTGTATTATAGTGAGATAGTTGTCATTTTCATAGTGGTCAGTGATCTCATGTTAGACAGTACAAATAAATGGTGTAGAACAACTGAGAATTCATGGAGAAAGGTGTTTAAATGCAAACTTGTTCATAAACTGAGTGTTTTGTGTTGCACTTGTCCTTTTATTTAGATATAAAAGTTGTTCTTTTATTGATAAAAAATTTATATTATCTGCTTGTGTTTGAAATATTAAGTGTTATCTTGCATGAATGTTAATGTGATAAAAGAGAAAAACAAATAATTGTTTCAATAAATTTTTTTACAATTAACTAAGGGGAAAAACTGTTATGGACATTGATACATTCCGGTTAATTTTTTTCGCCATTCTAAGTTTACTATCCTTTTCAACCCTATCATCTGAGTGGAAGAGATCTCTAATTGTGATTAAAAACCACATAGAAAGCTATGAAATGATCTAAGACAGATAAAATGGCCATACTTAATTAAACACAGAATATTGATGGAAGCTGTTAGGGACATAAAGTAGTTTTCCATGTAACTAAAGATAGAATTAATATGTTCACTAAGTGTAAATTTTGATCTAATTGTTTTTTCCTTCTGTTATCTTGTCACTGTGTGATTTTCATCTGACTTCAGTATGCTGTCTACCAGTTGTTGTTATTATTGGTCTCTTCCAAAACTAATCTTGGCTTTGTTGTAAAACATGACAAAGGGAGTCTAGTTCCCTTTATCTTTCCTCTCTCGATGTTAACCAACACCACTTATCACATTTGAAAACTGTAGCCATATCTGTCTTGATATAATTCATAGCTCTCAGTTTTTACTTTCATGTTTAGATTTTATAAAGTGCATGCATATCTATATCTGAATAGTTATAGAATAATAAATGAATAAATGTGTACAAAAGAAAATTTAGTTGAAACAACAACAACAACTACTACTCCTGCTGCTGCTGCTGCTGCTGCTGCTGCTGCTGCTACTACTACTACTACTACTACTACTATTGCTACTACTACTACTACTACTACTACTACTACCACCACCACCACCACCACCTCCACTCTCTCTCTCTCTCTCTCTCTCTCTCGTGTGTGTGTGTGTGTGTGTGTGTGTGTGTGTGTGTGTGTGTGTGTGTGTGTGTGCGTGCGGTATTGCGATATTTGTCAAAAAATAGTACAACCAAAAGTGTTTACTCTTGTAGAATTTCAGGCGAAGTGTTGCCTTTTATCTGACTTACTCTATAAACAATTATGTGACGGCACTCTTTTATTCCTTTTAAAACATGGATAATGTTTCTAAAACAACTGTAAATGTTGAACTTGGGTGTCTTTTGTGTGACTGTTGTAAATGAAGATAAGCCATTCAGAATTTTCAAAAACTGTCTTGATGTGAGTTTTAAGTGTCTATATGTTGTTAAAGTGAATAAAAAATGGAGTTAAAACTCTAATAAAATGTTCAAAAATCATTTATTTTACAAGCGTTGATAATTCTTTGTGTAACTCACCTTCAGCTGTCACTGTCATACATAAGCATTTCATAATTTAATTATAAATAAAGACAATGCAGCTGTCTATTGAAATGTACTCACTTATTTCTTACAGTTTCCTTAGAATGCTGATCTGCCTTGAAGTGACTTAGTGTGGTTGAACCTGGAAACACTGTTTAAAAGGGCTGCACTTTGTGTCTGCAAGGTTCAGAAAACAGTCTGTTTCCTGCTGCAGAAATGGTTCTTCATAACATTTCTAATTGAGGCTACTAAATAAAGCCCGTTATTGCCTAAATGCCTGTTCCGTATACTCATTTTAATCATATAGAAGCTGGTACCAAATCTGTTGTAGCACACAGTTCATGGCGTAAAAACCTCTACTTGTTCAGTTTGTGCTCCCACATTCTCTCAATAGTAGCCAGCATAAGTATAGAACTCTCAACCTGCTGACCAAAGAAATAAAGCTTTTATAAAAGTCCATAAACAGTTGTAAATTTTACAAAATGGTTATCAGTTTTGGTATGCTTCCTCAGTACTGTACAGTTCACAAATATTCAGTAATCTCAAATTCAGAATTATGACAGCATACCATATCACACACATTTTTTAGCCCATTGGAAGAAAGTCACAAATTCCCAAAATTCTCGAAACACTGTGCTTCTCAGCTACAGCAAGTTAAATTTCCACAAAATTATTTGGACACCTAAACATAGGCCCACATACGCCATGAGAGCTGAATTAAGACTCTTTGAGAGGCGTGTATAAAACTGATCACTCTTTCTTTCTCCCATTTCCCCCACACCACCCCTCCACTCCAGGATGTGTAAACACACACTATTCTTATTGGCTGGAACATGCTGCAGCCAATCAGCTTCATAGCTTTACTCAGTAATTTCCCTCCTTGACCAATCACCAACTCTGAATATACTTTATTAATTTTCCATGCTTAGCATTTTTTTTTTCAAAAACACATTAACTAAAAATAATACCATCTTTACTTCAGATTGAAAAACAGTCTGTGATTGTAGTCGTGTCTGTGTCAGTGCTAAATGGACCTGTTGTAACGTGCACAGTTGATATGACATCTATACTTTGTAAGCATGTCCTATGCTGTGCTGCTATGGCGAAGTTTGCTGGTATGGTCCACCTCTCATTGTGTATGACTTTCACAGATGTGTTGTATATCCAGTTACTTTTAACCAATCTGATGATACCCTAAAAGGGTGAAACGTATTATTAAAATAAATTAATTTTTTCAACCAGATTGTTTTTCAATCTGAAATAATTCAAAATATTTGCTGAACCGGGTAGCCAGAAAGGAATGGAATAAATTCTTCATCTTTACTTTTCTTAAGGACAGATATAAATGTTTTGCATCTGGAATCATCACACTAGCTACTTTACATCAAGCACATTGTACCATGGAAAGGAAAATCCTCTCGTTCACTACATGCCACAGTAAACCCTATAACGCCCCATTTACAGAGTGGGAGCTCCTCAGCGCCCTTGCACATTGCCCCGACACAGCTCCTGGGCCGTATCGTATCCTCAATCAGATGATTAAACATCTCTCATCTGACTACAAGTGTTATCTCCTCATAATCTTCAACTGGATCTGGTGTGACGGTGTCTTTCCACCGCATTGGCGGGAGAGCACCAGCATTCTAGTGCTCGAACCCGGTCAAAACCCAATTGATGTGGGGTAGCTACCGGACCATCAGCCTCACCAACTTTCTTTGCAAGCTGCTGGAACGTATGGTGTGTCAGTGGTTGGGTTGGGTCCTGGTGTCACTTGGCCTACTGGCTCCATGTCAGGGCGGCTTCCGCCAGGGTTGCTCTACCACTGATAATCTTGTAACCCACCCTTTTCCAGACTCCAACATATGGTTGGTGTCTGTTTTGACTTACTTAAAGCATACGACATGACCTGGCGACATCATATCTTTGCCACATTGTATGAATGGCGTCTCCAGGGCCCACTCCCGATTTTTATCCAGAACTTCCTACTGCTCCGTACTTTTCATGTCCAAGTTGGTGCCTCCCATAGTTCCCTTCATATTCAGGAGAATGGCATTCCGCTGGGCTCCATATTGAGTGTCTCTCTCTTTTTACTGGTTATTAACGGTCTAGCAGCAGCAGCAGCAGCAGCAGCAGCAGCTATAGGGCCGTTGGTCTCACCTTCTCTGTATGCGGATGACTTCTATATTTCATACTGCTCCTCCAGTACTGGTGTTGCTGAGCAGTGCCTACAGGGAGCCATTCACAAGGCACAGTCATGGGCTCTAGCCCACGGCTTGCAGTTTTCAGCCGCCAAGTCGTGTGTCGTGCATTTCTGTCGACGCCGCACCATTCACCTGGAACCAGAACTTTACCTTAATGACGATCCACTGACTATAGTGGAGACTTATCGATTCATAGAACTGGTTTTTGACAGCCGATTGATTTGGCTACCTCACCTTCGTCAGCTTGAGCGGAAGTGCTGGCAGCACCTCAATGCCCTCTGCTGCCTGTGCAACACCAACGGGGGTGCAGGTCGCTCTATGCTGCTGCAGCTATAGAGCCCTTGTTCAATCCCACCTTGACTATGGGAGTCTGGTTTATGATTTGGCGGCACCCTCAGCGTTGCATTTACTTGACCCAGTGCACCAGTGTGGTTTTCACCCAGAGACAGGAGCTTTTAGGAGGAGTCCGATGACCAGCGTCCTAGTGGAGGCCGGAGTCCCTCCATTGAAGGTTTGGCATGCACAACTGCTTGCCAGTTACAATACACATGTTCGTAGTTCACCTGCACATCCAAATTACCGTCTCCTTTTCCCAACCACGGTGGTTCATCTCTCACAGTCTGCTCTGTCTGAACTGGAGTCCTTCCCATTACCACCTCTCCTCGAGGTCGATTCACGTACACCTCCAGGGTGTACACCTAGGCCGCAGATTCTTCTGGACCTTTCTCATGGCCCTAAGGACTCCATTAACCCTGCGGCTCTCCGCTATCACTTCCTCTTTATTCTCAACATATACCGAGGCCATGAAGTGGTTTATACTGTTGGCTCAATGGCTGATGGTCATATAGGCTTTGCATACATTCATGGATGACGTACTGAACAGAAATCCTTTTCAGATGGCTGCAGTGTTTTCACTGCAGAGCTGGCGGCCATATCTCGTGCTCTTGAGGACATCCGCTCATGCCCTGGCGAGTCATTTCTCCTGTGTACCTACTCCTTGAGCAGCCTACAAGCTATCGACCAGTGCCACCCTCGCCATCCTTTGGTAGCATCCATTCGGGGGTCCATCTATGCCCTGGAATAGTCCCGTCATTCAGTGGTGTTTGTGCGTACCCCAGGACACGTTGGAATCCCAGGCAATGAACTAGTTGACAGGCTAGTCAAACAGGCAATGTGGAAACCGCTTCTGGAGATGGGCATCTTCGAAACTGACCTGCGTTCTGTCTTACGCCACAGGGTTTTTCAGCTTTGGGAGACGGAATGGCATAACGGTATACACAACAAACTGCATGTCATTAAGGAGACTACGAATGTGTGGAAGTCTTCCATGTGGTCTTCTCGCAGGGAATCAGTTGTCCCCTGCCAGCTCCACATTTGCCATACATGGCTAATGCATGGTTATTTCTTCCATCGTGAGGAGACACCTCGGTGTCGTCGTGGCTCACAAATGACGGTCGTCCACCTCTTGCTGGAGTCCTTGCTTTCTGCCGCAGAGTGGCAGACTTTTAACTTTCCCAGCACCCTGCCTTCGGTGTTGGACAACAATACCTCAACAGCAGCTTTAGTTTTACATTTTATCCGTGAGGGTGAGTTTTATCATTTGATCTAAGTTTTAGTGCATGTCTTTTGTCCCTATGTGCCCTCCACCCTAGTGCTTTTAGGGTGGAGGTTTTAATCTGTTGCAGAGTGGCTGGCTTATACTATTATTCTCATGGTCTGCCGGTCATGGTAATCTGCTCTCTTGTTTTGATCTCTTCTACATGTTCCTTGTGTCTCTCTGTGGTTTTCTTGTCCGATTTTGTCCATTTTAATGTTTGTTGCCATTTCGTCATTCTTGTGGTTTTCTCCTTTCTTTCAGCTATGTTTTTTGTGTGTCGATTATTTTACTCCCTCCGTTGTGGAATTATTTTAATCGGAATGAGGGACTGATGATCTAGCAGTTTGGTCCCTCCCCCCTCTTTTAAACCAACCAACATTGTACCATGCATGTGACTGCTCAATTGCACTGTATTATTCACATACTCATTAATCGTTAAGAACGCTCAAGATTTATATGTTACATACATGCTGCATTCACCCCTGCACATACTGTAGCAGTATGACAGGTGAAAGTAAAAATGTCGAACACGGACACTAATAACTACTATTTGAAAACTGATAACCTTACATAACTTACACTGTTATCTACACGATATTGTTTAACTGCTTCGTGACGGAGCATTGAATTTAGTTCATCATCTGATATATTTACAAATGCAGTAGCATACTAAGATGTTTTTAATGGAAATCTACAAAATTTTGTTAGATAATTTTGAATATTTCTGAAAATATTTAAAGTTTGGAACTGAAACTCCTACAGCAGGTAACTATCATTTTTCTTATTGGTATACAGCAAAGTACTTTATTATTTTGCAGGTTGGTGTGTAATTTAAACAATCTACAAAATGTACGTGCCTGACTAGGCCTGCAACCAGCTAACAAACACAGGGACAAGAAGTGGCAACTTCTTAGTGTTGAAACATGATCTGTAGGCCACCAGGCTACTAAAAAAGCAGCAAGAAGAGTTTTATGCATCCTAATCATTATTTCATATTGCTATACCACAACTTTTATTAAGGAACAGTTTTGTAATGGATGGAGAAAGCTTAGGGCTGTAAATAACAGCAACCAAGAAAATCTGTTAAAATGTGTGTTGTACTTATTTTATTGCTTGATGGTGTTCTACAGTAAGTATAATCTTAACAGCTGTTAACATTAGACTGAAGCAGGGTATGTAGATGACAATATATAGCCAGATTTTAATATAATGTTATCTTTTTTTGTAAAACTGTACATGGAGAAAATTATAGAAGGTATTAGACTAGGTACCTTTAAGTCACATATCTTCTTCATTTACTTTCCTTCAGAATTAAATGATAAGATTGCATTTTGTAGGTTATGATGTTCTTCACCTAAAGGTGATAGGAATATTATTATTTTATCGGGTACAAACTATGTTTGACAACATATGATTTATAAATTACACAGCCCTCGCCCTCGCCCTCGCCCTCGCCCTCGCCCTCGCCCCCGCCCCCGCCCTCGCCCTCGCCCTCGCCCTCGCCCTCGCCCTCGCCCTCGCCCTCGCCCTCGCCCTCGCCCTCGCCCTCGCCCTCGCCCTCGCCCTCGCCCTCGCCCTCGCCCTCGCCCTCGCCCTCGCCCTCGCCCTCGCCCTCGCCCTCGCCCTCGCCCTCGCCCTCGCCCTCGCCCTCGCCCTCGCCCTCGCCCTCGCCCTCGCCCTCGCCCTCGCCCTCGCCCTCGCCCTCGCCCTCGCCCTCGCCCTCGCCCTCGCCCTCGCCCTCGCCCTCGCCCTCGCCCTCGCCCTCGCCCTCGCCCTCGCCCTCGCCCTCGCCCTCGCCCTCGCCCTCGCCCTCGCCCTCGCCCTCGCCCTCGCCCTCGCCCTCGCCCTCGCCCTCGCCCTCGCCCTCGCCCTCGCCCTCGCCCTCGCCCTCGCCCTCGCCCTCGCCCTCGCCCTCGCCCTCGCCCTCGCCCTCGCCCTCGCCCTCGCCCTCGCCCTCGCCCTCGCCCTCGCCCTCGCCCTCGCCCTCGCCCTCGCCCTCGCCCTCGCCCTCGCCCTCGCCCTCGCCCTCGCCCTCGCCCTCGCCCTCGCCCTCGCCCTCGCCCTCGCCCTCGCCCTCGCCCTCGCCCTCGCCCTCGCCCTCGCCCTCGCCCTCGCCCTCGCCCTCGCCCTCGCCCTCGCCCTCGCCCTCGCCCTCGCCCTCGCCCTCGCCCCCGCCCCCGCCCCCGCCCCCGCCCCCGCCCCCGCCCCCGCCCCCGCCCCCGCCCCCGCCCCCGCCCCCGCCCCCGCCCCCGCCCCCGCCCCCGCCCCCGCCCCCGCCCCCGCCCCCGCCCCCGCCCCCGCCCCCGCCCCCGCCCCCGCCCCCGCCCCCGCCCCCCACAGATTTCAGCTAGTGCCTAGCCATTATCAATGCACCATTTTCTAGTCTCGATGCATGTCAGTTCCCTGTTGTCTGGATTTGCCAAATAAAACCTGCAAAAAAGTGACGACTGAGTGCTGCGCTCTATAATTTATAAATCACATCAGTTGCTGAGTGCACCCACTTTCCTAATGGAAGGTAACCTGTGAACTTGATTTTTCAGCAGTTTCGGGCACTCATATTAGTTCTGTCATCATTAATGATGAAGATTATTAGTTTTAGGGTTTTCCTTAAATTTCTACTAGTTTTAATACCTTCTCGTTCATGAAATTTTCACAATTATGCAACTCTTGAGGCTGATGGCCACTCACAATATGTAGCAGACAAATTGCTTGTGGCATTTTGTCACAATATACATAGGTTGTTTTCAAGAGTGGCCATGTTGTTTCTTCATCAGTGACAGAAACTTCTCTGAGAGTGACAACAAACTTTGGCATTTCACTGATTGGGGCAATAGTCCAAGTGAAAAACATTGATTTGGTCTTCGGTTTGCATTTTGTAGTAGTGTGCAACATCATACAATGCACAAGGAAAAATTTCACCATTTTATTTGACCCTGATAATTCGACTAACATGAACAGAAAATCTCTCTCCCCCCCTCCAGAGCATGGCTGGCCACCGTTGTGGAGGTGCTGGGTCCAGTTTCTAATGATCACTGTAGATATTTCTTGAATGGTGTCCAGCTAACCTGGTGAGACCAAACAAGAAGTTGCTCAAGTAAAATAAGCAGACTAATTGATACAAAAGAGACAAAATTCACATCTGCACCAAGCTGGGAGTCGTGGTATTTTGTGGTTACTGAATACAATACTTTTGATGCACTTTAATGGCTACCAAGGAGATATTGTCAACATGAGGGCACTTCATGAAATTCCTAGGAAATAAACAGCAATATTGTAGCAAAGATAACAATTGTGCCCTTCATATTATGGGAAAAATAAGTACTTACATTGATTTCATTGAGAAGTACATCTAATGTAAACTATATACTGTTGGTCTTTGTTTCATTCTGGATCAAGTAGTCGTCTTCGACTAAAAATTCTATTTGTAATTACAAGACAAATCATTCTCTGATTCAGAGGAAGAGTGATAAACAATTTTATTCAATGAGAATTACACACTATTTATTTTGCTTTTTCTAAATATTGTAGAACTCCAATTATCTGAACTCCAACTATCCAGCTCACCAGTTATCTTGGATCACTTTGAGGAAAAAGAAATTTGTACTATAATGACTAAAAGTGTTCAATTTGTTTGATAGTTGTTATACAGTTCTCTATATGTTCCTTTATCATTCTAAAATCAATCTGCAGTGAATGTATTAACACAGAATCTTCTAATGAACAATGATTACAGTATGCACATTGTCATATGTACAATATGCACATTGTCATATGTACAATATGCACATTGTTGTATTTGTGGTGCCCGTCATTAAATGTGGCCCACATCAGTTGTGTCATGACCTTAATGCATACACAGGCAAAGGTCCAGAGTTCGAGTCTCGGTCGGGCACACAGTTTTAATCTGCCAGGAAGTTTCATATCGGCGCACACTCCGCTGCAGAGTGAATATCTCATTCTTGCTACTTTATGTTCCATCTTCTATGTCTTTTGTGTGGCATATGTCTTCTAAAAGGGAACATATTGTTGGCAGACAAAATAAAAGTCCTTTAACAATTAGACAAAGGTGTTGGTAGTAAGCAGTTAGCTGAGATGTTTAGCATGGGAACATCAAAAATTTCAGACATAAAAAAGTCTTCAGTTTTAAATTTTGTGTGTATGTCCTTGAGAATGAAGATAGGAGTTCGTTGCAAAAATTGTTGAAAATAGCAGAAAACAAAGAGCTTGAAGCAGCGGTATTCAAGTGGTTTTTGGATCAGTGAGCATTGGAGCTTTCAGAGCTGATTGTTTGCTAAAAAGCAAAACCTTTAGCCACGAAAATTGGCAGTTTGACTTCATTTAAAGTGAGTAATAGCTGGCTACAGAATTTCAAGGCAAGGCAGAGAATTTGTGAGTTGGATTTATGTGGCAAAAAAGTATCAGTGGACACAAAAGCAGTAGAAAATTTCACTGAAAATTGAAGCATATTCTTATGACACTGAGCTTTTATCCAACACAGATGAGACAGGCTTTATTTGGAAAGCTTTGTCTGGAAACAACCTTAGCTTCTAAAAAGGAAACTAGTGCACCTGGCCATAAGGTTGGCAAAGATCATGTTACTGTGTAGAACTGTGCTTAACTCTATGGGAAACAACAAAATACCCCTTCTGTTGTAGGAAAATGAGGAAAAAGGGGCTTTCAAAAATGTTAAAAAGCTCCACATTGTTTCCAAGGATCAACCAAATAACTGGATGACGGCTACTTCGCTTTGCAAATAGTATGATTCAGTTTTTATACCTGAACTAAAGAAATACCAACAGGCTATAGGGAAAGGAGTGGTAAGTTAATGTTAATTCTGGACAATGCATCCACTGACTCCACAGAAATCCATCTTGATGGAGATGATGGAAGTTTCAAAACACTCTTCCTGCTGCCAAATGTAATGCATTTGCTGCAGCTAATGGACCCATTGGTTATGGAAACTATGAAGCAGAGGGTCAATGTGGAGGCTAGCCGTGTGGCATCGCCCACTCTGCCTGTCAGTGGACATGTGGCCGCTCCTTCAGCAAGGTCCGAACAGGCACACCGGGGGGGGGGGGGGGGGGGGGGGTGTTATTAGTTATTGGGAGCTCCAACATTAGCCGGGTGATGGAGCCCCTTAGGGAAATAGCGGAAAGGTCGGGAAAGAAGGTCAGTGTTCACTCTGTCTGCTTGCTGGGGGGTCTCATCCGAGATGTGGAGGAAGCCCTGCCGGCGGCGATAGAAAGCACTGTGTGCACCCGACTGCAAATTCTTGCTCATGTTGGCACCAATGACTCCTGCCGTCTGGGTTCAGAGGTCATCCTCAGTTCCTACAGGCGGTAGGCGGAATTGGTGAAGGCGGAAAGTCTGGCTCGCGGGGTGGAATCTGAGCTAACTATTTGTAGTATCGTTCCCAGAACCGATCGCGGTCCTCTGGTATGGAGCCAAGTAGAAGGCTTAAACCAGAGGCTCAGATGATTCTGCGGAGATCTGGGGTGCAAATTTCTCGACCTCCGCTATTGGGTGGAGAAAGGTAGGGTCCCCCTGAATAGGTCAGGCGTGCACTACACGCCGGAAGCGGCTGCAAGGGTAGCAGAGTACGTGTGGAGTGCACATGTGGGTTTTTTAGGTTAGAGATTTCTCTCCCTAGGCCCGACAAGACGCCTCCTGAGACGCAGCAAGATAGGCGTAGGCAACAGGAAATAACAATACTAATTTGCTAATAGTAAACTGCAGGAGCGTCTATAGAAAGGTCCCAGAACTGCTCTCATTAACAAACGGTCACCCCTTCTTGCAGCGGTGTACCGTAGGTCTCTAAAACAGCGTAGCATTCCAAAGGATTGGAAAAGGGCACAGGTCATCCCCGTTTTCAAGAAGGGACGTCGAACAGATGTGCAAAACTATAGACCTATATCTCTAACGTCGATCAGTTGTAGAATTTTGGAACACGTATTATGTTAGAGTATAATGACTTTTCTGGAGACTAGAAATCTACTCTGTAGGAATCAGCATGGGTTTCGAAAAAGACGGTCGTGTGAAGCCCAGCTCGCGCTATTCGTCCACGAGACTCAGAGGGCCATAGACACAGGTTCACAGGTAGATGCCGTGTTTCTTGACTTCCACAATGCGTTCGATACAGTTCCCCACAGTCGTTTAATGAACAAAGTAAGAGCATATGGACTATCAGACCAATTGTGTGATTGGATTGAAGAGTTCCTAGATAACAGAATGCAGCATGTCATTCTCAATGGAGAGAAGTCTTCCGAAGTAAGAATGATTTCAGGTGTGCCGCAGGGGAGTGTCATAGGACCGTTGCTATTCACAATATACTTAAATGACCTTGTGGATGACATCGGAAGTTCACTGAGGCTTTTTGCGGATGATGCTGTGGTATATCGAGAGATTGTAATAATGGAAAATTGTACTGAAATGCAGGAGGATCTGCAGCGAATTGACGCATGGTGCAGGGAATGGCAATTGAATCTCAGTGTAGACAAGTGTAATGTGCTGTGAAGACATAGAAAGATAGATCCCTTATCACTTAGCTACAAAATAGCAGGTCAGCAACTGGAAACAGTTAATTCCATAAATTATCTTGGAGTACGCATTAGGAGTGATTTAAAATGGAATGAACATATAAAGTTGATCGTTGGTAAAGCAGATGCCAGACTGAGATTCATGGGAAGAATCCTAAGGAAATGCAATCCGAAAACAAAGGAAGTAGGTTACAGTACACTTGTTTGCCCACTGCTTGAATACTGCTCAGCAGTGTGGGATCCGTACCAGATAGGTTTGATAGAAGAGAGAGAGAAGATCCAACGGAGAGCAGCGCGCTTCGTTACAGGATCATTTAGTAATTGCGAAAGCGTTACGGAGATGATAGATAAATTCCAGTGGAAGACTCTGCAGGAGAGATGCTCAGTAGCTCGGTACGGGCTTTTGTTAAAGTTTCGAGAACATACCTTCACCAAAGAGTCAAGCAGTATATTGCTCCCTCCTACATATATCTCGCGAAGAGACCATGAGGATAAAATCAGAGAGATTAGAGCCCACACAGAAGCATACCGACAATCCTTCTTTCTACAAACAATACGAGACTGGAATAGAAGGGAGAACCGATAGAGGTACTCAAGGTACCCTCCGCCACACACCGTCAGGTGGCTTGCGGAGTATGGATGTAGATGTAGATGTAGAAGCGACATTACAGAAGACAACGGTTGAGGAAGCTTTTGATAGAAAATGGTAGTGAAGAAGGCATTGCGGCTCACTGCAAAAAAATTAATTTAAAAGACTGCTTGTACTACGTGGTGGCTAAGCATGGAATTTGCTGAAAACAACCATGTTAAGGAGAGCTTGGAATTGATTGAACGACATGTCAACCAAAGATGAGGTACAGAGAAATGAAGATGAAAAGAAGCAGTGTGAAAAGGAAGAGGAGAAAAGAGAAGCAGCCAAGGACAAAATATCACTTGAGGACATAATAAAAATCCTTTTGAAAACTCCTGGATGTTCTGATAGCATTGCAGAGGATATAAGTGAGTAGCTGGCTTGTGATTCTTCGGACCCTCGATTCCAAATTCTCTATGGTGGTGATATCATTCAAAGTGTGATTGAAGAAACTGATGACCAGGAGGGTGACATGTCACTGAACCAGATGCAAGACAGTAAGCTGGTGAGGCATTTCCGTGTCTTGACACTCCACTATCATGGATAGAGTGGCAGCAAGAGTGTGACCATATACAGCTGCTCACTGTCAAGTGGATGCAATACTGTGTGAAAATTACTGAAGACAGCAAAACAACTGATTCCGACTGATGTGTTCAAAAACTGACACTGTGTGTAAGTACAATACTGTACAAAATCTAAACAACATTGTTTTGTAGTCATTAAATTACTATTACTGTATTATGTATATAAAAACTTAGCTTTCTTTTTTTTAAAAAGTTCTACTGTAACTTGTTTTGTTTGTGTTAATTTGAGACATAAGTTCAAAGCAGGTGTCCTTCGTATATCATGGTGTATCAGTAGAAAATGCCCTTAAAAAAAAAAAAAAACTGGTACTGCTTGTATCAGTATTGTTTCACCTCCATATAGTTTGTGTTATGTCACACAGTATCGACACCATACCAGGCAGAATGCATCCTGGTTGTAAAGCGTGCGACAGCCACGCCAGTCTGCAACTGTATGGAGTACACACTTTTTTGGCCAGTGCGTATGTAGTGCCACCATCAAGCTGGCATAAGAAGATGCCGCGATGAGGCCAGCCTGGTCTACTTGTATTCAGTTATGGTGACTAGGCTGTAATAACGGACTCTCTCAGGCGTGCTGTGTTTGAAGTAAAGTAAAGTCAGTACTATTTAGATTACATATGCTTATCATCATTTCTGCTTTCTATCTAAGCACCCAGCAATTCCTCGGTACCTACCTCGGTAAAAGAGGGCACCCTAGTTCTGGAATGGAAAAACTCTGTCGATATCATCCACTCCATGTTGTATGTCCAGAAGCTGCCAACCTCAATGATCTGACATAGGAGGGTGAGTCAAATGAAAACCTTAAATATTGTTTTAAATATTATTTATTGTGCAGAAGTGGTACAAAGCTGTATCACTTTTCAACATAATCTTCCCCACACTCAATGCAAGACCGACAGCACTTACAGAGTGCATAAATTCCTTTAGAAAAAAATTCTTTTGGTAGTCCGCGCAACCACTCATGCACCGCGTGGCGTACCTCTTCATCAGAATGGAACATCTTTCCTCCCATTTCGTCTTTGAGTGGTCCAAACATATGGAAATCCCTTGGGGCAAGGTCTGGTGAGTATGGTGGATGAGGAAGACACTCAAAATGCAGGTCTGTGATTGTTGTAGCTGTTGTACGGGCAGTGTGGGGCCTTGCATTGACATGTTGCAGAAGGACACCTACTGACAACAAACCATGTCACTTTGATTTGATTGTATGCAGGAGATGATTTTTTTAGGAGATCTGTGTATGATGCACTGGTGACAGTGGTCCCTCTAGGCATGTAGTGCTCCAAAATGACACCTTTTTTCTCCCTAAAGAGAGTCAGCATAACCTTCCCTGCTGATGGTTCTGTTCGAAACATCTTTGGTTTTGGTCACGAGGAATGGCGCCATTCCTTGCTCACTCTCTTCATTTCCAGTTGGTGGAAGTGAACCCAGGTTTTGTTGCCAGTAACGATTCTTGCAAGGAAGCCATCACCTTCTCGTTCAAAGTGCCGAAGAAGTTCTTCACAAGCATCAACACATCGTTCTCTCATTTCAGGTGTCAGTTGCCGTGGCACCCATCTTGCAGACTCTTTGTGAAAGCACATCATGCACAATGTGGTGTGCTGACCCATGACTAATCTGTAAACATGCTGCAATGTCATTCAGTGTCACTCGGTGGTTTTCCTTCACTATGGCTTCAACTGCTGCAATGTTCTGTTGAGTCACAACTCGTTGTGCCTAACCGGGACAAGGAGCATCTTCCACTGAAGTCACACCATTTGTGAACTTCGTACTCCATTCGTAGACTTGCTGCTGTGACAAACATGCATCACCGTACTGAACCTTCATTCATTGATGAATTTCAGTAGGTTTCACACCTTCACTATGCAAAAACCGAATAACAGAACTCTGTTCTTCCCTGGTGCAAGTCGCAAGTGGGGCGGCCATCTTTATACTGATACTGTGACGGTATGTGTGCATCTGCACTATGCTGCCACCTACAGGCCATTCTGCATGCTGTTTTTAGCATGCTTACCAACTTAAAGGATAACGGTGTGAAATTTTGATTTGTTATTACAAATTTAAGGTTTTCATTTGATTCACCCTCGTAGGACCATGTGTATGTAGTCAGTGTGAAGTGACTGTCATGCCATATTCCATTATATCACAAATTAATACAGGTCTTGATGAGATGAAGAGTGATGTACACAGGAGCAAGCTTCAGTTTTATGAGAAGAATTTGGAATTTTTGCAAAGACAATCCTGGTAAACCACCAGAAACTCTTGGCAGAAAGAGGTAAATTGAAATTCGAATTTTTCAGTTCAACTGTTATAGGACACTACCTTCCCCTTTCAGTTACTTTCAAATCGTTATTTTGTTAGTGTGTGTAAAAGCACCATTATTGATTTAGGCACTCCCAGTACAGTTTCCCTTAAAAGAAGAGTACCCCAGGGGTGGGATCGACTTTCTGAAACCACACATGTGGTCATGTATTAGGGTCCCAGGCATTATATCACACCCTGAAATCATTTACCCGGATGGGCCATAATTTGCAAGTAATCAAGAAAAATGATTTCCCTGTGACCCACTAAATGACTAAACCTTGAATAACAATATTAACATTCAAACTTCCTCCATAGCTAGTGGTTAAGGTATTTGGCTGGTATGCTAAAGGTAGTAGGTATGAGTCCTGTTGAAATCAAGGAGCTTTACAGTGAACAGAATAAAAGGGTTGTAGTTTGCTGAAATGACTGTCTTCACTATATATATTCAATTAGTTGTGATGGATACACCATAACAGACAGGTGGCCAAACATGGTTGTTGTTGTTGTTGTGGTCTTCAGTCCTGAGACTGGTTTGATGCAGCTCTCCATGCTACTCTATCCTGTGCAAGCTTTTTCATCTCCCAGTACCTGCTGCAACCTACATCCTTCTGAATGTGCATAGTGTATTCATCTCTTGGTCTCCCTCTACTATTTTTACCCTCCACGCTGCCCTCCAATACTAAATTGGTGATCCCTTGATGCCTCAGAACATGTCCTACCAACCGATCCCTTCTTCTGGTCAAGTTGTGCCACAAACTTCTCTTCTCCCCAATCCTATTCAATACTTCCTCATTAGTTATGTGATCTACCCATCTAATCTTCAGCATTCTTCTGTAGCACCACATTTCGAAAGCTTCTATTCTCTTCTTGTCCAAACTATTTATCGTCCATGTTTCACTCCCATACATGGCTACACTCCATACGAATACTTTCAGAAATGACTTCCTGACACTTAAATCAATACTGGATGTTAACAAATTTCTCTTCTTCAGAAACGCTTTCCTTGCCATTGCCAGCCTACATTTTATATCCTCTCTACTTCGACCATCATCAGTTATTTTGCTCCCCAAATAGCAAAACTCCTTTACTACTTTAAGTGCCTCATTTCCTAATCTAATTCCCTCCGCATCACCCGACTTAATTAGACTACATTCCATTATCCTTGTTTTGCTTTTGTTGATGTTCATCTTATATCCTCCTTTCAAGACACTGTCCATTCCATTCAACTGCTCTTCCAAGTCCTTTGCTGTCTCTGACAGAATTACAATGTCATCGGCGAACCTCAAAGTTTTTATTTCTTCTCCATGAATTTTAATACCTACTCCGAATTTTTCTTTTGTTTCCTTTACTGCTTGCTCAATATACAGATTGAACAACATCGGGGAGAGGCTACAACCCTGTCTTACTCCCTTCCCAACCACTGCTTCCCTTTCATGTCCCTCGACTCTTATAACTGCCATCTGGTTTCTGTACAAATTGTAAATAGCCTTTCGCTCCCTGTATTTTACCCCTGCCACCTTTAGAATTTGAAAGAGAGTATTCCAGTCAACATTGTCAAAAGCTTTCTCTAAGTCTACAAATGCTAGAAACGTAGGTTTACCTTTCCTTAATCTTTCTTCTAAGATAAGTCGTAAGGTCAGTATTGCCTCACGTGTTCCAGTGTTTCTACGGAATCCAAACTGATCTTCCCCGGGGTTGGCTTCTACTAGTTTTTCCATTCGTCTGTAAAGAATTCGTGTTAGTATTTTGCAGCTGTGACTTATTAAGCTGATAGTTCGGTAATTTTCACATCTGTCAACACCTGCTTTCTTTGGGATTGGAATTATTATATTCTTCTTGAAGTCTGAGGGTATTTCGCCTGTTTCATACATCTTGCTCACCAGATGGTAGAGTTTTGTCAGGACTGGCTCTCCCACAGCCGTCAGTAGTTCCAATGGAATATTGTCTACTCCGGGGGCCTTGTTTCGACTCAGGTCTTTCAGTGCTCTGTCAAACTCTTCACGCAGTATCATATCTCCCATTTCATCTTCATCTACATCCTCTTCCATTTCCATAATATTGTCCTCAAGTACATCGCCCTTGTATAGACCCTCTATATACTCCTTCCACCTTTCTGCTTTCCCTTCTTTGCTTAGAACTGGGTTTCCATCTGAGCTCTTGATATTCATACAAGTCGTTCTCTTATCTCCAAAGGTCTCTTTAATTTTCCTGTAGGCGGTATCTATCTTACCCCTAGTGAGATAGGCCTCTACATCCTTACATTTGTCCTCTAGCCATCCCTGCTTAGCCATTTTGCACTTCCTGTCGATCTCATTTTTGAGACGTTTGTATTCCTTTTTGCCTGTTTCACTTACTGCATTTTTATATTTTCTCCTTTCATCAATTAAATTCAATATTTCTTCTGTTACCCAAGGATTTCTACTAGCCCTAGTCTTTTTACCTACTTGATCCTCTGCTGCCTTCACTACTTCATCCCTCAAAGCTACCCATTCTTCTTCTACTGTATTTATTTCCCCCATTCCTGTCAATTGCTCCCTTATGCTCTCCCTGAATCTCTGTACAACCTCTGGTTCTTTTAGTTTATCCAGGTCCCATCTCCTTAAATTCCCACCTTTTTGCAGTTTCTTCAGTTTTAATCTACAGGTCATAACCAATAGATTGTGGTCAGAGTCCACATCTTCCCCTGGAAATGTCTTACAATTTAAAACCTGGTTCCTAAATCTCTGTCTTACCATTATATAATCTATCTGATACCTTTTAGTATCTCCAGGGTTCTTCCATGTATACAACCTTCTTTCATGATTCTTAAACCAAGTGTTAGTTATGATTATGTTGTGCTCTGTGCAAAATTCGACCAGGCGGCTTCCTCTTTCATTTCTGTCCCCCAATCCAAACATGGTATGGTACCAAAGTGAGGATGTTGCAGTGGCTGCAAAAGAAGTGTGTTGGCTGCAATGACAGAATGAGGAAGCAGGCTCTGTTCTCTTTAATTTAAGAACATAGACTTGCTGAAAAGTCCTATATGATCAACAAAATGGCTACAAATAGAGGCCACATTGTTGTTTTTTTGCCACTCAATAACCATGATTTAAGTGCAGTGGAACTGGCATGGGCAAAAGTGGAAAAGTTGTTTAGGGAGTGCGGCATTTTGTGGGACATGTCCAGTGACAATCTGTTTAATATTGCTAGCAAATCCCTTCTGTTAGTAACTGCTGGTGACTGGGAGGGATACTCCTGGAAGGTCCAACAGCTGGAAGAAAATTACTGGAGGTGTGACAGTGTCATCGATCTCACTGCAAACGAAATTGTCATTGATTATGCTGAGTCAGATATTAGCGATGATGGTGATAGTAATGGTGATGATGCATTACATACTGAAGAGGAATATAATGAGATTGATACTGAGTGATTTATGTGTGCTTACAATTCAGCATTACATACGTTAATAAGTGTTCAAAATTTTGATCATTATTGTTATTCCCACAATGTGAGTTATACTGCTGGCTCCTTTTAATTTTGAATTGTTCATGAAAACTGATACGGAATTAGTAGCAATAAGCACCAACATTCAACATAAAAATACTAATTCCAATTTCTCAAATCTTTTAAGCTTTTGTTACACCCTGCTCGGAGCATAAATTGGTCTTTTAACGCAAGTGTAGTGCCAGCACTGTGTGACATAAGTGTCACTAGTTCCCCATACTGCCACTCACCCCTCTTCTCATTTTTTCTTGTGTCCCACATCTCTGCAGGATTGGCATAGTTAATTTATGGAGTGGCTGGGTGCACGTCCTCTCGCCACCCTTTCTGTTACACCCTGGACAGAATGTGTGTATCCCACCTATCTTCATGTGAAAGTGTGCAGAAGTTTTCTAAATGTACGCAAATTGTGTAACTGAGGCTGGACTTGGGTACCAGATTGGTATTCACCTAGTCAAATATAGGAAAATGCCTAAAAACCACATCCAGGCTGGCCAGCACACCAACCCTCTTCGTTTATCTGCTGGGCAGATTTATCTGAGACCAGCACACCTCCCCATCCTGGAAGTGGCACTTTAATATTCACATCTATCCTGCCGGGTACTGTCCCCACCCCCACCCGCTCACCCCTGGCTATCCTAGCCTGTACGCATGGACAGATGGACAGAGCATGCTTCCTTCCCTCCCCCTCCTCTCCTCAGTACCCATTTATATTCACATGAGCAGACTATATTTACTTTCATGGTGCTTTGAGGTACTCTAGAAATTTAGTAACTAGTATTGAGACTCTAACACTTGAGATTTCCACCCCAATGCAAATTTTCAATAACGTAGTTAAAGTTGCAGATAAGGTTAAAATTCACAAATACACAAATACACATGAGGGTAGTTCAGTAGGTAAGGTGACAAGAGCTGTCATGGATTTATAAATCTCTCTTGCAAATTAAATTCCATGTATAGGTAGGAGAAATAATGAACACTTCCAAATTCTGCCTGTAGGTGGAGGTAGATATGCCATTGCACATCGAAATACAGTTTCAAGAAGGAAGAAGTAACAGATACATGGTCTGTGATTGACTCATCACAAAATACTGGAAGTTGACAGAGCAAGTGTAATGTCATAAAAACGTGTTTTTGGTTCTAAGTGTTTGGTGAAGGCAGAACAAATTTCTGAGATGAGCAGAGGTCAGGGTGCCCAACCACATGCACCTCCCTCCCCCAGCCAATAAGAAGTTAGAAACAATTATATCTGTGAAAAAAAGTTACAGATACTGGTTTAATTTCATCATGCATGGACACTTCGCACTTCAATCACAGACCATGCATCTGTTACTTCTTCCTTCTTGAAACTGCATGGAGTGAAACTAAAACTGTCAGTCATTGTGCCACGCGGAAAAATTTGCAGAAGGTGATTAGTGGAAAGTGATTTGGATTGTTTTCAAAAGGTGAAGTTGCACAGTAGAACAGAAAGTGCAGGAATAAAATTTCTTAGAAACTGACTTAGACATTGCTAAGTGGGGTGCATCTGCCAACTACGCAACTGTGTTGGGACTGAATATTAACACAAGAGGCATGAAGTGCAAACAAGCTGGGAGCTCATTTTATCAGACTATGGGAGAGGAAAGCCACGAACAACTGATTCAGCACTTTGGCAACAGAGCAGACGGGATGCTCTACTGTAACGAGACTAAATTAGTAACTTCAGATAAAGATGTCATAAGAACATCTTATAGAGTGCAAACTTCGCACAAACAAATGTCCTGAAACCCTGAAGTTGAACACTAGAGCAGTCAAGAGCACTCAAAATCTCAGAAAACAAGAGCACATTTGATCCCTAGTGTAAGGGGGAACAAATCATCGTTTTTTATGAAACCTAAGCCCTCTTGAAGCTCATTCTTAGAATGAGGTCATTCCATCTGCATTATGTATACCTATGGAAGACCAGCTCTATTAAGATGTAAGAATTTCTGGTGAATTCAGCGAGTGTCTACAAGCTGCTGTTAACTTGAAGTCCACTGCCACAGCCATCCAGCCACGGAGGGGAGGAGACTTCTGATCTGCAAGCCGCAGTCCTGTTGGTCACAGTGGTGATGGACTGAGGATGGGGGTTGGGCCAATCTTCCATGGATAAAGAACCAGTCTGCCTGTGTGCAAGGTGTTCAACTTGGAGGGCACCTGTACAAGTACCGCCTCACTGGTTGTATGCTGGGACTGCCACTCGGGCTGTGCTTTGTGTTGTTGCTGGATCTTCCACATTCACGTCATCTCAGCATTCAAATACATGGGTATGCAGTGTTCTGGGATCAAGCCTCAGCACAGCTTCACTCCTCAAGAACACTGAGGCTCTAACAGACATCCACACCCTCCTACAGGCCACGGCACTGACCACTGGCAGTACCAGGACCTGCGTTTGGAGAGTTCTTCACCAGGCACTGATGTGCGATCCCTCACTTTCAAGCAGTGCGGATTCAGCGTGGTCATCGCTAGGTAGTGCCGGGAAGAAGATGGAGTGATTGTAAAACTCTGCCCAATAAGTGATTGTTAGTTGAATGATGTTTCATTAGTGCCAAGGCACCCCACAGGATCACTTAGCCCTGTGCTTTCTCAACCTCTTTATAGCAGTACAACCCGAGACTGGGTCTTAACATTAGTGTCAAGAAGTGGAGCTGATATATAACATTAGTGTCAGCAGTGGTTATTTTACACTATATTTGCGTCAGGAAGTGATTCTGTTATGTTGTGTGGCGCCAGAATTTGCAGTCCTACACATTGGGTGGCTGAGGTGATGACGTCGGCTAGTGCCATCATCGACAAGCCAAATTACAAATGACATTTGCTACATCCGAGGAGCGGACAATGTGGTTGCTGATTTTCTCTCGTGCGTTCGTGCTGTCACTACCTTAATTGACTTAACGGACCTACCTCAGTTGCAATCGGCAGACCCCGATAGCATGCAGTTAATTTTGGACCACAGCTCCTCTCTCCAACCGGTACGCTCTAATTTCCCTGGCATATCTGACTTAGTGTGGTGTGATGAATCGACTGTTACGTTGCGGCCATTCATTCCTAAGCCCCTTTAATGCCAGGTCTTTGACAAATTACACACATTAGCACACCCCAGTGTCAAAGCTTCCACCTGTCTGGTATCTGAACGGTTTGTCTGGAGAGACTGTCAGTCTTGGGCCAGGGCATGCGTGTTGTGTCAACAGAACAAAGTTTCCAGGCACACCTCCCCACCCCTTGGCTGTTTTGCCCAACCGCCAGGCCGGTTTCACCATGTTCATGTGGACCTCGTAGGCCCTTTGCCCCCCTCCGAGGGTTTCCGTTACTTGTTTACAGCTATTGACAGGATGACTCGGTGGGCTGAGGTTGTACCTATTCCGAACATTACCTCTGAGACAGTAAGTCGAGCATTCTTAGATTCGTGGATCTCTAGATTTGGCTCACCTGTTCACCTCACCACTGACCAGGGATGACAATTCGAGTCTTCTGTTTTCTCCGACTTATGATAAATGTGTGGTATTGTCAAAATTCATACTTCCGCATACCACCCCCAAAGCAATGGGCTTGTCGAGCGATGGCATCATACCTTAAAGTCTGCCTTGCGTTGCCATGACTCACTATGGACAGAAGCACTGCCCTTTGTGCTTCTTGGCCTTCGTGCGACTTTCAAGGAAGACCTCAAGGGTTCCATAGCTGAGTTTGTGTATGGCCAACCTCTGGTTTTGCCTGGAGAATTAGTCACTCCCACCCCACTTCCACAGCCCTCTGAACTCCCTTCACTTCTCGAGCGAGTGCGCTTGCACTGCAGCAAAATTCAGCCGCCACCTCCAGCTACTCATACACCTCCGCGCGTGTACATACTGCGCACGCTAGACTCTTGTGAGTACATGTTTCTCAGAGATGACTCAATCAAAGCCCCGCTTCAGTTGCCCTACACAGGTCCTTACAAGGTCATAAAACGCTCCGAGAATAACATGGATCTCCTCATAAAAGACTCTGTAACCACGGTCTCACTCAACCGAGTGAAACCAGCTTTCATTGAGCCTCAGGTGAACCTCCCTGATTCTGCCCCTATTTCTCCCACTCCTGCTTCGAGTAGCCATCCATCTTCTCATACCATACATTCGGGTATTGATTCTTCACAGCGTGCTTCTCTGCCAAGCACTGCTTCTTCTCACATTCATCTAATTCAAGTGGCCAATCTTTTCGAGGTTTCACTCCTCACAGCCCTCGCAGTCGAACTGCCAATCACTCGGATTCTACCATTGTGTTACCATCTTCGTGTGACAGCTCTTTGCCACGCCGTTCAATCCACGCTGGCTTCTCGTTACCTTCGGTCATGCTCCCTCGTCTGTCAGCTGATCACTCGAGGTTGTCGCCTGCGCAGTCCAGTGCACCTGCCACCCCCCTCTTTGCAGATGCTTCCCCCTGCCATGGCATTCCCACACCGCCCTGCCTCCCTACCATTGCTTGTACAGGTGCCACCCAAGAATTCACAACACATGTACACCCTGATGACATACATAAATTATCTGTTGTTGTAGATGGCGATACATTGTGTGTGGTACTCACGTGTGACAATGTTGAGGGAGGAAGTGCAGAAACTCGTGTGGTGCACCACTTTAAATTTACGTGCCTTTGTTAGGTCTTCTGGCAAGGTGATTCTCCGCCTGTCAGCTGATGAAGTGCTACACCTCCACTCCAGGACGGGACGTCATCTTCAGCCGCCGGCGTCGTTTGCTGACTTCGCTGTCGACGTACCGGGTTTCACCCCCGGGTCTCCTACCACTCCTACCAGTCGACCGCTTCTGCCTGACGCGGAAGAACTGTACGTTCTTAACTTCTCACCCCCTCCCCCCCCCCCCCCCCATTCACAGAGACGTACTCTATACTGCGCAGGGGGAAGGGGGGGGGGGCTATGTGGCGTAGAGCGCCATAAATATCGATATTTGTTCAGTGTATAAGTGTGCTATCTTTGAGGAGAGGACTTTGGGAGGACGGGTTAGCCTCCGGACTTGTATCTGTGTAGAAGCGAAGTGCTAATAAATCTGTATCTGAGAGAATTCTAGTTGTTTACCTACAGCTATATCCTATTCCCTCACATTTAATAGGGTGTTAAATTTTTATTATACCCTAATTAAAAAGAAGAGAAGCACCATCAAGGAATTATCCAAATGGGATGGAAATTGATAGATGTGATGTGTGTGAACAGACAAACAAATTATTACAATTATAGAAAAATTTAAGAGAAAGAGCTTCACAAATGAAGCAAGTCAATAATGCATTGGTCTCCCTCTGGCCCTTAAGCAAGCAGTTATTCAGCTTGGCACTGATTGATAGTATTGTTGAAAGCCTTCCTGAGGGATGTCACGAAAAATTCTATCCAACTGCTGTATTAGATCTTCAAAATCCTGAGCTTGTTGGAGGGCCCTGACCCTAATGCTCTAAATGTTCTCATTTGGGGAGAGATCCAGTGGCCTTGCTGGCTGAGGTAGGATTTGGCAAGCACAAAGACAAGCAATAGAAGCTCTTACTCTGTGTGGGAAGACATTATCGTGCTGAAATGTAAGCCCAGGAAGGCTGGCTGAGAAGGATAACAAAATGGGGTGTAGAACATCAACATTCTGCTGTGATACAAGTGTACCATGGATGACAATCAAAGGTTCCTTCGATGAAAAGAAATGGCACTTCAGACCATCACTTCCGACTGTCGGGCCGTATGGTGGATGTCAGTCATGTTGATACCTCACTGTTGTCTGGGGCATATCCACGTATATCTTCAGCTTGGACTCTCACTTATAGGAGTAGGATTGTCTTCAGGGATGAGTCTCATTTCGAAATGAGTGCTATTGACCAATGAAGACGTGTCTGGAGGTTCTCTGGACAGTGGTGGGATACCAACCTGACTGTCACCTGCCATACATCCAGACAACCTGGAATGATGTTCTGGGGGTGACATTTCTTTTCATAGCAAGACCCCTCACAGCACAGCTGTATGCTGACAATATTCTACACCCTGTTTTGTTGCCCTTCTTGGCAAGCCATCCTGGGCTTAAATTTCAGCAAGATAATGCTCACCTGCATACAGCGTGATTTTCTACTGCTGTATTCTTGCTTACCATTGTCTGCTTTGGCCAGCAAGGACGCTGGATCTCTCCCCAATTGAGAACATTTGGAGCATTAGGGGCAGGGTTCTCCAATGAGCTTGGGATTTTGACGATCTAATGCACCAACTTGCCAGAATTTGGCATGATGTCACTCAGGAGGGCATCCAACAACACTGTCAGTCAGTGCCAAGCAAAACAACTGCTTGCTTAAGCGCCAGAGGTGGACCGATGCATTACTGACTTGCTCAGTTTGTGAAGCTCTTTATCTCAAATAAATAATCCAATTTTTCTGAAATTGTAATCATTTGTTTGTCTGTACACATACATCAGATCTATTGATAGAGTGTATTTACGTATGAAGGCTGCAGTTATTTCAAATATATCATAACAATACATAATCAGATCAGTAATCACCAAGCAGAATTACGTCACAGGAATGTTTCAGGAAGATGCTATAGGAATTAAAAAGAAAAAAAATGGAGCCATATTAATCTTGGATTAATGTTTTCATTTTGTTACACTTATTGGGAGTGTCGAATTTATACACAGATTGCAGGAAATTTATGTTTACTGTTATATCAGTGTTATTGAAGTGGCAACAGCAATATGCCATGAGATGCGATATTATATTCTGGGATTATAATATGTTTGTCTAAGTAAACACCATTTTGAACAACTATTTTTTAAATAGATTTTGTGATCTGAATAAGAAGTATTTATTGTACGTACAGAGAACTAAATTTCTCTTTCTGATTAAAATAATAATAATAGTAATAATAATAACCTATATTTGTCCATATTAACTTTACAGTCTTGGACAGTGTCAGTTTTTTGTGCATTTATAATAATGATACCATATGTCAAGTAGCACATTATATACTGTTATATAAACATTTACTCCCACTAGTATACTGCAGTATATAATAGTAGAACTATCTGTATTGCACCTCAGATTTCTTTAAGTGGGTATAAACGTCTTTCACATAACAACTGTTTCAACTTGCCCTTAAAAAGATTGCCATGGAATTGCTTTATATTATTTGGCAACTTACTTCAGAACTGTGTCCCAGTTTCAAGAGGCCTGTAATCTGTAGCTCTTTTATTAGCTAGTATCTTATGATAGTCACATCTGGTTTCTGTATTGTAATTGTGAATGTCTCTGTTCATTACATGTATTTCATCATTATCTTTCACAATCATTATAGTCTTAAGGACATACAATGAATACGGTCAGCAAATTATAATTTTCGAAGTAGTCCCTACAGAGCTGGTATTTGCTTATATTATCCTAACTGCTCTCTTTTGAAGCCTGAAAATCCTATCCATATAAGACTGTGGGCTCCCCACCCCAAATCTCAATCCCATATTGCAAATGTAAGTGGATTCAACTGTAGTACACATTTTAAAGACAGGGGGGATATTATATCTGCAAGATGTTTCAGTAAGTAAATATTACTAATAACCTTTTTACAGATGCAGGTGATGTGTTCTCTCCATGTGAGATGTTCATCAATCAAAATACCTAAAAACTCATGTTTATCAGCTGTTTCAAACGTAGAGAGTAATTGAATATGAGTATTATTATAATTCAACAAGAACTTTATTTCTACAGTCTTGTCCTTATTCAGTGTAAGTTTATTCATTGTTAGATATTCTATCATCATTTCAAAGTTCTCTTAATTGCTTTGGAATACTAGCTGCTCAGTATGGCCCCAGCTAATAAATGATGTGTCATCAGCATAGTTCCATAGTTTTGAGTTTTGTGGCTGTGTTATGTCATTAATATATACAAGAAATGAGAATGGCCCAAGTATACTTCCCTGTGGGACTCTACAGTTGAGAGTTGTGTATGCTGATTTTAAATGCTCTCTTAGTGGTTCAGGCTTATAGCTGAACAATCTTGAGGCTGTTTGTGGGTACAGGTTGTTCATTGTTTTCCTGTCTTCTTCAGGAATATAAATTTGTAGTGTCAGTGCACAATTGCAAAAATGCCACACATTTCTTAAGTGTAATTTGTAATTTTAGATGTGTTTTACACACTTCTTCTTTTTCTCCTCAAACATACTCTTTCACTCTTTTTAAAAATTATTTTTGTGTTAGATTTGTCTTTGTAGCACATTTATTACAACATAAGTCAATAATATACTCTGATTATCCTGAAGCATCAACATATCATCAGTTTGGTAATGGAGGGAAGTGTGGGAGATAAAAATTGTAGAGGAGTGCTGAGGGTTGACAAGAGCAAACAGGATCAGAATGGATGTAGGTTGCAACACCTATGCAGAGTTGAAAAGTGTTGTGTACATAGTTCCACGTAGTCACCGTGTACACAACTTTCCCACTAGAGCGCGCCCCGCTAAGCACAACAGCGCAGGCGCAGCGCTCGTCCGTCTCCACACTACGAGATGGCGCTGTCATAGAGACGGACCAAATTCTGCTTCCGCCGATCCGCGTATTAATATGGAACGCAACCAGTGAGATTGCTGCTAACGTAGAACCTTTTCTCCTCGCGGATCACACTCGCACAGTGATACCTGAACGCGCGAGGTATTATAACGAGTGTACAGACCTCCGGTCAGACAGTCTGCATTAGTCTGCATCAGTCTGAATTTGTTTGTACCAGTCTATAGTCATGTTTGAATTGCCCTCTCTGTTTATTGATTGGATAGCCACTGAATTGATATTTATTTATTTAATGGGATAATAATAATTATTGAAAGGTGGCAATTTTATTTAAGCACTGTTTTTACTCTTTTGATTGTTGCGAATCAGCGATAGTGCAATGCTGCTCGCTTTGGAGAAAACACATTTTATAAGAATTATTTGGTCCAGGAAACACTTTTGTGATCACGGTTGCGATTTAGACGGTATTCGCATAATTGTACTAATTGAAAGTTATCGTTTCCGAAAGATGCAGGTTCGATTAAATCTGTGTGCACTTTTGCGCGTATAATGAAAATATTCATAACACGTCGCATAACAAAAAGAAACATGCAAATCACAACTGTGATCAAACGAAGAAAATATATGATAACATAAATGTTCTTCGCTGTTATTCAGGACAGACTCAGATTAGATCTTGCAATTTTTAGTTATAGGAAATCACAAGACGTTACACTTAAGAGATATTTGTTTTGAATAACTTGTATTTACCTTCTCTCTCTCTCCTTTTTACAGCCTTTATACCTTCACATCGATTAAGGAACTTTTCCTTCTCTACTGACCAGTACGAGAACAAAATTCAGACTCAACAAAATGTCTTGCATCGAATTATTACCTGCTTAACCCTTAACAATCATATATAGTTTCGTGGTACAAACAATGCTAATTTATTCCGTGCACTAGAAAGTCTTTGATACACTGAGCACAAAAATGAAAATAATAAAATTATAATTACATTTTTAATATCATGAATACTTCTTTAAATCATGAAAATAAGGTTTGACATCGTCGTAATATTAATTTTCATCATTGTAGCACTAGAAGTTTCGGTCTGCACCTAATAAGATTGCCATATTCCTGTACATAGCCATGAAGATAAATGAATAGACACTTTGTCAAGAATCAGAGATATGTGAGAATAAGATTAACGTACCAAGACCAAAGGAACTTCAGATTGTCAATTGTAAACAGCATCCAGAATAAAGTTATGTAATATCTATGCCTTTTTATTATTTTAAAAAATGTGTGTGAAAATTAATCAAGTTCTGTTTAAAGTTGGTCACCGTCAATCTGCTACTCTAAGCGTGCAAGTGGCATTTCTATCGTCTGACCTAACGGCAGAAGATAAACACGCCACGATAAGACCACGAGACATATTGCTGACACTTGCCTACTTCGTTAGAGCGACAAGTCAAATAATCTGATGATGTGTGTACCGAAGGTCTTACTGTACGCACACCACAAAAAGGCTTGCACAGGATAGATTAGTGTGGAGAACTGCATCAAACCAACCTTTAGACTGAAGACCACCACCACAACAAGAACAGCAACAAATAAATTAGTAGCAAACAGTCTCAAGACAAATTAACAGATTGTATAAAAGAGAACACGTCTACATTTGCAGCCCACAACCCAGCTTATGGTGTGTGGCGGAAGGTACTTCTGGTACCAGTGTCCCCTCCCCCTACCCCCCACCCCCCACCCTTTCCTGTTCCATTCATGAATGGTGCATGGGAAAACTGATTGTCTGTAAAGCACCATATGACATCCAGTTTCTCTAATTTCCTTGTCATGATCATTTCACAAGTGGTATGTAATATGTAGCCCGACTCTTCTCGGAATGTGAGCTCTCGAAAGCTCAACTGTAAACCTCTCCTTATGTGATGCACAGTACAACACCCCTCCTGTAGCATCTGCCACAGGGGGAATTATCTTTTATTTTAAGCTGTATATTTTCAAATTGTTTACAAAACAACCTTATCCTTTTCAAAGTACTCTCCATTACAACCAATATGTTTCCAAACCAGTGCTTCCATTGTTCGAAAAATTTTTTGTAGTCATCTTTAGAAATGACTGACAGCTCCTCTCCTCATTTTTTTCTTGACTCCTTCAATGTTGTCAAATCAGTGTCCTTTCATGCCCCTTTCCATGCGCGGAAATGAGAGAAAGTCGCACGGAGCCACATCAGGTGAGCAAGCTGCATGGGGCAGCAGAACCGTGCCACTGTTGGCCAAAAACTGTCTAACAGAGATAATTGTGTGCGCAGGTGCATTTTCATGGTGGAAGAACCAGTCTCCTGCGTGCCACAAATCAGATCTTTTTTGATGAACACTGTTGTGCAATGTTCTGAAAACTTCCAGATAAAAGATTTGGTTGGCAGTCTGACCTGAGGGAGCAAGATCTAAATGAACTACACCCTTGGCATCAAAAAAGCAAATCAACATTATTTTGATGTTTGATTTGAGTTCACATTTTTTTTTTTTTGGGCAGGGTGACAATGACATCTTCCATTGGCTTAACTGTTGCTTTGTTTCTGGGTTGTAACCGTAGCACAATGACTCATCACCAGTAATGACCTTTGACAGAAAATCTGGATCAGTTTCAAGTTGTTGTTTCAAAGCACAACATGTTTCAACTTGACGTTCCTTTTGATTGTCGGTCAGAACCCGAGGAACAAACTTGGCAGCAACCCTTTTCATTTCCAAATCTTCCATTAAAATTTGCTGATTTGAGCTCCAAGATAACCCACTATTCTGTGACATTTGATTAATTGTCTGTTGACGGTCTGTGAGCACAAGCTCTCAAGTTTTTTCAATGTTTTCGTTGATCTGGGCAGTTGACAGGTGTCTAGAATGAGGTTTGTTCTCAATCGACCCGTCCCCATACGGGGAGTGGCCGTATGGTTAGAGGCGCCATGTTATGACTCAGGCGGCACCTCCATGCCAGAGGTTCCCTCGGGCATGGGTGCGTGTGTTGTCCTTAGCACAAGTTAGTTTAAGGTGGTTTAAGTAGCGTGTAAGTCTAGGGACGATGATCTCAGCAGTTTGGTACCTTAGGAATTGACACACATTTGAACATTTTGGAACAAACCACTCATACACTTGAGTTTTTCCCATCGTGTGATTTTGGTAAGATGTTTTCAACATTAAAACAGTGTCAGCAGCATTTTACTGAGTAGAAAACAAAATTTCACAGCTGCATGTTGTTCGCTTAAACTTGCCATAGTAAAAAATGAAACACGAACGAAACAGTGCTAGTAAAAACAACCACTGCAGATGAACAGAACAAGCCAGTTCAACAACACAGATGGCACTGAACTGGCAACGAGCTGTGCTATACACACCTAGCAACAGAAATGTGCACTACACAAGCTCTGCCCACGGCAATGTTATTCTGATTTTTTTGGGTACCCACTCGTAAATGCTCCCATGAAGAAATATGCCTCCCTTTATTGAATTTTCTCTCTATGTCCTATTAATCCTACTTAGTAAGTCTTCTAGATAGATGAACAGTACTCAAGAATAGGTCAAATGTGTGTTTTGTAAGCGACTTCTTTCATGGATGAGTTACATTTTGTCAAGATTCTCCTAGTGAATCTCCATGTGGCATCTGCTTCTCTTGATATTTGTTTTATGTTGTCATTCCACTTTATGTTGCTTCAGACAGTTAATCTTATGTATTTTTCGACAGTTATTGTTCCTAGAGATTTGTCGTCAATAGCGTAATCTAACAGTATTAGATCTGTTTGTCTTTATATGCAAGATGCATTACATTTGTTTACATTCAGGGTTGACAGTATTCAGTAGAACTCAAAAATAGGTTGAACGTGTGTTTTGTAACCCACTTCTTTCGTGGATGAGTTACATTTTGTCAAGATTCTCCCTACAACAATCGTCAACCCTTTTCAGGTCTTCCCACATTTCACAGCCTTTTGGCATTGTAACCTTCTTATGGACGACAGCATTGTCCATGAATAGCCTCATGGGATCTTCAACACTATCCACTATACCACTGATATAAGTTGAAAATACTACTGGCCTTGTAACACTCCCTTGGAGTACTTCTGAAATTATCTTTAAATTTGTCAATCATGATGAAATTCCTAGTGAAAGTGAGAACATTAACAGAAAATGTGCCAACAAAGTTACTAATAAAATATAGAGTGCTTCACATGCAGTGCAAATGTTGTGTCCAGTGTTGTGTGTGAACCAAAACCAGAGGCGTGGGTGCCTATCATGGTGATGCTCTGGGCCATTCCTCAGACCCTGGCAGATGTAATATCAGTTGTAGCTGAAATAGACAACTTAAGGGTGGCCTTGGAAAAAAGTTCAAGAAAATTATTGCACTGTTTGGCAGTTCAGACTGGTGCGTCAGTAACTTCTGCACAAACTCAAGCTGACACTTTACAAAATAATGGCAGTGCATTTAGATATCGTTGCTCAATGTTCGCAGTGAAATTGGCTATTGCAGTCTGTGAATGATGGAGACATTGATCCTGAAATGCTGCTTTTTTTTCTTGTAATGTGGCAGCATTTATATGGGTACATTAATTCCAAAAGAATCAATGGTGGAATTACAAAGAGCCTCATGTGATGTGAACACGAATAACTGGACCAATCTTTTACGTTGTGTGTACCGGGATTACTTGTCTACACATCTTATAACATCTGCCAAAGATAAAAGTCTGGTAGATTTATAGATGGGAAAGAGGACAGTCAACTATCACATCATCAGAAACATGTCGTAATACTTACATAGGTTAACTGGTAGTGTGTACTGTTGCATTGTCCTGCATGAAATAACCATAGGTGTTTTCATTGGTCATTAGCTCCGTGAAAAAGAGGTTGCAATATATTGTTCACATACCTATCAGAAGTTGCAGTTTCATGGAAACAGATCGGGTCCAGTGATTTGTGTTGCACTAATTGTACACCACACTCATGATTAACATCATGCAGAGACTTTTGATGTAACTGATCAGGAATTTCAGAACAGCAGTGTCAATTCTGCTGGGTGTTTACGTACCCAATAAATGCTTCGTCAGAAGAAAAGAGCATTTCATGATCAATCTGTCCATTGTACACAGACTGCAATAGCCAGTTGCTGTACTGACACTGAACAGCAGTATTGGAACTGGTCACACAACCATTACTTTGCAAGGTTTCAGGTTGAGTCTGTGCACAGTTATGTAAGCAAATCCTACTGATATACCAATTAAAGTGCTAACTGGTGCAATGGTTTTATTGAACTTCCTTCTGAGCCAGCTCCTAACTCATTGGCCTCCCTGGTATTGGTTCTCACATGACAGTAGGCAAAACTCGTGTCGTATGTGAAACACCCTGTATTTGACATACGTATGAAAAAGTGCTAGTGATCACACGCTTTTGCATTTTAATACCTTATTAGGACATATTTCACAAATGAGGGCAGTGTGGACATGAGTACTCAGTGGTTGAAGACTATGCACCAGAACACTGTCAACATTATTTTGTTGAGAATAGTTTTAGTAATTACACTCCACTTTACTTGCAAATATAAAAGTTTGTGAAGAATGCTCTGATTGTGTTATAGTGGTTCTCTACTGGTTTCATCTGTTTCTAGATTACAGTCTGTCATTTGTATAATAAGCCCTTAATATAACGTGGTACCAATATGGGCATGCAGTCTAATTTGTGTACTTACTTAATGGACCAATAGAGTAAAAAACAAATTTTGTGGAAATTTAAATATGCCAGTTATGATACTGATTTCCATCTAATCCATTTGAGTTTCAACACAATTGATTATGAAATTCCATAGGAGAAAAATAATTAAAAATTAAGTGACAACAGAAAATATTAGAGTGAAATTTTTACCATGTTCAAAAATGGTTATTACAAAATTTCTTCCATTTTTAATATTATGATCTTTTGCTGACTGAATTTAATTTGAAGTAATTTCATCACATTAGGATTCTGTTAGCAAAATTTTGATTTATCCTCCCATTTTGTAGTTTCAGTAATGAATTTGAGAGCCGTGTCTAACCAGAAAGAAGTGTGTTTACATTGTTTTGTCAGTTGTCTAATGAGAAACTAAAAGTATATTCTGAAGTTAAGGACAAATTCTTCATGTCACGAAAGACATGCCAATCACAGATTATTTTGATGATTTTTTTACAAATCAAATATACAAACAATAATTAACAACTTGGCTTTTGTCGCAGAGAATGGAAAAGGAAGGAAGCACCAACAATGTTGACATGTCCTGCAGTAAGTACAAGTGTGAATCAAAAGGTAATGTGTGTTAAAGTTTACATGAACTGGACTGAAAAAAGTTAAAGGTTTACACTACTACTAGACCTGCTTTTCAGTATATGGACTAAGTCTCTGGACACATCGCTCCTAGCAGTGCATGAGTTTCAAAAATGTTCTGTTCTTAGGGTTCTGTGAGAAGGCATTAACCACTATTGTCCGAACTGTGACATCAGCACTGAACTTTATATTGCTCACCCAAGGCGTGCTTTAACAGATGGGGATTTGCTACCAGAAAACTGCCTGTTCCAGTACATAATGACATGGACCTTTATTGCGGATCATATCACTTTGAATTTTTTGTGATAGGGAAGTGGCCTGCTTTGATTTGGATATGCACTGTTATGCCAGGGATCTACCACCAGTCATTGTCCCCACCGTTGGTCATCTGCCTGGTTCATCAGCAACCAGTGGACATTGGGTTTTGCAGTGTGCAGTTCTCCATGCAAATTATGTATGTCATCTAAAATGTAAAATGTAGAATTTCTCTCTCAAGGTTTTCAGATGTTTAGTTCAGTTATTTGTCAATCTCTGACTATCATATGAAACAGGTCAGTTTTACACACACACACACACACACACACACACACACACACACACACACACACACACACACACACACTCACTCACGTATTATATGCTTGAAGTTAATTTTACTATCTATTAAATTCTTTACATGGTTGGGTAAATAATCAAAGATTTCTCTAGATGGCCTTACTCCCCTCTGTATTACACGAACTGCTAGTGGAGGATAGTCAAGTAATTTCTCCTTCTACTATTATACTTATGAATATAATTACCATTTTCAAATTGTGATTGTTGGTTGATAAGCTTCATAAGGATATGAATGTACTGTGAGGCTGTCGTCACTATACCCAGTTTTTTAAACAATTTTCTATGAGAGTTTATGAAGCGAATACCACATATTATCCTTGTTACGTACTTCTATGCAACAGACACTTTCTTCTTCAATAGCAAGTTTCCTCAGAATACGATGCCATAAGACATTGGTGAATGAAGACAAGACAAGTTAGTTAACTTTTTGACATTTTCAAATGGTTCAAATGGCTCTGAGCGCTATGGGACTCAACTGCTGAGGTCATTAGTCCCCTAGAACTTAGAACTAGTTAAACCTAACTAACCTAAGGACATCACAAACATCCATGCCCGAGGCAGGATTCGAACCTGCGACCGTAGCGGTCTTGCGGTTCCGGACTGCAGCGCCTTTAACCGCACGGCCACTTCGGCCGGCTTGACATTTTCACCTCTAAAATCTAGTTTCCCTAATGTGAAAGTTGTACGAAGTAGTCCTGCTTTTTGCATATATGATAGCATTTCATTTATACCCAACAAAAATACCCAATATCAATGAATTTTGCAGTCCTTCACAATTGCCTTTACAGTGTTTTGTCCACACCTAGACAGTTGTATCCTATATTATCTTTGCTCAGTAAATACTTCAACAGCTGTTGCTGTACCTCAAACTACGATTAGTGACACTGTGGTCTCAGCTACCAGCTTCTTCACAATTACATGGTGGTAAATATTATTAAATTTAAACCTGCTCCCACAATTAAAAAATTGTTCAAACATTTTAGATTATCTGGGGCAGTGGGAACATTACTCGAAATAAATGGTACTGTTTTTTAAATGTTGTGACAAATCTCATCTGCAAAATAGAGGAATGGTTATCACTGGACGTTATGTTGCACTTTGAAATATCTTTTGCATCTGGAGTTCCCTGAAATTAATATTACATGCTACCTTTCAGTGACAATATGAAACTTGAGCTACCTGCTGAACATGGTGAAACTCTTGGTTGACCACATAAGTTCCACAAAGCTCTTATCCACTACAAAAAGCTGTGTGTAAATGAGATTACTGGTTTGCTGCATTCATCGTTTTTCTGACACTATGTAAAAAAAGAGAGAGAGAGAGAGAGAGAGAGAGAGAGAGAGAAGGAGCCTTGTTTATTATCTTCTTTTATTTGATTCTTGTGTGGCAGAATAGAAGTCATTATAAAATATACACAACTGGGTAAATCTTACAATGTTATTGCCAATTTACTGACACCATGTTTTGGGAAAGATCACACAATTTTACTTGACCGAAGCCCAGAACTTTCCCCATGGTTGTATAATAAGGCAACTAACATTATTGACTCTCTCTCTCTCTCGAAGGAAAAGAAGGAAGGGGTTGGGGACAGAATAAATATATCATAAATGTAGACTATAATAAGGAGAAAAAGTTATGTTTCCTAAATTTCACCGTAGTTAATGGTGTGTCAAAAATTGGTGTGGCTGACCTCATGTCATCACCAGATAGTGTCATGGGGGAGAGGAGATTGGGTTGGGCGGGGTGGATGGGGGATTGGGGGAGGACGGAGGGGGATTGTTACACAATGATAACATTAAAGGTGAAACATGAAGTTGATGAGAAACAATATATTGGTGAAATGTTACCCAGTTCAATAAAATAAGGACAAAAAAGATCAAAAGATACAAGAAGTTTTAATTTATTTTCCTTGCATTGCCCATACAGTAAGAAAAGCCTTCCTCCATTTGAAGGCTGGTCTCAACACCACAGTGATTTACTGGGTGTGATCATATTGGAGATAGTATGCCACTGTCTTCCTCTGGCCTTCAAACTTCTCTACACAATTACTAGTGGACCTACAGCTTAATGTGGACTCTGCATTTTTCACATTAACAAACCATTGCAAGGTGAAATAAGTAGCAAGTAACAGAAAAAACTGTAGGACTGCGTGCAAATTAAATCCTCTGCTGACTGATTCCTAGATTTGCACCAGAGCTGGCTCTAGACAGAGAGAGAGAGAGAGAGAGAGAGAGAGAGAGAGAGAGAGAGAGAGAGAGAGAGGGGGGGGGGGGGGGGGGGAGTGTGAACTGTCAAACTGCTCAGGGTGGCACGTATTTGGAGCAGGCAGAAACTTAAATGTTACAATGGTTCCATAAGAATTAATCAAATAAGACAATGGAAGTTTTGAAAAAATGAAGAAGTGTGAGAATAATTTGGAAGTACAAATCATACATTAAATGTGAGTTGCATGTCCATCTTTCAAAATGGCAACAGTTGCTACATGTAATGTTTCCAGCTCAGTTTCTACCATGCACCTACACAACTTGTGTCAAGCCCCCTACAGAAGCAAAAAGCTTCATAATAAAGAAATAAAGATAAATTTCAATGTATGATGGCCTAACACAGCAACCTGAAAGACCTATAGCAGTATTGCCCTGAGAAAAACACTTTGTAATAAATAGATAAATAAAACATGCAGTGTCTGTCACATGACAAAGTCTTTTCAAGTGAGGCACTGTGATTAAACAGCATTTACACATTGAAAGATGCATGGTATTCTTCTCCCGGTACTACCTCACCTTTGGATCTGCCATTTATGTTACTGTTCTTCACACCATGCTCCTCTAAGTTAATTTTTTCTGCCTTGTCTTTAACTTCTTTTGAGTTTTTCCTCATTCCTAAGTCTTCCTTGGTATTGTAGCCATAATCAGTACATATTAATATATCAAGATCATACAGAAGAAACCTATCAAACCTTATTTTGGAGCTGAAGCAAAAAAGATCAACAGATACAAGTAGTTTACACAGTTTCGGTGTATTTCACACTGATGCATTCGAACAACTTTATTGAGGATTTTACTTTTACTTTTCACTGCAATAAATGACAGAACTTTCCAAACTGCTTGTTTTGAGCTGTAAATCATGGTCATTGCATGTCGGAAAGAACACCTTCTCAATATCTGACCATAGAAATTTTTCCTTTACATGCTACAGACACATTAAACACACTGGTGATCCACACATTTTTTTCAACAAATAAAGCATCAATGTTTATCACTCACTGTCACCTTCCACTCTGAACAGCAGACGCAATGAAATATAGCCAACAGTACCTTTTACTCAACTACGCTGGCTGCTACAGTCTCGTGCCACAATTCTTGTGTCCGGACTTTGGAACTCATAAGAACATGGCTTTGCACCAATATTAAATCTAGCCTTAACAATTCTGTTAACACAATTGGTGACAGTGGCAAGTGCGAAAATAAGTTTTTTGAAGCCTAAACTGTAGCTGATGTCAGCATTTGGCCAGGTGCAACTGTGTGGGCTGGCAACCCGTGTCAACCGAACATAGGTAGTTGAATGTTTAGCCACGTCTACACTGGACATGTTGTACTGTACTGAACGTATTTCCTCAGTTTTGCTTGGCTTGATGCAGTGTGGCCGGTGTGGGGACAGCTTTTGAATTTCAACAAAGTCATGCAGGATTTCACTGACACCATAGCAAAGAAAATCTATTATACTTTTTGCAAGAGAAGTGAAGTTACAACTGTTTTTGTAGCTGTAAATTGCTGCTTTTGACTGCTGTTTTCTTTTAAAAGGAAATGTGAATATCAAGAGTAGTAGGCAAGCATGGCATGAAATCACCTACGCTACTCATACACATCTGGCCAAAGACATTTTTTTTGTATTTCAAATACTGTTTAATGATTCATTAAAATGTAATAACCGTATTATCATCATTTTTATGCAACAGATTTCAGCTAATTACCCAGAGGAACAATATACTGCAATTTGTATTCACAAAGAGAACTTTTACATAATTTGTATACGCTGCAGTACGCAAATGTACTTAACAGATCAAACTGAAATTATAGCTTCATTTCTAAAACTAGATGTTGCTTCACAGCACACAATTATTATGCAATACTGTCAAGATTACTCTTACTAAATCTGTACTCAATCACATGAGACTTTGGAGAGAAACTTCGTTTTTTTTTTTTTCATGTTGACATCTGGTTACAGAACTTCATAACAGATGTATTGGGTTAAAAACAAGTGATAATTCCATAACCGTTTAAGTTTTTGGAATAACCATTCAAGGACTCCATTCTTTATTTTTTCCAGTTTCTCTCCGACGTATGAAAAATTAACAAACCTTCACATGAAAAGTTGTGTATAGAAAGGAAATTTTTTATAATGCCAGAAAACATTAGTGGTAAATATTTGTTTTGCATTCACATCAAATTACTTTGTTGTAAACATTACAATAAGGGTTCTTTCAATAAAATAAATCTGTGAACAACTTTACACAAATTATAAAAAAGTTTTTTATTTGGTGCAGCTGTTCAACATGTCTTTGTTACAGATACTTCCTGTAGGATTCAATTCTAGACTAAAAATACCAGTATATCTCTCGCACTCTCACTCACTCACTCTCTCTCTCTCTCTCTCTCTCTCTCTCTCTCTCTCTCTCTCTCTCACACACACACACACACACACACACACACACTCACACACTCACACACACAATTTTTAAGACATTTCAAACACAGAAATTGAAACTACTTCCATAAGAGTAGTAATTTCCCTTACTCGGATAGTACAGCAATATAAAACAGTTTTGACAGTATAACAAAGTTTTATGTTGTAACAGGTTTTCGTAAAACATTTAAGCTAGACTTTGATAGGAACTGAACATAACTCGACATTTTCATGTAAAAATTTCAGAAAGGGGGGGAAAAAAAGAGTTGTTTCACTGTGAGCTGAGTTCTGTACTTTTTCAAAATAATTAAATTGAGTAATTGCAATATTGTCCCCCAGGTGTGCTGCAGTAAACAGCCTAAATGTAAAACAGTAACAAAAATTAGTACAGAGCAGACAATTCAACTGATATATTCTATGTTGTATATACTTGTTTACCACTGTGTTTCCTGTCTAATATCACAATTCTAGAACATAAGAACTATGGTAAACTCCTGCACTTATACTTACTGACTATTCATTTTGCTTTATTATCAAATAAAAGCTAACACAAATTTTATATTTGCAAGACAATCTTATAGTCCTCTAAGACATAACAATCCATACATCCTAACAACAATATTGCTTTCATGTAGCTACACATTTTTGACGATGTGAATACAAAACAATCATGCCAATTTCAAACCTCAGTATTTGTATCACTAAAATATATCTATCAAACATTTGTGCTACAAGTAACAGTTTTAACATCAGGAAATTTTAATACTGACACCCTGCCACAATTCAAATTTCTCAAACATGAATGAAATAGATAAGGATAGCTGTACCGTCACATTGGTAATTGTCTTAACATACAGTAAAAACCTTAAGAGACAAGAAGATCCATTTTATCAATTACATCAAGCACTTTCAACAGTTGTTATGAAGAACAGTAATGAACACAAATTATGAGAGTGAAAGGAAATCACTATTATGCTATAATTCATTCACGATACTTAAGTTATAAAGGAAGATTAGAGTTTAATGACCTGTTGCTTATGAGGTTGGATAATTAAACAAGGTTTTTGACAAGTTATTTTACAGAATTTTTTTTGTATAATTAGTATTTTTTTTTTATCTCTCTACACATTCAAACAAGTACAGTTTCTTAATGGTACTATGTACCTTTTTCTAACGGCATTTGAGGGCTCATTAAGGAAGTTTGCTGAGAATATGTTTATACAAAAGCTGGGAAATGGTGAAACGTAAGAGCCAAGTGCTGTTTCATACTGATATATCTAAAGCAATGGCGAAGAGCTGAAACTGGAAAACAAAAACGTTAAGAAAATAAGAGTGTGGGAAGACAACAGAATAAAATTAGGAAGAGAGACAGTAATGAAGTGAAGGATGATGAAAAGAAAGAAAGATTAGGGATACTATGGAAAACCAATGTCTTACCACAGTGCCTATTCTCTCACTAGGAAAAGATAAAGCAACAAAGAAAAATGTGGCACAGAGCAACAGGACTGAGTGCAGGAACATATGGTTCAGTAGTTCAAGATCATGATATTTGCAGCGACCTACTCAATTTGCATCAAATCCTTTGAAAATTTCCAGGTGCTAGGCTATTCTGACACCCCCCCCCCCCCCCCCCCCCTTCCCCCAACTCTCCTCCCCATTATTATTTTTTGTGCACTTGACTGCAAAGAAGGACTCTTTGATGCAGAGAGTCAAGTTTCCATTACCTCTTATTGTGGTCCATTTTTGATAAGTACATGCTATTTTATCAATGTCATTCATGTTTATCTTTCGCTTTCTGTTTTCCTCTTTAGAAATTTATAAAGCATACTATATGATTGTTCAACATTTATATCAGCCTTTAAAACATCAGTACAACAACTGGTAGGGCGGTATAGTATACATTTTCATTTTTTACACCACAGTGTTCACATCAATTGTGAAAGATATGCTTAGATGGAAAAGTGTGTACATGTTTCATTAGCTCAGATACATATCTTTAAGTCTTTGAATTACTGCAAATAAATCATTTTACATTATTGGAACTGACAAAATATGAGACAAAAGGATTTAAGATTTAACAAAATCCTCTTTTTACAAGCAACATTTAAGAAAACTTTTCATTGGTGCTAGAGAACTCTCTACGTAAGTTAGAGCAAAAGCCTGATAAGTAACCACATAATATCCGTCACGTGACTTCCCATGCACACTAAAATATTAGCCAATGAAACTACATAGAAAATATCAGACATTAAAAATTTCAGCTTATGAAGAGCATAGTTCTTTTGAAGTCAAGACAACAAAACTGAGTAACACAGTGGTCTTAAATCTTAACACACAGTACTTCATAACAGACTGACACACACACTGAAAGGAATGTTTCAAAAGGAGTTTTGGAACAGCACCAAAACAACTGGTACTGGACAAAATAAAATGCTACTTACTGTTTGCCACTGACTGAACGAATAATCTGACAAAAGTTTAATTTTTGGTCACCATGTTAACCACAAAAAGCACAGAACTGTTACAATTGTTTCCATCTGTACACTTGGTGCATGCTTCAATGCAACTTAACTAAATCATTGACTGTTCTCTGACAATGTACCTCCTTTGTCAACTGTTTATAGAACATCTCTTTTCACATACTCTCCACAACTAAAACTTGTTTGTCAGAAGCTCTGTTACACCTAAAATTCATCTGTTTTAAGCTTTGCCATATTACAAACTTGTCATACACTAGGTAATACTTAAAACTGAGTTGTTACCAACTTGTATGAGGAAAGACAACATCTACTGACACCCAATTCAATGTCTGTAAACAATCTTGTATTTACAACTCCCATTTCCCAAGAAACAATTTTGATAAGGAAAAAATCTAGTGCCAGCTTGGGTAGCAAGGGAGTCTCAACTGAAATTCAATCTTTCATAAAAAGCAGTCAATTCATATGTGCCTCAGTTGTTTTTACGTGGTTCAACAATACTGTATCAAGTATTTCTGGTACTCTCAGACTGAAAGCTTACAACACCATTACCCTATGAACTTACCGGGTGCATGCTGCACACGAGCATCTTTTCTTCATTTGGATGGCTTGAATGTAGTATGTTCACCTCATTACATACACTGTACTTAGCCTCAGAAGAAAAGATCAATATTAATCGACTCCAAGTGCAAAACATGAAACCTATACTTGCCTGACACTTATAGCTATACTTTAGGTACTGTATTATAAAGTATGGATCACTGCATTTTGTTGACTTTAAATAACACAGCGATACAGCATTTCATTACATTTACCAGGCATCACAATTATTTTCATGCTTCAAAAATCTGGCAATTATATGTAGTTAAGATTAATGCCACATTTGTTATATTCCTGAATAAACAATTATGCTAGTGTTTCAAGTTCCCTTTTTTGAAGCTGGTCCTTCACGAAGTCGCTTTTGTTGCTCCAGAAGTCTCTCGAGTGGGGATGGGCCTGGTCCTGACCACAATGACTGCAACACAAAATTGGCAATTGAGTGTTAAGAATACCTTTCCCCTCAGAATACTTACATTATACAGGAGTTTAAGTATATCTACATCTACATCGATACTCTGCAAATCACATTTAAGTGCCTGGAAAAGGGTTCATCAAACCACCTTCCTGAGAGACAATCTCCACTCCTTCCAAATTAATAATATAAGCATAGACCAGATGTGGCTTGAATTAAGAGAAATAGTATCGGCAGCAATTGAGAGACTTATAACAAATAAATTAACAAACGATGGAGCTGATCCTCCTTGGTACACAAAACGGGTCAGAACACACTTGCAAAAACAATGGAACAAACATGCCAAATCTAAACAGACGCAAAATCCCAAAGACTGGCGATCTTTTACAGAAGCTCGAAATTTAGTGCGGACTTCAATGTCAGATGCCTGTAACAGTTTCCCCAATGAAATTTTGTCTCGAAACGTGGCAGAAAATCCAAAGAGATTCGGGTCGTATGTGAAGTATGTTAGCAGCAAGAAACAATCAATGCCTTCTACGCCCAACAGCAACGGAAATACTATCGAAGACAGTGCTGTCAAAGCAGAGTTACTAAACACAGCCTTCCGAAATACCTTCACAAAAGAAGATGAAGTAAATATTCCAGAATTCGAATCAAGAACAGCTGCCAACATGGGTAACGCAGAAGTAAATATCCTCAGAGTAGTGAAGCAACTTAAATCACTTAATGAAAGCAAGTCTTCTGGACCAGACTGCATACCAATTAGGTTCCTTTCAAAATATGCTGATGCATTAGCTCCATACTCGACAGTCATGTACAACTGTTTGCTCGACGAAAGATCCGACCCAAAGACTGGAAAGTTACACAGGTCACACCAATATTCAAGAAAAGTAATAGGTGTAATCCACTAAATTACAGGCCCATATTATTAACATTAATATGCAGCAGGATTCTGGAACATAATTTGTGTTTGAACATTATGAATTACCTTGAAGAAAATCACACACAGCCAGCAGGGGTTTAGAAAACATTGTTCTTGTGAAACACAACTAGCTCTTTATTCACATGAAGTGTTGAGTGCTGTTGACAAGAGATTTCAGATTGATTCTGTATTTCTTGATTTCCAGAAGGCTTTTGACACTATATCACACAAGCAGCTTATAGTGAAATTGCGTGCTTATGGAATATCATCTCCATTATGTGACTGGATTTGTGACTTCTCAGACAGAAGTCACATTTTGTAGTAATTGACGGAAAGTCATTGAATAAAACAGAAGTGATTTCTGGCATTCCCCAAGGTAGTGTTATAGGCCCTTTGCTGTTCCTTATCTATATAAATGATTTGGGAGAATCTGGGCAGCTGTCTTAGGTCTTGGATTTCCTGGTTAAAAATACACTTTTACTTGAGTGAAAATAAATTTTTTCCATCTTAAGTGACTATATACGTTCCCTCCAAGCTGTAAAACTCATTCCAGTAAAAAACAATGCGTTTTGGAAAGAACTTTGATGCTCGGCAACATTTACAGTGCGTACTTTTGTATTACGAAAGTATAAACACGAATTTCTGTACTTAACAGCACAGTAGCCTCCAAAGCACTGAAATCAAAATTGCAACGCGCTTTTATTAGACAATCATAGCTTATGTCACGTGATCTTGCAAGCCAATGACAGCAGATTTTCAGAGCATAGGACATTCGGTGTAGTCAGTCCATAGTAACATTACTGTTAAGTAGTGCGAACACACAACTAGGAAAAGTTCATGGTTTAAATTAATATACAAACAGTACGACCACAAGAAAAGCAAAGCTATCACCTATAATATTGATTGTCAAAACATTTTGCTGTTTTTGGGAGTAGAGAACGGGATTTAAGGATAACTCCCATCTTCACAGTTCCGGAAAGCTGGTGAGGGGAGGGCCCAGATGGGCTGGGTTGTGTAGCAGTCACTAAAATCAACCATGTTACGATTGGCTGCATGTTGTGCTACAGGGTGGTCCACTCTGTTCTTGGCCACAGTTTGACAATGGCCATTCATCCTGGTGGACAGCTGGTTGGTAGTCATACCAACATACAAAGCTGTATGATGACTTCAGCTGAGTTGTTGTATGTCATGGCTGCTTTCATAGTTGGCCTGGTCTCTGATTGGATACGACAAGCCTGTGGCATAGCTGAAATAGGAATAGGATACTGCAGGTCTTGCACCTGGGTCTTCCACTGGAATATTATGCCTATGGCAAGAGGCTGGGATTGGGAGTGGCACAGGGATGGACCAGGATGCTGTGGAGGTTGGGAGGGTGATGGAACACTGGTTTAGGAAGAGTGGGAAGGATCTTTGGTAGGCTGTCCTTCATTTCAGGGTATGGTGTGTGGGGGGGGGGGGGGGGGGGAGGGACACTTCTTTGTAGCTGGTTCTTGAGAGTGGAGTGAGAGTGTGTAGTGACATGGCATGGGAAATCTGTTTGCAGACTAGGTCTGGGGGATAGTGCCTGTCTGTGAAAGCCTTTGCGATACCTTCAGCATACTGGACGAGGGAGTTCTCGTCACTGCAAATATGCTGTCCCAGGGTAGCCAAGATGTAGGGGAGGGATTTTATGGCATGGAAGGGATGGAAATTGTCAATATGCAGGTGCTGTTGGTGCGTTTATTTAATGTGGACAAAGGTGTGGCTGGAGCCATCAGAGAGGTCAACATCCTACCTCCCCCAAAGCCAGCCTTGTCCTGCCATCATCTATTCCCTGCATGCTCTGCCAGGCAATGCTGACTTCTCTGCCCCCACCCATATCCTACTATCCCTTTCTCTCCCCACCCACCCACCCAATTCTGGATTCCTGCTTCCGTTAGACACTACACCATTTCATTCTAGCTGGAGATAGTGGTCATGTGTGTGTGTGTGTGTGTGTGTGTGACATTAGAAAAGCTCTAGGCAGAAGGCTACCTTCATTTACATATCAAGACAGAAATTCTGTGGTACATGCTAAGATCTACAAACTGATGTAGTAAATTTGGACTGGAAACTTATGCAACACATTACATCTCTACCTTCTTATCCTACTATTATCAATCTTCAATTACTGATTCACAACTGCATTCAGTACTGACTCTCTGGGAATCAACTTGCGCAAACCACCAAGAATCTCCATGCCTCCTCTTGCCCACTTCATTCATCCATTTTGTGACTGATAATTCACTTGTGATGCAAATTTCATTTTACTTTTTTAGCCACTGCCATGAGATAACATTTTCCTAATCTTGCTGCCCCTCCTCAATACAGTAAGTGGAAAAAAAGGGTCACACAACCTGAGTTCCAAGTCCACTTGATCCACTAGCACTCATCAGGCCACCAAAGCTCATTCCCTGCTGCGATGACTGAGTTGTTGATGGAGTGGCCCACTGTGTTGAACTAAACAGGCTATACGTGTTGTCCCCACCAGGTCCAGAATGACGGGTAGGCATAGGGAATAATGAACCACCAGGAGCATAGCTACCTATATTACATGCTGTTACCTGCAAAAGATGGAACAATTCATTAATACCATAATCATTAAAACTTTTATTTTGTTTAGTATTTTCACTGTCTTTACAACAGGAACAGTTAGAATTGACATTTAATCTTCAACTCAGAATGGAATGAGTTAATGATTATAATTTATACCTGTAGACAAAGACAACCTGGAGCTATACATAAAATGCATGAAAGTGCCACTATCCAATAAATAACACCAATTTTGAAACATGTAGCCCAAGAGACAGACTCTATGCCACATGCTCTATGCCACAAATAGATAAGTTTTCATATAAATGTTTCATGAAAAGCTATAGACACTAGTTTTGTAAACACAAATTTCAACACTAATAAACCCAACTTTAGCAAAATGTCAATGCATTTAATTGCACGATATGTAAACTCATTCTACAATGAAAGGTACTTATAATTTGGTAAGATTGAGTTTGTTGTTTTTTATGTTGAAGTACAGAGAAATATTTTCTATAGCTTTTGATAAAACATTTTCGTGAATACTCTACACCTGTCAATGGTAATAATGTGCCAAAACCGACTGGGTGATTATTTTATACTAATTAGTATCATGACTTGCAAACATATTATTAGTCACATGATTATATATGTCCACTGTCTGTAAATTTGAGAAATATTACATAACTTAAGTTTTTATTCTTATTATAACATCCCAATGGAAGGTGAATCTCTCTAGAAGGCATTGATCATACTTTCAAGAACTCTACCTAGACAGAATGAAATGCCCTTCTTCAGTGTGTGTGAAGTTAATTTTGGAGCTATAGACCATATATTTGAAATCTGCAACATAATTTCGACTCTAATTAGCATCCTTACAGTATAATTGTGACTACAGATTCACATGTGATGGAATCAGATGATAAAGTATCTTAAAACACACACAAGAAAAAACATTCACCTATAGTGATAAGTATAGTTCATTAACACAGCAATAATAGAGAATTCAACAGAAGCACTTGGCACTAACTCACCAGTTACACAAAATGTTACACACACTACTACTAGGCTTAATGAGTGTGTTCTCTGTAACTAATTCATTATGGTTTTGTACTGACATTTTATACCCTGAATCAATCTATGCAGCAATGTTAACGGTATTAAACATTTTGTTTTTACAAGCACTTTCCTCATTATTCTTAATTCAGTCACTTAAATGGTTTACATCCTTACAGCCAACTGTTGTCCAAAGTCCTTCACCATGAAATAACACACAATAGAAATAAAATAACTTTTGTTTCTGCTCACTCACTGTTAACCACAACTTTTCACATAATTATATATTGCATAGAGGAGGGAGTATGGGTCACCTAACACTGGCCCTCTGCATTCGCTGAATTGGGTGGGGACAGGAAATCTGATTCATCGCTGTGAAGGATACGCTGAGGGAAGGTGAGAGTGAGTAGTAGTGGCAAGACTTGACCTGACTACTGGCAGTTCAGAGTTAACATTGTTTCTCTCTGCAACATAGCAGTGGAAACTGGGCCCTAATTACTTCTGGTCTCTATAACTCTTGCTACACCTAAATCAAATCATACTCAAATCGTTTGATACCATACTGAAAAAATACACAGAATAAAACTATATCACAAAATTTCTGGCCCTTAAGAACAGGTCACCCCTAGTTGTGACACAGACTTATCACATTTGGTTTTGTGGAAAATTATAAGAGTCTAATCTAACACCCCTGGTGAACTACACTGGTGTCCAAAACTAAAGCAACTGAGCACTATTTCTCCATCCTGTCTTTAATTCATAACATAATGATACAAGCTGTCAACAGATGTTGGTATGATCGTGTTCTGCATGGAAGATTCTGGTCAACGGACAACCATGGTAATGAAGTCAGGGCTCCTATCAAACAGGGTAGCGTCTGCCGGGTAGTCCTACATCCACAATCACTGTGTACACAGTACACAGTCACAGACAGTGTAGTATGGCACAGAGAAGATGCCTACGAGACTTTATGTGGTGGAGGGCCATAGGAATAATGGGAGCAGGGCAGTTGCAAACCGATAAGGCCCGATGGCTTAATGTGAATTGTTCTGTTGTTCCTCGGATGTGGTGACAGTTTAGAGGGACCAAAACTATATCCTGAAAACCAGGGTAAGGCCGACGTGTGACATGAGCAAGAGATGACCATTATTTGGCTGTACGAGCATGACGGTAGTGCCTTAGAACTGCACAGCAACTGGCATCTGATCTCGTAGCATCCACTGTATGTTTTGTATCGAGGCAAACAGTTTACAGAAGACTTAGACAGAGTGACCTTTATTGTCAGAGAACTTCTGTATGTGTACATCTGATGCGTCTTCACAGAAGGGAATGTCTAGAGTGGAGTTGTCAACATGCCATCTGAACAGTCGAACAGTGGATCAATGTTCTTTTCAAAGATGAGTCCCAATTTGGTCTGGATAGTGATTCTCAATGGATTCGCATCTGGAGGGAACTAGAATCCGATTCTGACACCCAAACATTGTGGAAAGAGACTCATATCAAGGAGGATCCCTAATGCTGAGGGCAAATATTATATTGACCACTATAACACCTCTTTATGAAATTGTACGGGTGAAATTGTCAAGTTTTAACTGCTGTCAGGTATTGTGACAAGATCTTGGGACCTCAAGTGCAAGATACTGTGAGACCACACTTCGTAATGATGGGAGATAATACTCGACCTCATGGAGTGTGGGTGGTTGAAGTTTTCTTGGAAATGGAAGATACTGCACATGTGGCATGGCCTGCTCGCTCTCCTGATTTGAATCCCATAAAGCATGACTGGGATGTACTAGGGGAGATGGGTAGCATCATGTCAGTATCTGCCATACACTCTCCAAGGCTTGTGAGCAGCTCTGCTGAAAGAACGGATGTTACGGCACCAACATGAGATTGATGACATAATTCACAGCACGCCTCATTATTGTCAAGCCTGTATTGCTGCCAAAGGTCGTCACACCCTATATTGAGCACATTAAGCAGTTGTTGGAATGCGTGTGCAAATCTGTTAAGTTGGAAGACATTTTCTTCCACAATTATGTATGTTGCAATCCATTATGCATGTTGTAATCGTTTACTTTCTGTATTCTTTACATTGTTTCTACTTGGCAACCTCCTGTTCATAATGTTTTGTGGCAAAATAACGCAACCTTGCAAAATTTCTGTTTGTTGCTTTAATTTTGGATACCAGTGTATTTCAGAACAGCAGATGCACTTCATCCTTGTAAGTCAATTTGTTTACAGCCTGTTTCGGTCACTTTCATCCTCGTGCTACCCAGGACCCTACAAATGGCAAACCAGAAGAAAAAGTAATGAACCACCAACAGAGGATACAACATCCAACAAAAGTATCCAGTTAAACTTCAGATACTTAAGAAATAATTTACAATGGCAACATGACATGCATGCCTTCATGTAAGAAGGATAAAATGGTCATGGTCAAAATGTGAATACATTTGATTTAGAGTTATAGTACCAAAGCAATAGCTTGACCAACAGCACCCAAAACACTGGCAGTCCAGCATACAAGTATGATCCAACACGTCACAAACATAAGCCAAAGATCATACTGACAAAGACATTACATGTGCATAGTTAAGAGAGAACCATTGTAAGTTGGTATAAAAGTAAATCAGTAAAAATGGCCATGATGAACGTAGGGATATACCTGCCAAGAAAGCAGCTGGAGGCTCCTGTGACACATGTGACTGGGGACACACTCTCCACACTACAAGAAAACTAGCTACAGGCAGAAGATAAAGAGAACATTGACTATGTGTCTATCAACCAACGACAGATGCCAAAGAATAACAAGAATAAAAAAGGTGGGAAGGACAGAAGCCAGACTGCTGGGGGGGGGGGGGGGGGGGCTCCAAGCCCTTAATTGGCCGACAAAGCTAATGTGTCCTACGTCATACGGATGTGTAAAAATCACTGTCATGGGTAAAATGTAAAACCAAATCAGCTGCTTTGGTGTTGTCTGCTACCACCAGATGTAGCATGTCAGCAAGTTTAAGGTTTTGCTGTAAGGTGGCCAAATTAGGGCAGTACAATAGGATGTGAGCCACAGTGAGACAGGCACAACACTGGCAGAGGGGTGGATCCTCACTTTGGAGGATGTGGCCCTGGGTTAGCCAAGTGTGACCAATGCGAAGCTATCAGAAGGCAGCAGATTCCCTGCCAGAACCACAAAGGGAAGACTGCCACACAGTTGCGTTCTCCTTTATGGTTCGCAGTTTATTCGAAGAAACCAGGGACACCAACCCATATTACAAGCCTCCAACAATTATCCTGGCACCCCCATTTCCAAAGTTGGTATCTTGGTAGCCAACTTCCCCAACCAGTCAGCATCTTAATTTTCTGGGATCCCAATGTGACCAAGGCTCCCCCCTGAGACAAATGACTGTCAAGTGTTAGTGGAGGTCATACAGGAGATCCTGGGTAGTTACAACCAATGGTGTCATGGAAAACACTGATTGAGAGACTGAATACTCAAGGAGTCACTGTTGATTAAGAATGACTTGCCACTGCAAGAACGAAGGCAGTTGAGGGCTCAAGCAATGGTCACTAATTCTGCAGTGATTACACTGCATCCATCTGGCAGAGAGCATAGTCACTACATCTTGCATGTGTGTAGGCAAAACTGGTTTGTCTGTGGAGTCATCAGTGTATACCATGTCTGAGCCTGGAAATGAATCAAGGACGTCCTGGGACAGGTGGCGAAAACCCATAGCTCTACTGAGTCTTTCATTCCAAAGAAGAGGTCAAGGCAGATCTGAGACCAGGATACACACCACGGGGGTGCATGTGATTTCTCCTTGTTCTCCATGACATGAGGTGACAGGAGATAGGAGATAGATGGGCTTCAGAGCAGAGCCTCCGCATGTGAATTTTGATCATGACTCCAGACTCTGGCCTCTGTTGTGGGAAGTAGCTCTCCCTACCAGGAAAAAGGACATGGTAGTTTGGATGCTCAGGGGAGCAGTGTATGTGTATTGCATAGCTGAGCAGCAGCTGTGGGCAACTGATCTGTAGGAGAGGAACACCCACCTCCACGAGTACACTGTTCACAGGGCTGGTCCGAAAGCCACCTGTTACAAGTCGGACACCAAAATGGTGTATTTGGGTCCAGAATCCATAATGCTGAGGGTGATGCTAAGCCATACGTCAGGCTCCCACAATCAAGGTGTGATAGGATTAGAACTTTGTAGAGGTGCAGACGTGTACAGTGGTCTGCATCCCAGCTGGTGTTATTGAGACAGCAAAAGTATTAAGATGTGACTAGCACATTTGGTTAATGTGGTGAAGATGGAGAAACAACATCAACTGGGGATCGAAGACCAATCCCAAAAAACTATATAACTCCACCACATTGAGCATTTGGTCCTCGAGGCAGAGTTCAGGTTGGGGATGGACAGTACAATGATGACAGAAGTGTATGACTCATGTCTTGGCAGTGGAAAACTGGAAGCTGAACATGAGGGCCAAGGACTGCATCTTTCATATGGCACCACGCAGTCAGTGTTCAACACCCACAGTTGAGGAGCAACAGTAGATGCAAAAGTTAGGGCAAAAGGATAGGGCACTGAGGAATTCCCACTCACTGATCGGATCATTATAAGGTTCCAGGTGATGTGCAGTAAAAGGAATTCTCTCTACCCACTGTTTGAGGACACAAAATGCAGGGTGATAATTCTCAGATTCAGAAGTTCAAGCATAATGAAGAGCAAAATGTTTGGCAAGAGCATCTGGATCAATGTATACATCACTATTCATAGAGATACCAGCTACACCTGTGGGTAATGGTGTCCACAGATATGTCAAATCTTCACCCAAACCTGTGAGAAGGAGTGGTATGTGATCCAATGGTAGCAACGTCCTGCTCCCAGCATTCTCGCTTCTGTCGTTTTACAACGCACCACACATTTAAAGGCAATGAGGTGCTCCATCAAAAGATCTCGCTTACGACGTTGGAGAGCCAGCCTGCGATCTCTAATGGCCATGGAGATTTTGGGAGTCCACCAAGGTACAGGACTGCCAAGTCAGCTGCCAATCGAATGGCTTCAATCGTACTCTGGACAACCTCATCGATACCTCCATGTGGCAATATGTGAAGGGCGATGGCAGTAGTGAAAGTATCGTAATCAGCTTGGGAGGGACCCCATCTGGGTGGACATCCAGGCAACTGATGCCAAGGCAGAGTCAAAACGACTGGAAAATGATCACTGTCGCACTGGTTATCATGGCCTCTCCAATAGATGGACGGAAGACCTAGAGTATGAGAATACCAGTATTTAATAGGCAAAGATCGAGCTCTGCGAGCAAGTTTTTGACAGCTTTACTGTGGCCAGTGGTCTTAGCTCCACCTCAGAAAGGGCTGCGGGCACTGAAGTCACCCAATGTTAGGAAGGGTGGGGGTGGGGGTGGGGGGGACCTCAGAAAATGGTGCAGTCAATGTGTTTTGGGACCTTTCATCAACAGGAAGGAGATACGCATAATAGATGGTAAATTCCAGAGATGTCTTCACACAAACAGCCACAGACTCCATAGTCGTGTTGAGTGGGACATATTTGCTGTGGATAGAGTCCAGAATGCAAGTGCAAACACCATCAGATGCTCTTTCATAGTCAGTGTGGTTCTTAAAATAACCCCGATAGCCGCAGAGGGTAGTGGTCCACATTGCTGGGAACAAGTTTCCAAGAGGTCGATGAAAATAAACAAGGGAAGTGCACAAAAGATGATGTAACTTAGCCAAGTGACAGGGAAAAAAACTGTTGCAATTTCACTAGAGGATCATGCTATCAATATCTTGGGGGAGGGGGGTTGGGGGCATAAAGGGACCAAGGAGGCAGGTTATGCCTCAGTGCCACCTGCTGTCACTGGTTGTAAAGATACACCATCAATACACATTTGTTCTGAATCAGGGTGCATGGAAGTGTGGGAGTCCAGGGCTATAGGAAGCATCAAGAATGCTGCCTTGGATACAGAGATGGAACGGAGGCGGAACAGCAGCATGGAGGCCATAAGAATTTCCCTCTTTTTGGAAGGCTACTAATTCTTGTTCTTAGGCGATTTAGACTTCTGCGAGGGCTTGTCTGACCTAAATTATGGGGCAGACGAGGAATACAAAGCCCTACGAAATGTAAACTGTGGCTCCTTCAGCAACCGACTGGCACCTAGTTGCAGGACAGGAGACTCCTGTTGAAGGAACATCCCGAGGGAACCCTTCATGTTAAGGGTTGCTGGAGGATAGTGTTGTTCTCCAGCCAGGGGTTGGGGACTGATGTCCCTAGTGGACAGGGAGTTGGTGCTCCCAAAGGGGATATGGGCAAAGTAGCAGGATGTGGACCCCCAACCACCACGGAAGTTGGTGTTGTCAGACAGCCCCGAGGGCTAGATGTAGAAGACACGAAGGGCGATGGCACAGTCACTAAAGTGGATGACATCGTCATAGCAGAAGCACACACCAGTATCATATCTGTAAGATGTAGGTGAACATATTTCTTCTTAGCATAGTGACCTGTGAGGCTGTCAAGGGTCTTGTATTGCTTGATTTTTCTTTTCGCATTTGAAAATGATGCAGTCTGGTGAACAGGAGGAATGGTGCTCCCCAAAGTTGACATAGATATTTTTTTTGGGGGAGGGGGGGGGGAAGGGGGGGGGGCACAAGGAGTGTTCGTGTGCAACTGACAGCCACAATCCCTACAGATGGCACTGGTGTTGCAACGCGAACACAAGTGTCCAAATCGATCGCATGCATTTGTAGTGCTGCACTGGTGGAGGAATATACAGCTTGACATCACAGCAATAAACTATCACCTTGACCTTCTCAAGCAATGAGTCACCTTCAAAGGCCAAGATGAAGACACCAGTACTCATTCTGTTGTCTTTTGGTCTCCGCTGGACATTATGGACCTAATGCACATCTCAGTTGAAAATGATACCCAGTGCAATATTCAAACTTTTATTGGGGGGGGGGGGGGGGAGGAGGAGGTATAGTGACAGAATATCACTCAGCTTGTAACAAGCAGAACTGAGCCACTTTTAATTTTTGAAATTGCTGCCACTTGCCCAAACCTGTCTCGGTATGTTCAACAAAGAACAATGGCTTTGTAAAAAAAGAGGAATCCTCGTCCGTCCTAGAACAAACCAAGTTTTGGGGGAAGGGGGGAGTATTTCTCGCTTTGCCTCTGAGCTCTATGTTCCTCTCATGTCTTAGCCAGAAAAGGGAAGGTAATATTTGGAGTCCTACCCCTCCGCATTGTAATACAGCTTAAATTCAGAAGAGACTGGTGGGGCGATGTGACCACCAGCAGAAGGAAGTTTAATTCGCTTATGACCAAATCTTTTGCCACGGTGCTACCCACTCCGAGTGGAAACTCTCCCCATGGACATCACCCATCCACAGCAATGGTTATCTGGCCATTACACTGTTGCCCGGCATCCCCATGCTCCAGCCACATACCTACGTGGGGAGTTTCCAGCTGAGACACCAACAGTCAGGGGTCAACCACCATGCAGATAACCAACCCCCCCAACCCCTAACAGAATTGCTACCATGCTGGGTTTTGTGCATAGTACTGTTACAAGAAAGAAGGGTTCGAAGAGAGAAATGCACAAAGTTGGAATATCACAATCAGCACCAAGAAGGCCATCCAATGGAAAATAGGGAGGAGAAAAGCACAATAGAAAGATAGACTTGCAGTATGGAAAAGGAAGTTAGTGCTGAAATGGCTGGGGCCCCCATGGTGGCCAGGCGTGTACTCAAATGAGATTTGAGCAACATGGATTTTTGTACAAATGTGTGAACAGAAAGTCAAGTACTAATGCTGGAGGTCATATCAGTTGTATGTGTCAACTAGATATCTAGCCACAAATTCATACTTGTAGAAAATAACTTACTTCAGTAAGAATAACATGTTAGCACAAAGGGCTAAAGTAAGTAAGTAAGTGTGTGTGTGTGTGTGTGTGTGTGTGTGTGTGTGTGTGTGTGTGTGTGTGTGTGTGGGGGGGGGGGGGGGGGGCAGCTGTGTAATAAATAGTGTATAAGATATAAGGTATCTGTTAGGCTTCAGCAACTGTTGTAGGGCTAAAGTAAGTAAGTGTGTGTGTGTGTGTGTGTGTGTGTGTGTGTGTGGTGTGTGTGTGTGTGTGGGGGGGGGGGGGCAGCTG